>NC_056745.1:499847575-500147575 GCF_019279795.1 Protopterus annectens
ATCTTGGAGGCCAGGCGGCCATCAACTAGAAAAGCTTACTCCGCAAAATGGAAACGGTTTTGTGTCTGGAATGAGAAAAAGGGCCAGGATCCTGGAAAACTGAATTTACCTCAAATACTACAATATTTAGCTGAGCTGCTAAGCAGTGGACTTTCATTCTCCTCCATCAAAATCCATGCCTCAGCCATTTCTGCAGAATACAACACTGATCCACCTTTATTCTCTCACCCTCTCTTAAGACAGTTCCTCAGAGGAGCTAAGAAGGGGCTAAGAATCTAAACCTCCAAGGAAACAACCAATACCAGCTTGGGATCTTAATTTCATTCTGGAAAAACTGACCTTGCCTCCCTTTGAGCCAGATGCCTCATCAGATTTGCAATATTTGTCCTGGAAAACAGCTTTCTTTCTGGCTATCACCTCAGCTCGTAGAGTTTCAGAACTGCAGGCTCTCATGGCTGTCCAGCCTTTTATCATCTTCCATCAGGACAGAGTTTCCTTACGAACCAACCCGTCCTTTATGCCTAAAGTGGTATCCAGGGTAGCTTTAAATCAGGCCATACATTTACCTACTTTTTATCCTAATCCTCAAAACAAAGGGGAGAGATTACTACATTCCTTGGACATCCACAGACAACTGCGTTATTATTTGGACAGAACAAAGCCTTTCAGAAAATCAGAACAGCTCTTTGTGTCCTATGCTGTAGGAGCTCAAGGAAAGCCAATTTCCAAACGGACAATCTCAAAATGGATAGCCCACTGCATACGCTTTTGCTATTCCTTTCATGGCAAAACTGTACCTACAGGCATTAGAACTCATTCCACCAGGGCCACAGCCACCTCTGCAGCTTTCCTCAGAGGAGTTCCTACCACAGATATTTTGGAAGCAGCCACTTGGAGTTCTGTGCATACCTTCTCCAAGCACTACAACCTACCATTATACTCCAAATTTAGAGCAGGCTTTGCCACTGCAGTATTGCAGGGCATTTTGGCTCCTCCTAGTTCCACCTAGTGCCTACCACCCCTTTCTTAGCTTTGGGATTCTACCCATCTGTTATGACTGCAGCTGTATGCACGATGAACATAGTACAGTTTTGTACCTACCATAAATGTAGATGTTCGAGTGCTAATACAGCTGCAGTCCAGGTTTTCCGCCCTCCTTCCCCTCTTGGGACAGGCCTATAGGCTAACACATCCTCATACAACCTGATTGGGGTATTCATTTATGATGTATTTGCTTGCAACTACTGTATTCTGATTATATTGCACTGCATTATTACACAAATTTATGTATTGCCTTCCTTCTGGGGGCACCTGACATCTGAGGCAAGAAAAACTGAAGAAAATGGCGTCGGCTGGTTCCTTTATACCCCTGTCGCACTGACGTCAGGGAAGAAGCGACGACAACCGACGCTGGACCTAGACTTTGGAATTCGGCCGACCGAAGACCCGCCTGACGGCAGGAGAACCCATCTTTTATGACTGCAGCTGTATTAGCACTCGAACATCTACATTTATGGTAGGTACAAAACTGTACTTTTCTGCTCAGACTGTCTGCCAGGAAGTTTTGCTTCCCTGGTAGAAACTGAGCTTGAAGGTCCAGATTGCAAGCTACAGCTGTGTTCCATAGATCCATGGCTAGTCTGCAAAGGGGGTAGGAATGAGATCCTCCTTGCTTGTTTATGTACCACATAACTGTGGTGTTGTCTGTCCGTATCAGTAGTTGTCCTGGTTGTAGAATATTCCTGAAGGCCAACAGAGCTTTCTGAACGTCTAACATTTCCTTTAAATTGATATGCAGGTGCTTCTGATCCTTTGTCCAAAGGCCCTGCAGACAGCTGCCCTGAAAATGGGCTCCCCATGCATAATCTGAGGCATCCGTGGTTAGTATCTGAGTGGCAGGAGGCAGACAGAAGGGTTTTCCTTTGTTTAGAGTACATGCCTTGGACCACCAAAGGAATTCCTTTTGAAGACAAGGCAGGATGGAGATCAGTATGTCTAAACTGTGGCAATGCTGAGACCATACACTTTTTAGGTACCACTGTATTTTCCTCATATGTAGTCTTGCATATGGTACGAAAAGGATGCAGGAGGCCATGTAACCCAAAGCCTGCAGGAATCTCCTTGCAGATAGCGGAGTTAAAGTTGCCAAGGTTTTGAAAGTTGAAGCCAGCTGTAACTGTTTTTCGTATGTCAGAAATGCCATCTGGGTTGTTGTGTTTAGAGAAGCGTCCAGAAAAATTATTTGTTATGAGGGTGTCAAATTTGACTTGTTTATGTTTACAGTGAATCCCAGGAACTTGAGAAGATTCTGAACAAACTGTAGATGCTGGAGTAAGACCTTCTTGCTGTCTGCCTGAATAAGACAGTCGTCCAGATAAGGGTAAATTTGAATTCCCTTGAGTCTGCAATAAGCTACTACTGGAGCCAGGCATTTGGCGAAGACCCTGGGTGCAGTAGACAATCCAAAGGGCAGCGCAGAGAATTGAAAGTGCCTCAATCCGGCCTTGAACCTGAGGTATTTTCTGCATTCCTGCCTGATGGGAATGTGTAAATATGCCTCCTTTAAATCCAAAGTTACCATCCATGCATTTTTGGTCAGCACTGGAAGTAGCTGCTGTAGAGTAAGCATCTTGAATTTTGGTATCTCTAGAAAAGTGTTCAAGACTGACAGATCCAGAATGGGTCTCCATGAATTTTGCTTCCTGGGGACTAGAAAGAGCCTCGAGTAAAAACCTTGTCCCATCTCTGAAAGTGGAACTAGTTCGATGGCTTTCATGGCCAAAAGAGCTTCCACCTGGTTTAAAGCCTCTGTCCATTGATGTTTTGGAAGATCTGGCCATCCGCTTGGCCTTGGCAGGGTATGAAAATGGAATTTGTAACCTCTTGAAACCACATCCAGAACCCACTTGTCTTGGGTTATATGAGTCCAATTTAGGTGAAAAAGAGAAAGTTTTCCTCCGAGAGGGGCTTCCAGGCAAGAAGTTCCTGCAGCCCAACAGAGGGAGTCATTGAGTCTGTTTCCTATGAGCTTGCGACCTGTCCTCTCCTCCCCTAGGGGTGGAAGCAGTCCACTGTCTTGGTCTACAAGAGGCTTGTGTTTGAGGCCTTCCTCGGGAGCGTCTGTATCTACCCCTCTGAGGCCTGTCTGAATTGGGAAAGGACCAATTTTTTGTAGGCCAATTCCTGCTAAATCTGGGTGGCTGTACTTGTAAGAAATCTTTAACTGTTTGCATGGATTTTGCCTTGTCCTCCATCTTTTTAATCACCTCTTCAGCTTTAGATCCAAACAAAACATTATGCTGAACAGGAGCATCTAATAATTTAGCTTTTACTTGATCTGGCAAATTTTGTTCCTTTAACCATGCATGCCTTCTAATTACTGTGCCAGAGGCAGCAGCCCTACAAGAAGCCTCCAAGGCATCAAATCCACAGTGTAAACCATGCTTCCCAACTTGTTCAGTGGCATGCATTAAGTCATGTAATTCCTTATCATCTGCACAGGCGGAAATGGAAGTTAGCTTTTGTTTTAAAACAGACAGGAGAAATTGCTGGTATTTCAGCATATGAAACTGACAGTTTAAAGCCCTAATAGATAAAGTAGCAGAAGTGTACACTTTTTTGCCCCGTCTTTCTAAAGATCTGGAATCCTTCTCAGTGGGAATGGGGTTTTTAGCAGAAGCGGCCTTAACTCCCTTAGGACCCTGAGAAATGGTTTCAGGGTCAGCAGTAGGATTCTTGTATAAAAACTGGTGAGAATCAGGAACCCTATAATATCTGTCAGGCTTAACAGGAGCAGGAGGAAAAGAGTCAGGGGTTAAGTTAGCCTCCGAAAAAGCATCATCCATAATATCCAAAACAGGAGGAATAGCCAGGGGTCTATGTTGGGGAAGAAGAAGAAAATCCCTTAGTCTTTTCTTAGATTCCGAATACTCCTGTCCTTCCCAGTGGAAATGTTCCCTCATTTCATGTAAAATTTCCCCAAAAGAGAAATCCTCAGGGGGAGAAGCTGAAGGAATGGATTCCTCAGCATCAGAATCCTCATAAGGAGGGAAAGAATATTCCTGGTCAGAAGAAGAAACTGAAGAAACAAAAGCCTGATCAGAGGAGTCATAATAAACTTCCTGCCTTGGCCTTTTATCTGGAGGGGGATGTGAACCCCTAATCATAGTAAGTCAGTCCTCCGCCATCTTAAGTAACTTTTAATGTGACTTGGGAGCCGGATCAGAAGAGGCCTGTGTTGCAGTCTTTGATTTGGAAGGAGTCTTTGCCTTTGTCTTTGGCTTTGCCTTTATTAGAAGCCAAGTAGGCCTGAAAACCCCTTCGGAAGCCGGTACCTGCACAGCGGCTCCGGACCCATCCGAAGGAGCATTATCCGAAGGTCCTGCAACAGAAATATTCAAAGGCCTAGTTGGCTCCTCGTGGGAGTAATTTTCGGCCATCGGTTCCGAAATGGCCGACGACAGGGGCTGCAAAAGCGCCTCACTAACGACGGCTGAACCTGAAGCTGGCTCTGTACGATATCGTCAGATTTGGACCTCGGAGGCCTGTCTTTGTCCTTGCGTCGTTTGTGAACTCCGGTAGCCGGAACCGTAACAGATGACATTTTGTAATTAAAACGCTTACTGAAGTAATAAAATGCAAAATCGTACCTTCGTTTAATTGTACGTTGATTGAATCTAGCACAAAACCGACAACTAGCTACGTCGTGGTCAGGGCCTAAGCAAGGAATACAGTAGGAATGAAAATCCTTATGAGGTATTTGCTTCCCACATGAAATACAATTATTAACTTTTTCTGACATCGGACTGGAGCAAGAAAAAAGTTTCCCCAACGGGGAACTTAGCTTTGAGTAGGAGAAGAAAGTCTTCAGACTGAAGTTTGTTCAGAAAAGATTGTCAGGAGTCAGCCGACCGGCACTTGCGAACTGCTATCACCGCACGGCAAGAAAGACTGGAGAACATGGCGTCGGCTGTCAGCTTTGTACTCCTGGCGCTCTGACGTCAGGGAGCATGGCTGAACAGCCGACGCCGGACCCAGACTTTGGGATTCTGGCCGACTGAGGACTGCCTGCCGGCAGGGGAGAACCCTGCAGTCATGACTGCAACAGTGAAACACGATGAACATCCTTAAGCTGCATGAGAGATCAGCCTCATGGACGCACTTGAAATTGATAAGAGTGGCCAGCTGAGAAGCCAATATTTGGAAATCCTCTGCAAATGTGGAATCAGAGAAAGAGAGAGGGTGTTTGACAGTTCTTTGGTCAAATCTCTCTGCAGCCTTGTGAAGTGTGCCAGGTAGTTTGGGAACCTCAGGGCGAAGGTCGCTGAAGCAAAAACATGTTTTCCAAATCTGTCCAGTGTTCCAGACTCTCTATTAGGGGGGGTGGGCAGAGGAGCTCTGCTCTGCTAGCTCCTTTTGGGTGGGCTGCCGCCACAACCATTGCACTGACAGGGACTCCTTTACTCCAGTGGGGTTTACCTTTCAGTGGGGCTAAGATCTTGTCCAGGCAACATGGAACTGGTTCAACAGAATCCGGCTCCTTCCATGTTCAGCAAGAGACCAGATCGATAAGCTCATTAGCTGGGGGGTTTACCCAAGATGTAGATGGGCCAGAACCAAAACCCTTCAAAAATATTGATTTCTCTGCAGAAGGGTTGTCAGAAGACCAACCACCTTTCTGTTTAAGGATCTATAATATGCCTACAATGGAGATGTCATCAGGTGGTAATCTGGGGGACCCTTTTTCTTTCTTGAAATCAGTATACTCACTGAGAGATTCCAGCAGGGAATGTGCGTCTCTCCTCTTGCAAGTTCTCTTCTGATGGACCTCTTGGGGGGATGTTTGGTGGAGGTATCAGATGACAGGAGATGTTCCTCCATTGGAACTGGTTGCCCTTGTGAAACAGGTCTGATGGACTCAGAACTGCAAAGGGAATGGGGTAGGATCTGAAGGAAGATGAGAGACGGATCTCTAGAATGAGAAAAGACCTTTCCGACAACCCTGAAGGCAGATGCCATGGCCACCTGCACCAGAAGAGAGAGCCAATATGGGTAGATCACTACAACCGGATCTGTGCCTGAAGGAGGGAACCGGACTCGAGCTGTCTAGCACCGAGACCCCAAGGGGCACGGATGGATCCAACATCATTGGAGCAGATCCCAGCCCCAAGGATCTGACACCAACACTTTGGCTCTGGGACCGGTTCGGATCCGAAGGCACAGGAATAAAACTGGTCAAAGATACTGTCACAGCTGAAGCAGTAATTCTTTTTGGATCTGACTCTGGGAATGTCAGATCCTTTGGTTACGAAACAGAAGGATGGATAAGGCTGTGTGAGTAGCAGTAGGAAGACTCACAGATCCAACAGGGGCCGGAGCTGAGATAACTCCCATCTGGATCTGAGTTCTGAGAAATTTTCAAATCATCCTATCCACATCCACTTCAGATAAGACACCTGGAGGACCTGATGGATGAGGTGGCTGACTGAGGTCTGGAGTGCTTTTTTTGGTGTCTGCGTGAAAGGTGAACGGAGCCTAG
This sequence comes from Protopterus annectens, assembly GCF_019279795.1. Classification (NCBI taxonomy): domain Eukaryota; kingdom Metazoa; phylum Chordata; order Ceratodontiformes; family Protopteridae; genus Protopterus; species Protopterus annectens. The sequence goes on from NC_056745.1 coordinate 499,854,114, forward strand.
GGGAGATAGTATCTATGAGGAACTCAAGAGAACAAGTCCTCGGAGTGTAGGAAGTGCTAGGCTTCGGATCCTAAGGCTTAGGGTCCGTAATTTGCATGGTCAGACTAGCAGACATAACAATGGGATCCGAAGGCTTTCGATCAGCAGTGTCTTTTTGGATTTGATGAAATTGGATCTGATAATTCAGCAACTTTTGAGGGTGGCTCTGAAGGAGTCTTGGGAGATTTCAGAGGTGACTGCTTCCTGCGTTCTGATGGAGTTTTTGAAAACTTACTGGGGGTCTGAGACCCTGAAGATTAGGGTGGCATCAAACCCTTGAGAACCAGTTTGTTTCTCCTGTCAGCTACAGCTTGTGAATTAAAAGTTGCACAGACTGAGCAGCTTGTGCTTAAATGAGCTGGGCCCAAGCAGTAAACACACTCCTTGTGGGCATCTGAGATGGGGATTTTATGCCCACAAGAAGTGTATTTTTTGAAGCCTGTTGGCTTGTCAGCCATGACAGTACAAAAACTAAAAGAAGAAGAGTATAAAAATAAGAGCAGTTTTTTTTATTTTTTTGTTAAGGAAAATAGAATACCACCAATGGTAAAAGGAATTACCCTGTTGAATAAAGTAAGAAATATAAAGGAAGAGAAGTAAAAAGATAAAATACCAGCCATGGCAATTATAAGAAAAAATGAAATTATGCACTTAACATAATGTTCCAGCTGAGTTGTTGCTTTTCATTTGTCTTCAACCTGAGGAACTCGGATCCGGCATGGATCCAACTCGGCCACATACTCCAGCATCTGATTCAAACTCCAAGCTCCTCCCCTACACACAATGCCCCTGTCTCCCTCCTCCCCTCAGATCAAGTCTGTTGCAGAACAGTAGCATCCCAACCTAGATAACATGCCTATAAACCTGGCACCACCCACAATCAACTTATCAGGAGACTACTAGCCACGATAGAGAGGCTATGACTCTTCCATCCAGTCCACTACACAGCCCACACAAGGCAGGAGGAAGGAGGAGGGATAGCTGAAGACAAATGAAAAGCAACAATTCAGATGGAACATTATAGTAAGTACATAACTTCTTTATCTGAAGCTGCTGTTTTCATTTGACCTTCAACCTGAAGGACAGAGTCCCCAGCTATCAATAAACCCTGGAAAGTCCTCATGGAAGATGTTCCGGAGCACGGCTGAGCCAAAGGACGCCCTGTCCCTGGAAAGAAGGTTCAATTTATAATGGGAGATAAATGTGTGCAATAACACCCAGGTAGCTGCAGAGCAGATATCATCTACAGAAACCCTATACCAAAAGGCTGCAGAAGTAGCCAAAGACCTGGTGGAATGCACCTGGACATGCCCTGGTGGAGATAACCCTTTGGCTCGATAGGCCAATAAAATGCATTTAGAAATCCATCAAGCAACAGTAACTTTAGAAACAGGCTTTCCCAAAAAAGATTTGGAAAAGGAAACAAAAAGTTGATCAGACTTATGAAAGGATTTTGTTCTATGCAAATGTAAATGCAGCTGTCTGTGAACATCAAGCAAGAGCAATTTGCACTCTCCCTTCATCTCGAACTTTAGAAAGAAAACTGGCGAATTGACAACCTGGTTAATATTAGATTCTGATGCCACCTTCAGTAGAAAAGATGGATTAGTCCTCGGGGACAAACTATCTTTATGGAATACAATACAAAGGGGCTTGACAGATCAGGCCTGAATCTCAGAAACCCTCTTGGTTGAAGTGACTGCAACCAAAAAGGCCGTCTTCCATGACAGAAACTTCAAGTCAACCATGGTCACTGGTTCAAAAGCAGGGGAAATCAAGACCTGCAATATCAAGGTGAGATCCCAAGGGGGCATTAGGTCCTTAACTGGAGGCCTAAGGAGGAAGGTACCTTTCAAAAAGGGCTTACAAAGTTTAGAAGAAGCCAAAGGAGCTGACTTTTACCTATGTGGTAGTTAAAAATCACTGCTAATTGTACCTTAACTGTAGAGAAGCTAGCACTATGATTAAAAATATCTGCCAAAAACTCCAAAATGGCCGGAACTGGTGCAGTGAAAGGAACCAGGTCATGAGGAGAAGCCCAGATCAAGAAATGCTGTCATTTACTCGAATAAACCTTCCTGGTAGAAGATTTGTGAGCTGCTACCAAGATCTTTATGGGAGAAGACAGCCTGGGAGTCCTAACAATCATGGTAACTAGAGCAGCCAAGCCATGAGCTTCAGGCTGACTAGGTCTGGGTGAGGAATCTCTGAGAGATGTGCAATCAGATACAGAATCGGATCTAGCGTTCAAGGTGGACACATTATATGAGACCACAGAACAGGGAACCAAACCTGGTGAGTCCAGAAAGTGGCAATGAATGATCACTGAGTTCCCCAACCATTGTGCTATCTGAATGAACATGGAAATCAGTGGGAGCGGAGGATCAGTATACAATAATTCGGCGGGCCAAGCATGAACTAGAACATCTCTAGGGGACTCTCGTGGGGGGGGGGGGGGTTCAGAGCGAAATATTTGTTGCACTTCAGGTTGGAAGGAGAGGCCAACAGATTGCAGCAAGGCTGACCCCCACTTTAAAAAGATCTGTTCCGCTACTGAAGGATTCAAACACCACTCGTAAGGCATCAGAATAGACCTGCTGAGGCTGTCTGCCAATATGTTTGACCTCCTCAGAATGTGCACTGCCACCAGAAAATGGTTGGTGGAGATTGCACATCCTGCAATCTCATGGCTTCGCAACAAAAAGGGTAAAGATCTAGTTACCCCTACTTGTTGATGCACCAGACTACTGAAATATTGTCTGTCTGTATGGCAATAGTCCCCGGAGGAAGAAAGCATTGAGAGCTTGCAATGCCAAAAGCACTGCCCTCACCTCCAGGACACTAACATGCAAATTGGTCTCCAGAGAGGACCATGTGCGTTGGACCATTCTTCCCATGCAATGCCCCACACACACAAGCAGGGAGGCGTCAGTGGTCACCATGGTCGCGGGAGAGGAGAGAACAAATGGACGACCCTGAAGGAGGTCTGGGTATTGGAGACATCAAAGAAGGGTGTCCTTACAAACACAGGACAGTCGAACAGGATGTGATTAGGGAAGGTCTAGCAAAGACTACTGAATGGCTAAGGTCCACTGAAGAACTCTCAAATGAAGACGTGCCATTGGGATGACAGTGACTGTGATGGCCATGGACCCCAACGCCGGAAGAACTACGACGATCGGGGGAAGGTTGGCTTGGAAAATGTAATTCACATGATGACGGAGCGATAAATGTCTGTCCAGAGGTAGAAACACCCTACCCTGGGGTAGTATCCAGCCAATCACCTATGAAATCCACTACCTGCATTGGTGTCAGCTGAGACTTGTTGAGGTTTATGGTTATACCCAGGGTCCTGAGCAGTCTGAAGATGATGATCCCTGGCTTGAAGTCAGTCGATGCCTGGAGGGAGTGGAAAGGAGCCAACTGACCAGGCAGGGGAAGACCTGAAACCCCTGCAGCTGCAGGTGAGCTGCCACTACCGCCATCACTTTTGTGAACACCCGGGGGGTGGTGGTGGGCCCAAAGGAGAGCTCTCTGAACTGAAAGTGATTGGGTCCAGGACAGAAGTGGAGGAACCTCCGAGAGTGCCTATTCATCTTGATATGGTAGTGTGTGTCCTGGAGGTCCACAGAGCACATCCAGTTGTTTATCTGCAGGAAGGGCATAATGGACTGAAGTGTGACCATCCAGAATTTCGTCTTGGCAACAGACAGGTTCAGGGTTGAAAGATCCACAATGGGTCTCAAGTCCCCCATTTTCTTTAGCACTAAAAAGAACCTGGAATAAATGCCTAATCTGGATTGGTCTGGGGGGACGGGCTGGATGACTTGTTTTTCAACCAGCCTGGCGATTTCTACGGCTGCCGCCTCCCGCTGACTGGATGGAACGTCCGGGAGGTGTTTGGGGGAACTGAGGATTGGAGAAGGGGAACTGAGTAGCCACTGGATATGATCTGCAGAACCCAACGATTATTTGTAATCGACTCCCAGGCTGCTTGGTGCAGATATAGTTGTCCGGCTGCCTCCAGAAACGAGCAGTCGGTCAACACTTCAGATCTGCTGAGAGGGTCCTTCCAGGAAGGAATCCAGAGATCCTTGGTTCTTCAGACACCCTCTGCCATGAGGGCGGTGTCTGTCATATCCCCCCTCTGCCTCTAGGGGAAAGTGAGTCCTGAGCGTTATGGGAAGACATCTAAGACTTACGAAACCACATCTTATTAACCCCATGCTGACACCTAGAAAAGGATCACTGTAGGGTGGCAAAGAGGATCCCGACAGCAGATAAGGTCTTCCCGTCCTTCTTGCTCAACTAAAGTATCACAAACCGTTTTCCTGAACAAGGTGGAACCATCATAGGGGACTGTTCATGAAAGACGCCTTGAAGGGCTCCAAAAAAGCTCAAAGCCAGAGCCAGGCATGCCATCTAATGGCAACGCCTGTTCCCACAGCCATGGAGGCACCCTCAGTACCATGTGATACGAGCCTCTTGGAAGTAATGGAGATGGAAGTGAGGGTGGCCATGCGGAAGGAAAAGACATTTTTCTTCTTTGCTGACATAGAGCCAGGGGCGGACTTAGCGACCACTTTGACCAGGTCCCTCTGCAATCTGATGACGTGCCGAATAATTCAGTGCACATAAGGCAAAGGTGGCTGACGCATAGGTCTGTTTCCCAAAATGATCCATCGCCCGAGACTCCCTGTCTGGAGGCTAGCCCGAGGAGCTCTCCTGTGCAACCTCTTTTTAGTGGCCGCCACAACCACCATGGCATCAACCGGGGACCCTTTAGACCAATGCTGCCTATCTGAGGAAGGACTAAGAACTTTATCCGGGCACCTGGGGATAGGCTCAACTGTATCCAGTTCCTTCCATGCCCTAGATGAGATTAGATCTACAAGGGGATCTGTGGGAGGTAGAGGTCCCTGTGCCAAACACCTCCAGGAATATAGACTCATCCGGGTTGGGCTTCTGGGTAGAACACCCACTGCATTGTTGCAGGATGTCCATGATGTCTCCAAAGGAGACATCCTCTGGGGGTGATCCTCCAAGTTGGTATCATCCATGAAGGACTCCAGTGGGGAGTCTAGGGCCTCCTCTTGCACATGTGCTTCCAAGAGGGCTCCTCAGGGAGAAATTCCAGGGAGGACTCATAAGCCTCAGGGAGTTCCTGTGTGGGAACCTCCTGGGGTGAAGTAGCAACAGGCTGTCCCTGAGGTGGCATGATGGCAGACTATGGCCCAGAAAAAGAGGGAGCTAGAATGGACTCAGGCGAGCGGATTCCCGAAGTCGGAATGGCCAAGGCCAGATTCGCCGCTCCCTGCACTGAGGGAGAAGCAGGAGCCGAGCCTCCCGACGTCAAGACTACGAGGGGAAGGGATGACTCCGAAAGCCTCTAAGTCGATGCCATCCCCTTGGATCAGACACCAAGGTTTGGGCTCAGAGAGTCGGTCGGCTCTGAAAAGGTTGGAGCCAAACCACTCAGGGCAACAGTCGACGTCAAGGTACCTGGGGACCTTCGGCACCAAACCACTCAGGGCAACAGTCGACATCAAGGTACCTGGAACCATCGGTGCCAACACCTCGGCAGCAGGGAACCTCTGTCCCAGTGACTCCGAAACCGGGAGTAGGATCGGAGAAGGAGTAATAGAAAGAAAGGTGGACTGCATGTACCCGGCCCAAAAGGGGGACGGAGCAGGCAAGACTCCCAACTGGATCTGGGCCCAAATGAATTTCCGCAACATCCTGTCAACCTCGGCTTCAGACGGGCTTCGAGAGGACTAGAAGGAAGATGCTGCTGGCCTGGGCCTGGAGTGGCACCGGGGGGAGGAGGAGAGTGGAAATCTTACCTGGACAACCTCCAGCTCTGGCAAAAAGCAAGGTGACTGGAGCCGAGGGGAGGCCAGGCTTGGATCCAGGCAGGACATGGCTGGCGGTTCAGCTGAGGGACAGTGGTCTGGGGATTGCATCCTGGGCAGATCCTGCTCCTTATGTCGGGCCTTCTCTCTGTCCTTGGACTTCATGGAGGCTGAGTCCCAGAAGCTGGGGAGGAAGAGGACGAAGCATAGGCCTCCACAGGTGGGGTTGAAGGAGGCTTGCAGAATGAGTTTGTTCCTACTGTTGAGCAATGCACAGGGGTTGAAGCCCATGCAGATCAAGCAGGAGGAATCTAGGTGAGAGACGCCTAAACATACCACGCACAGAGTGGGGGCCTCAGATGGGGGAAGCTTATGCCCACACACTGCACATTTCCTGAAGCCAGGCTTGGGGGCATCAGCCATGGCCAGTCAGGAAACAGACACTCACACACACAAGGAAAGGTAAAGAGAGAGAGAGCGGGGTTTTTTTTCTTTCTTAATATAGATATCCCAACGATGAGTGCACACTGATAGGGTAGGGTAAAGGAAGGTAAAGAAATGTCAAAGAGAGAGAAAAACGCCCAAGAAAAAAAAACAACTTACAAACACACGGAGCTTGGAGCTACGGAACCATGCTGCTGTTCTAACAAGCGGCAAACAAGATCTGAACGGGGAGACAGGGACATTATGGGTAGGGGAGGAGCTTGGAGTTTGGATCCAATGCTGGAGTATGGGGCCGAGTCGGATCAGAGTCCCTCAGGCTGAAGGTCAAATGAAAGCAACTTCAGATTAATATTTAAAATAGTATAAAACCTAATGCCAAGAGTGTCCAAACAACTAACAAGGAGGTTCAAGAAGAAGAAGAAAGGAACTTTGATAAAAAATCAAACTTTCTTACTTGAAGTAAAAACAATTATAAAAAAAAATGCTGCGAGAGAAAGATCTCAAGATCTGTGGGGTTGGGGATGTTCTAGGGCATTATGGGTAGAGGGAGATGCTCGTGAGATGGATCCAAAGTCTGAAGTATGTGGCCAAGTGAAATGAAATGAAAAGGACATCACCAGATTAAGTGGTTTAGGGAGAAAGGGTGATAGGCTGTAAATAGTGAAAGCGGATAACATATACATACTAAATCTAGAGCAATTGATAATAGTTTTTCAATCTTACTCACAAACACTGGCTAATCTACAATGTATGTACTGTACCTGTGTACTATGTATGTATTCTACCTACGTTCCAAAGTTCAGCCGTACACCACAAATCTATTACTTACCTTTACTTTTAAAATTAATATTTTTTTGATTGTTCTCTCCACTGTAACTGTTTGTGCTGCATACCACTGTAAAAACATGTCTCTTGTAATTTGTGTGTATACTGATCATGTCTAAATAACTAAATGTGTCTGTAATTTTTCTTTGTGGAGCTTTTCTCCCCGGGCCTCTGCTGAAAAAGGGCCTTTTCGGCTCAGTCAGACACCCCCGGTTAACAAATGTAAAATAAATATAAATAAATAAAATATTATATCAGTATAAAATCGTTAGATGACATGAGGGATAGCACAGCTCAGAAAATACAGTTGTGTACACTTACCATAAATGTAGATGTTCGAGTGTATTCACTGTTGCAGTCATTACATTTGGGTAGATTCCCAAAGCTATGGTTGGGAGGAGGAGTTTATATAGCATTAGGGCCAGCTATAAGGCCCTGCAAGACAGCAGTGGCAAAACCAGCTCTGGATTTAGAGAAAATTGGTAAATGATAATGCTTGGTGAAAGTATGTACAGAACTCCAGGTAGCAGCTTCTAGAATATCCCTGGTAGGAACACCTCTGAGAAAGGCTGCAGAAGTAGATACAGCCCTGGTGGAGTGAGATCTGATCCCCTGGGGGATAGGTTTTCCATGGTGCTTATAGCAGAAATGAATGCAATGGCTTATCCATTTAGAAATGGTATGTTTTGAAAAAGCCTTCCCCTCTGCCCCTGCTGCAAATGCTACCAGCAATTGGTCAAATTTTCTTCGAGATTTAGTCCTGTCCAAGCAGAATCTAAGTTGTCTGTGCACATCCAAGGAATGCAAAATCCGTTCCCCTTTGTTCTGTGGACTGGGAAAGAAGGTTGGCAAATGATTGAACTGATTAAGAGCCACACCTGAGGCCACCTTGGGCATGAAGGATGGATTGGTCCTCAGAGACACCCTGTCCGCATGAAAGATGATAAAAGGCTCCACTGCCCTAAAGGCCTGTAATTCAGACATCCTTCTAGCTGAAGTGATTGCTAAAAGGAAGGCTGTTTTCCAAGAAAGAAATTTTAAGTCTGCAGTAGCAGCTGGCTCAAAAGGAGGTAGAGTGAGCTTCTCCAAAACAAAGTTAAGGTCCCAGGCAGGGGTAGGAGTTTTCCTGGGTGGTCTCAAGTTCTTTGCCCCACTGAGATACTGCTTGAGCAGGGGATGAGAGAAGAGGGGTGGTTCTATGTTACCGTGAGATGAAATAGCTGAAGCGTGGATTTTAATAGAGGAAAATGACAGGCTCTTGTGAAGCATCTCAGTTAAGTATTGCAAAATCTGAGGTAAATTGGGTGCTGCTGTGCTCATCCCTAAAGATTGGTTCCAGGCAAAGAATCTTTTCCATTTATCAGCATAAGATTTTCTAGTACAAGACCTTCTCGCCTCCAAGATGACATCCATCACAGGTTTGCTGAGGGATGATAAAGGTGAATTTAAGTGATTAGCCAGGTTGCAAGGTTCAATGTTGGAAGCTGAGGGTGCAGAATTTGGTTCTCCTGCTGAGACAGCAAAGAAGGGGTCTGAGTCAGAGATATTTGTGACACACTGTGCAGGAGTGGGTACCAGTGTTGGCGTGGCCAGTCTGGAGCAATCAAAATCATTCTTGGTTTGTCCTGTTTGACTTTTAGCAGAACTTTGGAGAGCAGAGGCAGAGGGGGAAAGGTGTAGACTGATAGGCTTTTCCAGCTGAAGGACAGAGCATCCACTTTCCAGGCTTCTTTGTGGGGAGTCCTTGTGCAAAACTTGTCAAACTGGTAGTTCTGAGGGGAGGCAAACAGATCTATGTCTGGGCTCCCCCATTTGCTTGTCAACATGTTAAAAATACGTGGCTCCAGTTTCCACTCGTGTTGATCCATAAGATTTCTGCTTAGTCCGTCTGCCAGTGAACTCAATTTTCCTGGCAGGAATTGAGTTTGTAGGTGCACTTGGTAGCTTAAGGCTGTGTTCCACAATGCCATGGCTAGTCTGCAGAGAGGGTAAGAATGTGTACCCCCCCCCCCTGCTTGTTTATGCACCACATAACCGTGGTGTTGTCTGTCTTTACCATTAGTTGTCCTGGAAGAATGTGGTCCTTGAAGGCTGTCAGAGCATTCTGTACAGCTAACATTTCTTTTTGAGTGATATGTAGGTACATTTGATTTGGGTTCCATTTGCCCTGAATGCACTTCCCTGCCAGGTGAGCCCTCCACGCATAGTCTGATGCATCTGTAGTTAGGGTTTGGGCAGCAGGGGGTAGTGTGAATGGTAGTCCCTTGTTTTGGTGGCAGGCCTCTGCCCACCATAGGAATTCCAGGCATAGGCAAGGTATGATAGGAATCATTGTTTCCAGGCTGTGACCATGTTGACTCCATAGACTTTTTCAGTACCACTGTAGTTTCGTCATATGCAGTCTTGCATATGGAATTAGAAGAATGCAGGAGGCCATTGCAGTATTTGTCTTGCAGATAGCAGGGTTTTTGTGGCCACTTGTTTGAAGTAAGTTACCAAATGAATTTGCTTCTCTGGCATGAGAAAAGCCATCTGGGCAGTTGCATTCAAGCTTGCACCCAGGAATGTAATCTGTTGAGAGGGTACGAGTTGTGATTTCTTTTCGTTTATGGTGTACCCCCAGACAAGTTAGAACCCTTTTTACAAATGCCAGATGATTTAGAAGCATGGCCTGGTTTTCTGCCTGAATTAGACAATCGTCCAGGTATGGATATATTTGAATATTTCTTTGTCTGCAAAATGCAATAACTGGAGTCAGGCACTTTGCGAATACCCTGGGCGCAGTAGACAAGCCAAAGATCAGTGCAGAGAACTGATAATGCAAGTAGCCTGCCTTGAAGCGTAGGTATCTTCTGCAAGATTCCCTGATTGGGATGTGCAGGTATACTTCTTTTAAATCTAAAGTTGCCAACCAGGCATCTTTGCCTAGCATAGGAAGTAACTGGTGAAGAGTCAGCATCTTGAATTTTGGAATGTCCAGAAAAGTGTTTAGAGTAGACAGGTCTAGAATTGGACGCCATGATTTGTCTTTTCTGGGTCCCAGAAAGAGCCTGGAATAGAAACCTTGTCCCTTTTCCTCTTCTGGTACTGGTTGAATAGACCCCATGTTTAAGAGGGAAAGTACTTGCTTTTGAGCCTTTGCCCACTGATTTGGGGACAGGTCTGGCCACCCGTTTGGTGTTGGCAAAGTGTGGAAATGAAATCTGTATCCCTGGGACGCTATATTTAAAACCCATTTGTCCTGGGTTATGAGTTCCCACTTCTTTGCATGAAGAGCAATCTTTCCCTCCAAAGGGGCATCTAAAAGATAAGTGCTTGGTAATTTTAAAAGGAAGTCATTGAGACTGTTTACCATAGGGGGGTGTCTCGTTATTTCCAGATTTGGAAGTGGAGGCCCCCCCATTGCTTAGTTCTGAGAGTCTCCTGGGACTAAAATCTGGTGCTTTTGGAGTGTCTGGGTTTGGCTTGAAAGGATCTGGAAGGAGCTGGTAAAGACCAATCCTTAGTAGGCCAGTGCCTACTAAATATTGGAGGTTGCACTTGTAAGAAATCTTTAACAGTTTGCATAGATTTAGCTTTATCTTCCATCTTCTTTAGAACTTCTTCAGCCTTATTGCCAAACGGTCCTGATTTAAAGGAGCATCCAACAATTTTGCTTTAACATGATCAGGCAAAGAATGCTCCTTAAGCCAAGCATACCTTCCAAGCACAGACCGAGTAACAGCAGCCCTGCAGGAGGCCTCTAAAGAATACAAAACACATTGCAAAGTATGTTTTCCAACTTCTTCAGCAGAATGCAATAAATCCTGTAAATCTTTATTTTCCACACAGTCAAGAAACAACATCATTTTCTGTTTAAGCAGTCCAAGAATATGCTGTTGATATTTTAACACATGACATTGGCAGTTTAAAGCCCTGACTGCCAAGGTTACAGAAGTATAAACCTTCTTACTCCATCTATCCAGCGCCCTGGAGTCTCTATCAGAAGGGGTAGGACCTTTTGCAGTAGAAGCCTTAATGCCCTTGAACCCCTGAGAAATGGTTTCTGGATCTGCAACAGGATTTTTGAAAAGGAACTTGTGGGAGTCAGGAACCCTGTAGTATCTCAGGTTTACTAGGAGCCGGAGGCAGGGAATCAGGGGCCATACTGGATTCCGAAAACACATCATTAACAATGTCTAGTACAGGAGGTACAGCCAAGGGCCTATGCTGAGGTAGAAGAAGGAAATCCCTAAGCCTCTTTTTCTGAATCAGAAAATTCCTCACTTTCCCAGTGGAAATGCTCCCTTAAGGCATGCAAAGTTTCCCCAAAAGAAAAATCCTCAGGAGGGGAAGCAGAGGGAATGGAATCCTCTGCATCAGAATCCTCATAAGTAGGTATGGACAAATCCAGGTCATTAGAAGAATCAGAAGAAACAGAAACCTGATCAGAAGATTCATAATCAAGCTCAGCCCTAGACCTCTTGGGGGGGGGGGGGGGTTGACTATGACTACCCCTGATTAGAGTAATTAGATCTTCAGCCATTTTGATCATTTGTTTTTAGGCATAGGGTTTGAACATGTGGCCTGGTCATCGGTTTTTTAGACATAGATCGAGATTTAGGCCTTAGTAATGAAGATGGAGTCTATTTAATATGCAAGTCTGGAGGCCTGAATACACCCTCAGAAGCCGGTGCCTGCACAGCGGCTCCGGACCCATCCAAGGTAGATACATGCGTGAGTTCCATAGGTGAAGCCTCTCGTGGCATACAGGCCTGCGAATCAGAAGTAGCGGATATCAGGGGCTGCGAAAGCGCCTCACTGAGTACTGGCGAACTGGCGACTGGCTTAGGAGAAGCGCTGTCGGCAGTTTTGGACCTCGGCGGCCTGTCTCTGTCTTTATCTTTGCGTTTTTTCGGAATCCCGGTAGTCGGATGGCTAACCGACGACATTTCTGGATAATTAAACTGAAACATTTAGGGGCAAAACTGTACCGACGACAGATAGTGCGCTGATTAAATGAAGCACAAAACCGACAGCAAGGTACATCGTGGTCAGGGCCTTGGCAAGGAATACAGTACGAATGAAAATCTTTGTGAGGTATTTGCTTTCCACAAGTAATGCAATTATTAACTTTTACTGACATAGGTAAGGAGCAAGAAAAAGTTTCCCCAACGAGGTACTTAGCTTTACGTTGAAGGCTTCGGTTCTAAAACTCGGAAACGAAAATTTCAGGAGTCGGCCGACCGACACTTGCGAACTGCTTCTGCTTCGAGCATCGTACGGCAAGAAAGACTGATGTGATGGCATCGGATGCATGCCCTGTACCCCTGACAACCTGACATCATGGAAGAAGTGACAGCAACCGACGTAGGACCCAAGACTTTGTTAATCAGGCCGAATGAGGGCAACCTGCCAGCAGATTACCCAAATGTAATGACTGCAACAGTGAAACACGAAGAACATCACACTGTATGGACAGACAGGAATTTGTGTCTAGCCAGAAGATTATCAGGAACACAGCTATGTGTTCATTAGGTGTTGTTTTACTTGCGACTTGAATGACTTCACCTGTGGTGTTTAAGTGCAAGGGCAATGGCGTTCCAGATTTTAGAGATGCAGGAAGACTAGAGATTCACCAACAGAGTGGTGTGATTTAGATATCAGGAATATTTTTTTTTGTCTATTAAGTGAAGAGGCCTGTTTGGTGAGTAAGTGTTGAATGATGTGAATTAGACTAGGGCACTTTCAGGTTTGTGAATAAGATTGTGTACGTTATGAAGGTGAGATAGAGTCAGGGAGCGAGGCACTTCTAGACAAACCTCTCGACTATGCAGATTTTCACCTCACATTTTTGGTCTGTTCCTCATGTAATTTGTGATTTTGGGGCAAATCACGGAGGACTGAAAGTCACTAAATATTGACAAACATTTGAGTTCCAGACTTCATATCCTTCAGAAAATGCATACTAATGCAAAACCTGTTATTCTAGCAACTTTCTAAGTTTAATGAGCAAAATTTTAAAACTGTACCTATTTTGGGGATTTTTGCCCCCCACCCCCCCAAGTTCCTGGCTTTGTCCAGATTTCTTGTGCTAAGAGGTTGAGAGTTATGCTTTTAGCCAGAGTAGCTGTTGCAATGTGTATATCACATTAGTAGCAAATATGGTTTATTTGTTGAAGCACTCCAATGAAACTGGTTTGGGTTGCAGGAAGATTAATTTAAATAGGGGCTACACAGAGTAGGGCTGGAAGAAGAAAGTTTAAGCAATGCATTTTTTAGCACTGCTTGTTAGATTAGGTAAGGTTTTATCCAGCAAAGGGAGCCAATTATTTTGTTTTTTATTATTATTATTATTATATCTTTCAAGTCAGTCAAATTTCAAGCTGTCATGAGCATGGTGTGGGTTACTAATTCAATTATGTTGTTTATGGAGGTTAGAATGAAGACTGATTTTCTGAGTAAAGTTTTGTTTTGAGGTGAACTGGATGAGCCTAGATTTGTTGGGATTTAGAAGTTGGGAATCAGACATATTTTGATAGAGGTAAGGGAATCCTGTATGAGTTGCTGAAGTATACATTTGTTTGGCAGCACAGATCAGAGTGGACTCATCCATATACTGGATGATTTCTGTTGTGAGGAGGATTCTCAGTGCCTTATGGCCTCTTCATGAGTACATTCAGAACACAGACATCAGGCATGAGCTTACTTTCCTTGTCCATCTCTAATGCCCATTGGATCTTACAAATCCACATAACAGCTTGAGGGAAGGGAGATTCATGCACTCCATCAGCAACACATAGGAGCTAATACACATTCCCACAAAACAGCAAGCATGCAATGGTCATTCAATAGGAAGCGATGACTACACAAGTGAAAGGTATGCCTGCACTAAGCTTACAGCAAGCACAAAGCCATGTTTTCCTAACACTGTAGCCCTGCATTAATGACTCAAAAGTTTCCACTAAGCATCATCAACCATCTGCTAGAAGCTGATGGTCCTGTACTGTGAGCCCTAAAGTAATATGGCCACTGGGCCCCCAAACCTGGGCCAACAGTTCCTGCGAAACCGACATGGAGCACCAACAAGGGGAAGTCCCTGTCACATGAACCCCAAAACCTATGGATAAGGTGTCACTGACTTTAAGGAACACTCCACCCATATCACACCAGTGAGCTTCAACTTTCAGCCAGTCAGTGTCTGATTGGTTCCTACACCCAAGGATCTATCCCTCAAGGGTGACAGGCAGGTATATGCAGTCTCCAAGCACTGTGCCATCATTGGAGGAAATGGTAGAGGCTCAAGCTTTCATTTAATGTTGGTGATCCAAGTATCATCAAGACCAAGAAGACCATTTCTGCAATGAACACAGCACTGGAGGGGGCTACATTGTGGCTGACCATCCAGGTTTGGAATTTGTATCAGTGCTTCTGCTGAAGCCAGATGCAAATGTTTGTACATATAATCCTTCAGCAACTTTCAAGTGAGGCATCTTCAACTGCTGACTTTCCCTTACTGGGAATAGTAGTTCAAGAATTTCACCCTCTGATAGCTCCAGGTGATGGACACAAACCACTAGCACTTACAAGCCATTTCTACGTCCTATACATGTACTGATTATTTCTGAAAGAAGTTAATGAATCAACTGAATCTAGAGGGAAGTTTATTCCACAACCTTGGAAGGAGCTGCATAACTTGTCACTTTTTTATATTGTTGTTACTTACTTTTAGCATACCCCCCCAAGATGTGGTTATGAGCTGGACAGGACATTGCTTTAACAGAAGAAAGTCATAATCTTTGAAGAACTTCTTACACAAAAAATAAAATGACAGCTCCTGCAGCCCTCCTGAACACATCACAATTTCCAGAGCTATGCTTTTTCTTGAAAGGCACTATTTAATCATGGCATGTCTGCAGTTATTTAAGGTGGCTTGTTCATAACATATAGAATACAGCACTACAGTCAATAATAAACTGGATTTTTGAAGTAGTATAATGACTGTGCAGATTTTGAAATAACTGGGCTGCAGAATATGCTTTTCTTTCTGTAGCAGATACACATTGGTCAAAGTATTAACTACTGTCAACTATCATCTGCATTTAATTCATTTTTTGATTACTTAATTCTAGTTCGTAGTCAAAAATGTATAAACATTCTATTCTGTCTCAGGATGCTCCACTAGCTGATGTTAAAGGAGAGTTCATTACTACTGAACTACATCTGTATACTAACTTTGAAGAATGTCTGTTTTTTTAGCTGAATTAATTTTACCATCCAATTCAAAATCGCTAGCATTCCATAGTGATTTGGATCCCATTCCTGTATTCATATCTGAGAAATATCCAGAACAAGGCAGACCCAGTACAGAGATCTGTGGGACACCAGCGGCTACAACCATGCAGATAGACAAAAGCAATCCCCTCACCCTGACATCTTGTCTCCTGTTGTTTTACCAACATTTTTGCAGACTGAACTTTAGAATGACAGACATTTAAGGCTTTACCTGTCAAATGTTGTCTTATACTAACAGTGCTAACGTCTTAGCAAGGTCAAGATTAGCAGCACTGTCAACCCTTCAAATACTTTTACTCCATCAAAAAGCCAGAATATTCAAAAGTCAAACCCAAAGCATGTTAAATATCTGACAGAAAAATGATGCATGTGTTTTTGGATTAAATGCCACAGCTGTTGATAACATTTTCAGAAATACTGGTCAAGCTAGGAGGACTAAAACAGTCCGGGTGTAATGCAACTAATGTAAACTTTTCTTGTGAACATATTCTCTACCTATTTTGTTGGCACAGAACAGGGATATGGTCATACGGTAAGCTTCTTTTTAACACTTACAGGGTTTAGTCAGGATTTCTTGGATTCTGTACAAGAAAAGTACAGTTGTCTACACTTACCATAAATGTAGATGTTTGAGTGTTTTCACTGTTGCAGTCATCACACTTGGGTTATCTGCTTGTTGTAGCCCTAAGTTGGCCTGATTAACAAAGTCTTGGGTCCAGCGTCGGTTGCGGTCTCTTCTTCCGTGATGTCAGGTCGTCAGGGGTAAAAAAAACATGCAGCCGAAGCCATTACATCAGTTTTTCTTGCCCCAGATGTCAGGTGCCCCCTTAATGGGAAGCAATAAAACACATATACATATATACAAGGATATACCTCCAACAAAAAAACAAATACACCAAAAAGCTTTTAAGCACAGTAAAGGAGAGTAGAGCTATAGCCAAAAAAAATCAGGGGGATGGAGGGAGAGTAACCAGGACTGCAACAGTGAATACACTCGAACATCTACATTTATGGTAAGTGTACACAACTGTACTATGTTCTTTGTGTTTCACTGTTGCAGTCATCACATCACATGCTTGTTTATGTACCACATAACAGTTGTGTATTGTCGGTCTTTACTATTAATTGTCCTGGAAAAATGTGGTCCTTGAAGGCTGTCAGAGTATTCTGTACAGCTAGCATTTCTTTTTGGTTGATATGCAGGTGCATTTGACTTGGGTTCCATTTGCCTGAATGCACTTTCCTGCCAGCTGAGCCCCCCCCCCCCCCATGCATGGTCTGATGCATCTGTTGTTAGGGTTTGGGCAGCAGGGGGTAGAGTGAATGGTAGTCCCTTGCTTTGGTGGCAAGCCTCTGCCCACCAAAGAAACTCTAGGCGTAGGCAAGGTATGATAGGAATCATTGCTTTTAGATCCTGAGAATGTTGACACCATAGGCTTTTTATATACCATTGTAGTTTACTCATATACAGTCTTGCATATGGAATTAGAAGAATGCAGGAGGCCATGAACCTCAAGGTTTGCAGTATTTGCCTTGCAGATAGCAGGGTTTTCGTGGCCACTAGTTTGAAGTAGGTTGTCAAATGAATTTGTTTCTCTGGCGTGAGGAAAGCCATCTGGGAAGTTGTATTCAAGCTTGCTCCCAGGAATATGATTTGTTGGTAGGGTACCAGGTGAGATTTCTTTTTGTTTATGGTGTACCCCAGACAAGTTAGCACCCTTTGTACAAAGGCCAGATGGTTCAAAAGTATGTCCTGGCTTTCTGCTTGAATTAGACAATCATCCAGGTATGGGTATATTTGAATATTTCTTTGTATGCAAAATGCAACAACTGGAGCTAGGCACTTTGTGAATACCCTGGGCACAGTAGATAAGCCACAAAGGGCAGTGCAGAGAACTGATAGTGCGTGTAGCCTGCTTTGAAGCGAAGGTATCTTTTGCAAGATTCCCTGATTGGGATGTGCAGGTATGCTTCCCTTAAATCGAGTGTTGCCAACCTGGCATCTTTTCCTAGCATAGGAAGCAACTGAAGAGTCAGCATCTTGAAATGATCAAATAGGTGTTTAGAATAGACAGGTCCAGGATAGGACGCCATGAATTGTCTTTTCTGGGTACCGGGGAAAGTCTTGAGTAGAAACCTTGTCCCTTTTCCTCTTCTGGCACAGTTTGAATAGCCCTTATGCTTAAAAGTGAGAGTACTTGCTTTTGAGCGTCCTCAGCATCAGAATCCTCATAGGTAGATCAAGGTAAATCATGGTCATCAGAGGAAACACAAATTTCAGAATCCTGGTCAAAGTATCATAAGCAAACTCTGTTCTAGGTCTCTTAGAGGGGGAAGGTTTGCTTCCCCTGATTAAAGTAATAAGGTCTTCAGCCATTGTTATCATTTGTTTTTTAGGTATAGAGGCCTGACCATGCGGTCTGATCGTCAGTTTTCTAGGCATGGTTCGAGTTCTAGGCCTTGAAGAAGAAGATGGCGTTGGTTTAATATGCAAGTCAGTAGGCCTGAATACACCCTCAGAAGCTGGTGCCTGCACAGCGGCTCCGGCCCCATCCAAGGTAGAGACATCCGCAGGTTCCACAACTGAAGCATCTCGCGGCTTACCAGACACCGAATGGGTCTCAGTAGAGGTCTGCAAATATGAAGTAGCAAGTATCAGGGGCTGCGAAAGCACCTCACTGAGTACCAGCGAACTGGCGACTGGCTTAGGAGAAGTGTCGTCAGCAGCTTTGGACCTAGGCGGCCTGTCTCTGTCTTTATCTTTGCATTTTTTCGGAATGTCGGTAGTCGGATGGCTTACCGAAGACATATCTGGATAATTGAACCGAGCACCAAAATGTTTAGAAGCGAAAATATACGGATGACGGATAGTTCGTGGTTTAAATAAGGCACAAAACCGACAGTGAGGTACGTCGTGGTCAGGGCCTAGGCAAGGAACACAGTACGAATGAAAATCTTTATGAGGTATTTGCTTTCCACAAGAAATGCAATTATTTACTTTTACTGACATCGGTTTAGAGCAAGGAAAAAGTTTCCCCAAAGGGGTACTTAGCTTACAGTTGAAGACTTCGGTTCTGAAACTCGAAAAAGTACAGTTGTGTACACTTACCATAAATGTAGATGTTCTAGTGTATTCACTGTTGCAGTCATCACATTGGGGTTATCTGCTTGCAGTAGCCCTCAGTCGGCCTGATTAACAAAGTCTTGGGTCCTACGTCAGTTGCTGTCTCCTCTTCTGTGACGTCAGGTCTTCAGGGGGTATAAAACATGCAGCCGACATCATTACATATGTTTTTCTTGCCCCAGATGTCAAGTGCCCCCCTCCTAATGGGAAGCAATTAGATCTATAAATATACATGGTTATACTTCCAACAAAAAAAAAAAGTACATACACCAAAAAGCTTATAAGCATTGTAAGGGAGAGAAGAGGTATAGCCAAAAGAAGTCAGGGGGCTGGTGGGAGGGTAACCAGGACTGCAACAGTGAATACACTCGAACATCTACATTTATTGTAAGTGTACACAACTGTACTATGTACTTCGTGTTTCACTGTTGCAGTGATCACATTTGGGTAGATTCCCAAAGATAAGGATGGGAGGAAGAATTTAGATAGCATTAGAACCAGTTCTAAGGCCCTGCAAGACTGCAGTGGCAAAGCCAGCTCTGGATTTAGAAAAAACTGGCAAATGGTAATGCTTGGTGAAAGTATGTACAGAACTCCAGGTAGCCGCTTCTAGGATGTCCCTGGTAGGTAGGCCTCTGAGAAAGGCTGTAGAGGTAGATGTAGCCCTGGTTGAGTGGGGTCTGATTCCCCTGTGGGATAGGTTTTCCATGGTGCTTATAGCAGAAATGAATGCAATGGCCTATCCATTTGGAGATGGTTTGCTTTGAAATAGCCTTCCCCTCTGTCCCTGCAGCAAATGTCACAAGCAGTTGTTCAGATTCCCTTTGAGGTTTAGTCCTGTCCAAGTAGAATCTAAGTTGTCTGATTTCTGCTTAGTCCGTCTGCCAGTGTATTTAGTTTTCCTGGCAGGAATTGAGCTTGTAGATGCACTTGGTAGCTCAAGGCTGTGTTCCACAATGCCATGGCTAGTCTGCAGAGGGAGTAAGGATGTGTACCCCCCTGCTTGTTTATGTACCACAAAACAGTGGTTTTGTCCATCTTTACCATTACTTGTCCTGGAAGAATGTGGTCCCTGAAGGCTGTCAGAGCATTCTGTACAGCTAGCATTTATTTTAGATTGATGTGCAGGTGCATTTGACTTGGGTTCCATTTGCCCTGAATGCACTTCCCTGCCAGGTGCACCGCCCCATGCATAGTCTGATGCATCTGTTGTTAGGGTTTGGGCACCAGGGGGTAGTGTGAATGGTAGTCTCTTATTTTGGTGGCCGGCCTCTGCCCACCAAAGGAACTTTAGGAGTAGGCAAGGTATGATAGAAATCACTGCTTCTAGATCCTGAGACCATAGGCTTTTTAGATACCATTGTAGTTTCCTCATATGCAGTCTTGCATATGGAATTAGAAGAATGCAGGAGGCCATGAACCCCAAGGCTTGTAGTACTTGCCTTGCAGATAGCAGGGTTTTTGTGGCCACTTGTTTGAAGTAGGTTGTCAAGTGAATTTGTTTCTCTGGCGTGAGGAAAGCCATCTGGGAAGTTGTACTCAAGCTTGCTCCCATGAATATAATTTGTTGACAGGGTACCAGGTGTGATTTATTTTCATTTATGGTGTACCCCAGACAAATTAGCACCCTTTGTGCAAAAGCCAGATGATTCAAGAGTATGTCCTGGTTTTCCACCTGAATTAAACAATTGGCCAAGTATGGGTATATCTGAATATTTCTTTGCCTGCAAAATACAATGACTGGAGCTAGGCACTTTGTGAATACCCTGGGCACAGTAGACAAGTCAAAGGGTAGTGCAGAGAACTGATAGTGAGTATAGCCTGCTTTGAAGCACAGGTATCTTCTGCAAGATTCCATGACTGGGATGTGCAGGTATGCTTCCTTTAAATCTAGTGTTGCCAACCAGGCAACTTTGCCGAGCATAGGAAGCAATTGGTGAAGAGTCAGCATCCTGAATTTTGGAATCACCAAAAAGGTGTTTAGAGAAGACAGGTCCAGGATAGGACACCGTGAATTGTCTTTTCTGGGTACCAGGAAAAGTCTCGAGTAGAAACCTTGTCCCTTTTCCTCTTCTGGTACCAAATGAATAGCCCCTATGCTTAAGAGAGAGCGTACTTGCTTTTGGGCCTCTGCCCACATATTTGGAAGTAGATCCAGCCAACTGCTTGGAGTTGGTAACGTGTGTACCCTTGGAACACTATATTTAAAACCCATTTGTCCTGGGGAATGAGTCCCCAGTTCTTTGCATGAAGTACAATCTTTCCCCCCCAAAAGGGGCAGTCAGTAGAGAAGTGCTTGGAAGTTTTAAAAATAAGTCATTGACACAGTTTACCATAGGGGGAGTTTTATTACTCCCAGATTTGGAAGTGGAGTCTCCCCCACTGCTTAGTCCTGTGCGTCCCCTGGGACTGAAGCCTGGCTGCTCTGCTGAATCTGGGTTTGGACTGAGAAGGTCTGGAAGAGGCATTAAAGGACCAATTCTTAGAGGGCCAATGCCTACTAAATCTCGGAGGTTGTACTTGTAAAAAATCTTTAACAGTTTGCATAGATTTAGCTTTTTCCTCCATCTTTTTAAGAACTTCTTCTGCCTTGTTCCCAAACAGGCGGTCCTGATTTAAGGGAGCATCCAGTAATTTCGCTTTAACATAATCTGGCAAGGAGTGCTCCTTAAGCCAAGTATGCCTTCTAAGTACAGATCCAGTTACAGCAGGCCCTGCAGGATACCTCTAGTGAATCAAAACCACATTGCAACGTATGTTTACCAACTTGTTCAGCAGAATGCATTAAATCCTGTAAATCCTTATTTTCAGCACAATCAGGAATCAACATAATTTTCTGTTTAAGCAATCCAATAATATGCTGCTGATACTTGAAACTGGCAATTCATGGCCTTAATGGCCAAAGTTGCAGAAGTGTATAACTTCTTACTCCATCTATCCAGTGCCCTGGAGTCTCTTGTCAGAGGGGGTAGGATTTTTGGCAGTAGTAGCTTTAATGCCCTTGGGTCCATGTGAAATGGTTTCAGGATCCGCAGTAGGATTTTTGAAAAGGAACTTGTGACAGTCAAGAACCCTGTAATATCTATCAGGTTTTCTGGGAGCAGGAGGAAGAGAGTCAGGGGCCATGCTAGATTTCGAAAAGGCATCATCAACAATGTCCAGTACAGGAGGTATAGCTAAATGCCTGTGCTGGGGCAGGAGTAAGAAATCCCTACGCCTCTTTTTAGAATCAGAGAAATCCTGGCTTTTCCAACGAAAGTGCTCTCAGAGTATGCAAGGTTTCACCAAAAGTGAAATCCTCTGGGGGGGAAGCAGAGGGAAGAGAGTCCTCAGCATCAGAATCCTCATAAGTAGATAAGGGTAAATCCTGGTCATCAGAGGAAACAGAAATTTCAGAATCCTGGTCAGAAGTATCATAAGCAAACTCAGTCCTAGGTCTCTTAGAGGGGGAAGGCTGGCTTTCCTTGAATAAAGTAATAAGGTCTTCAGCCATTCTTATCATTTTTTTTTTTTTTTAGGCATAGAGGCCTGACCATGTGGTCTGGGTGTCAGTTTTCTAGGTATGGTTCGTGTTTTAGGCCTTGAAGAAGAAGACGGCGGTTTAATATGCAAGTCCGTAGGCCTGAATACACCCTCAGAAGCCGGTGCCTGCACAGCGGCTCCAGACCCATCCAAGGTAGAGACATCCGCAGGTTCCACAGTTGAAGCATCTCGCGACATACCGGACTCTGAATGGGTCTTAGTAGAGGCCTGCGAATCTGAAGTAGTGGGTATCAGGGGCTGCAAAAGTGCCTCACTGAGTACTGGTGCCTCGGCGGCATGTCTCTGTCTTTATCTTTGCGTTTTTTCAGAATGTCGGTAGTCAGATGGCTTACCAAAGACATATCGGGATAATTAAACCAAGCACCAAAATATTTAGAAGCGAAAATATATTGACGACGGATAGTTCGTGGTTTAAATAAGGCACAAAACTGACAGCAAGGTAAGTCATGGTCAGGGCCTAGCCAAGTAATACAGTATGAATGAAAATCTTTATGAGGTATTTGCTTTCCAGAAGAAATGCAATTACTTACTTTTACTGACATCGGTTTAGAGCAAGAAAAAGTTTCCCCAACGAGGTACTTAGCTTTTAGTTGAAGACTTCTGTTCTGATACTCAAAAACTAAAATTTCAGGAGTCGGCCGGCCGGCACTTGTGAACTGCTTCTGCTTCAGGCACCGCACGGCAAGAAAGACTGGTGTAATGGCATCGGCTGCATGTTTTATACCCCCTGACGATCTGACATCACGGAAGAAGAGACAGCAACTGACGCAGGACCCAAGACTTTGTTAATCAGGCTGAATGAAGGCTACTGCAAGCACATAACCCAAATGTGATGACTGCAACAGTGAAACACGAAGAACATCTACCAAACACGCTGTTTGGTCCTATGGAACCAGAGTTAATAAAATTTTATCTATGTCAATTTAACATAACTGCGGCTACATAAGGGGCGTCTTCCTTCGTGTCTATAGCTCTCTGATGCAAGTCTTTGCTTACTGTCAAGTTTGCACAAAATCACCACTGTCTTGATGTTTGGTGATCACCTACCTCCTTGTTAGGTTGTACCTTGTTGCAATCACAGTTTTTCCCTTTCAATTTTTTGACAATTTAAAAACATATTACTAATATTTTCAACATGTGAGATCCAGCTGAGTTCGTAGTTAGAGGTGATAGAAATGTTAAGATTCAGTATTCACTTAACCAAAATGTGTATTACGATTAGGGTGATTATTATGATTAAGCACTTTTTGAAAATTAATAATCTCGTTTTTTTCCCTGTGGTACACGTTATCAGTAAGTAGTAGGACTCCTTCAGAGATATTTAATTTACATCAACATTTATGTCTTAGTGATATTAATTTATGGATGCAGAAGTCAATTCAGTGAAACTCAATGACAAATCTGACAAAAATACATTTGGGTTACTGAGGATATCATCCAAGACATTATTATACAAATATAATTTCCTGCATCACAGTTTCCACTGTGAAAGTTAAGGTTGGTTGACATGACTGAATCTGACTATACTCTTAGGTTAAAAGCGATGGCATCTGTGTTAATTACCCAGGATGTAACGATTTTGTAGTACATGGAACATGCTGATTATACTCCGATCTTCAGAAGAAAACAAATCAGGTAAGCAGCAGAATGGCGCACAACCAGACTTTAACGAATGTTAAGCATCCACAGTGAAAGTTAAGGTTGGTCCCACACTAGGTAGTAAAAATCTGCCTGTACTGACTAGAAATGACAGCATCAGAACCAAACATTTGTTTCTGCCTGCTCTGCATACCTTAACATGTCCCTAACTTAATGTTAAAAAAAAAAACAAAACAAAGAGTTGCTAGAATAGCAGAATGTGTGTTTGCCTGCATGATCTGAAGAATGAGAATGCTGAACTCAAATGTATGTCATTATTTAGTGACTTCAAGCCACAGTGGTTCATCCAAAACCACACATTTTATGAAGAACAGACCAAAAATATGAAGCAATAATCTCGATGTCCTGTAAAAATCTAGACAGTTGAGAGATATGGAGGTAGGGTTGCCACCTTTTCAAATGGCCAAAGTGGGACATTTTCGGAACACACATCAGATTTTACAGGCCGACACATACCCGCGGTCAGTACAAAGGATAGAACTTTACTTTTTTGCCTAAATAGAAGCTTATTCTTGCAGCGGTTTAGTTGCTTATTCTGTTTCTTGTAACATTTAGGTATTTTAGATACAGAAATAATTATTTTATGCAACTATTACATAACATATGGGACATAATTATGTCCTACGATCTCAGGACATTTGCCATTTTTAATATTTTTTGTCAGGACACAACTGCCCAAAGAGGGACTGTCCCTCGCAAAGTGGGACAGGTGGTAACCCTATATGGAGGTAAATGTAAATGTAAAAGACTGCGTTACACTACCTCTCTGACAGTGCTCGCCAAGCGTTCTATATAATGAATGGTCAACATGTTACTTTATCGACCCACAAAACATGCCAACCCTTCACTATACTGAAACAAAAAACTTGTATACTCAGTACATCGGAAAGGAGTTACCAAGTCCATACTTCTCCATAACTGCTCACTGATTTGGCTCTACTTCACAGTACTTTTCTTTTACTCATGTTTACCTCTTGCACATCTTCATCTACCATTCCTTGTTACACTTCTTCCCATACTTCAGACTGCTTTTAAAAAATGTAACAGAATGTAATATAAACATGTGTCATTCTCTCTCTCCTTTGCAACATAGCTTCCAAACAAAGAAAATCTCTATACACACAACTATAAAGTCATAATTAATGAAGTAAAATCCTAAAATTACTACATCAATGCTTAAGTATCCCAGTGGTGTTTTCTTGATATATGACATTTGCTGTAAACCTTTCCGTTGTCATAGATTTGCCACTTTTCTCCCCTACATACCCACTCTTTAAACAGGATTCCGATCAACAGTGACCAACTGATCTGCAAAGTTAAAAAATATATAATTATATACATACATATCTATGAAGCTAAATAGAAGGGAAGATGCACTACTTGTTGCAGGAGTCAACAAACTATACTACTGAGTGTTTAAATTAAATAGTCAGTCTGACAGTTTTGGATGACAATGACAAAGTGATTATAGATTTGTATACTGTAGGAAAATGCAAATGGCTAGTCTGCAAAAGAAACGTGGCTCTTAAAAGTGATTCATGCCAACACATTTTAAAAGGGAAACACTAAGATCAGGTTTGGGAAAGAAGACTAATGAAATGAGATTTATTCATTATGACCTGAGAGCACTACCATTTCTAAGCAACTTAACTGTTTTATTTAAAATAAAGGTCTTGAAGGCTTGATGCACTCTATAAGCTACTTAGAAAGACATTTAAGTACACCTATTTGTCAAGTGGCAAACATGCCACTGAAGGAAGCATCCCTGGTGTCATATACACACTACAGATTTCTCATACGACACAAGCTATGAAGCCTGTACTTACCATATGGAGCCCTTCCAGCTAATGGGTTTATTAATGGAGTTGGATTACTGCTTCCTTCTCTCCTGCTTCGGTCGGCTAGTGCTGGAAAATCTGATAGATCAAGTGCTGTCACATTTTCACTTCCATCTACAGCAAATTAATTAAAGAAAAGTTTCATCATTAAAAGTAAGCTGGCAACTACTTCAGCACATAATTAACTAATATTCTTGTTCAAAAGATCATAAAATATACAGTACAGCATGACAAAGAAATTCAGCATTAATAAGATGCCCAATACTTACTAGTCTGCAGTCATATAGTCTCACTACTCATAAAGTGAACATTTTTAACAACACTTGAGAAATGTCCACCTGGGTCCTGCCAAAGGTCTCAGACAGCTACAGTAGCCCCGGCATATAGACAATTTGAAAGTCTTGCCAAGGAGAGTGACTAGCTCTGCTCCAAAGAGTGCAATGGGGAGTCATTTTAAATCACTATGTGGTGCTAAGTTTACTTTGATGAAGATTAAACAAATCCCTTTACAATGGTTAACAATGTTAAAACATGTCACAGTTCTCTAAGAAATTTAGCGTGACAAATGTAGGACTACCACTGTATGCTAAACCAGATTAACTACACCAATTCACATTTCTGTGAAGAAGACCCAAGTATAAAATCTGTTTCAGTACCGTATACCAAAGAGGAGAAGATCAAGGGCAGCCTGACAACTATAAAGGCGCTAAAGACAGAGGGGTTAATCTGCTGGCTGGTTCAGTTACTTTGAAGTGTTGCAGAAGACTGTAATACTGCTACTAACTTTCATCTCAGTAACACTTGAAGTACAATGCAAGCATCACAGGGAAATAGCGGACATTACAAATTGTGAAATATCCAGGAAATTCATACAGTGATGTTGTCAAATCAGAGAAAACATAACAAAAGATAGGTCTGATTTAGGGATGGGAATGAGACAGTACACCTTCAAGTTGAACAAAAGTAAGCACAAATAAATACTTGTGTAACTGAGACACAAGGGTCATGTCTTAAAGCCACAAGATATGAAAACAGACAATAGGAACATTAAAATACTAATACAAATACTACTACTGGGGCTAAACCAGCTCTCAAATATAATCATTTCTCACACTTTTTGTTCCCACAAGGCCAGATCACTACAGGTAAGGAGGTCCTATTACTGCATCTAGAATAGACGTGTCCAGCATGCGGCCCTCAGAGCTCTTCCATGCGGCCCTCAACCTCTAACTGCAACATCGATGTACACATGCCCCAAAACACTTTTTTTGTTTTGTGTTTTTCGCTCCCGTGACCTGTAATGCTAATGTCCGTGTGCGCATGGCCAAAGCACCGTTCTAGTTTTGTTTTTGAGCCAAAAAAGGGTCAGTGTGTTTAAGCCATTATTTTGCGCCGAACAATCAGTGTGTGTGTGTGTGTGTGTGTTCTCGCTGAAGAGGGACTCATGTATGGGTTTGCCGCTGTTGCCTTTGAAAGGGACAGCAATTACCTATGTTAATAGGTAAGTCCGGAGTGACTGAGTGCATGCATGAAAGCAGAATTGTGTACGTGAAAGTAGAAGAAGAATGTGTGTGTGTATGTGTGTACCTGTGTGCATGACAGAGAGAGAGACGCATGCACAAAGAGGCTAACAATGATTAGTCTACCTACTGAACACAAACAAGTTAGCTCACAAATATATCATACATTAAGAGTACACTTTCATTAAATTGCGGCTTTCCTGACAGGGAGAGTGTTGTATTGAACATGAACTCATACCTCTTAACTGTATGGATTTTCAAAGAATGTCTGGATTTTTGCCTCATCTTCCAATTTGTGTCTTTTGCTTAGGAAATAAAAGTAGTCATCCAAGGTAATGCAGTTCCAGGTAGTAAAAATGAGACAGAAGCCTAGGGTTAATGGGTCAGTAGTGGACTGAATATGTGGGACTGTAGCATATAAAGTTGTATTGTTTTTTCAGACAAACAAAAAAGCACCTAGTACTGTTTTTTCATTGGTGGGTTCTAAGCAGTGGTAGATTGGACAACAGTAAGCATAGCTTTGGCGGATCATCAATACTGGTAATTCAAGTGGGCACAATGTCATTTTTTAAATGTTGGGGATTTTAGTGTGTATGTGTGTGCTTATGTGTTGGGAGTGCTGCAACAGTAGATGATTATTAAAGACAGAGACTTATGGACTGTGGAGAATATGTTTCTTTGTTTCAAAACCTAATACTTGGGTACGCATGCCAGAAGGAGATTTTTTTAAGACATAGCTTCTTGCCATTTACATTGGATGGATATTTACATTTAATGGACAATGTATTAGCGTGGGCCTGTAGGGTTCCGAAGGATGCCAAATGTACCACTGCCAATGTCTTGTAAAGTGACCTGGAAATGGATATTGGGATGTTACTGAAAAAATATAGTAAGTGGGCTTAGAAATATAGTTTAATTAAACAAAGTGTACTTTCAATTTACAGGCCATAATTTAATTTATTTCAGGTAGTCCAGATACTGGTAGATTGTATACCATTAGACTTAATTAGGGAGAGCTGTCATTCTGGGGAAACAAGCAGCCCTAGTTTCAGTGAAAGCTCTGTGGTTGCTTGCAGGTAGGAAGTTGCAGGATGTTGATGCAATGTGTTTTGTTTATTATTTTTAATGCATTGGTCATTTCAAAGCATGGTTTTCTTTGATGCAAAAGAAGGTAGGACTGAATGAGCCATATAATGTTTAACTGATAATAATGGGATAGAAAGATTATAAGTGATGTATAATGTTTGCAGCTACAGTTGTTTCAATGGTGTCAGTGATGCATAACTATTTTTGGGCCTGTGTCCTCCTTTTATGTTTCACTTTGTCCAGATTTCTTGCTCTAAGGTTGAGAGGTATTTTTCCATACTAAATCAGAAGTTGTATTTACCTTGGAAGACTTTTCGGCATAATTATGAAAAACAGAGCCTTTTTAATATCTCTGCTTATTTCCAATATAGACTGCCATGTAATCTTGCAAATAACCTTCTTATTAAGCTACTTTACCTTCTTTTGGAATTGACAGGTATGATTCATCTGTTCGGACATAAGTATAGAGTGCTAATGTGACTTTGATTTCTTGCAGCAGTCTGTGGTTTACATAATCACAATAACTTTTCTGTGTTTCTGGGTGTGTAATCAATTTAACAGTTTTAAAGATGTTTTCCAAAAATAAATAAATATGTAATAAATAAATAATCCTCTCTACACTTTGAGCTATTGACAAAGTCTGGGAATTTGTTTTTTTCAAAAGCGAAGGTCAGCATTACGGCTCAGTAAACTGTCAGTCTGTGAGTAACTTCTGCACAAATTAAAATGTCTGAATGTCAAATGGCTTTAGATTGGAGGGAAGTTTATTTTTATTTATTTTATTTTATTTTACATTTGTTTACCGGAAAAGTCCGACTGGACACAGGTCCATTTGCAGCAGAGGCCCGGGGGAAAAGCTCCAAAAATAACAAAACAATACAATACAATACATGAGAGAGAGAGAGACAGCAAATTATGGATGTAGTACATCTCGTAACAGTGAGAATCATTGAGGTACAGAATAAACTTAAAAACATTTTTTTTACAGTTATAATTACAGCAAGGCAAATATCAATGAGTAAAGTTTTTAGGAGAAAGCTGTTTGTACAGAGCTGAAGCTCTGAAACAATCTTTTGGTATGGATTAACCTGGGGATTGACACAAGTTATATGTTTACACCAGCATGTAGCATTATAGTTTATGGTTTTCTTATTGATTTACTTTTTGCCGAGCAGTTGTTTGTTGATCTATTGATGGTCCTTTTGGTGGTGGGAAATTACATGGATAAATCCATCTCTATTCTGATTTTTTTTTTTCAAATATTTTGACTTCCAGACAATTTCATTCAGTGAGTGGGTGTCATGTGATTACTGAGGTTGCCTATTTTACAAGTAGGGGCTTTTTGTGTGTGTGTGTGTGTGTGTGTGTGTGTGTGTGTGTGTGTAAGAGAGAGATTTAATATGTATACTGAATATAATTTTGCAAATGGAATTCTTAGTTAAACATGCCCCTCTTCTTGGGCAACTAGACTTGAGTAACCAATATTAGATCTTAGCCATCCAGCTGGGAAGGTTAGTATGTGGATTTTCCATCTGGTTTGATGAAGGCTATGCTACTTACCCAAGGACTGCATTTATGGCTATCCATCCAGCCATTGTGTTGCTGAACTACATTGTTTGATAATGAGAGCAGCTTTTTACAGAAATTGAAAGTTTTTGTGTCAAGAACCTGTCCATAAAAAGTGGCTTGTTTATGTTGCAGTGAAGGCTGTGGCCTTTGTAGTGAGTGTTTTAAGTATAACCAGTATTTCTGAGGTAGAGGAAGTCTCTTAAGGCAGGATCTTTCTTAGCCTGGAAAGCAAGCCAATGATGAAATTTATAGGGGCCAGTGAGAGACAGAGGAAAGTAAGAAGCTTTTTAGTCTGTTTGGATAACTAAGTGAACTTAGTCCTTTGACCTTTTTTGTCAGAAATGGTTGTAGTCTTTCTTTTGGCAGGGAGTTTTGCTGAGGCATATGCCAAAAGGGGCATTGCACTCAATAATGGCTCTTGTAAATGAAGAATACAGGGATGTTATGACCTCCTTGTCCCTAGATGAGATACCCTTACTAATGAAGTGGGCCATGTAAAAAGCTTTCCTTACAACGGAGACAACGTGGTGCTCAAAAGTCAGGTTTCTATCAACCTGGGTGCCCAAGTACCATACAACTTATTGCATGCTTACAACATTGTTATTAATGTGATAATTTGTGGGGACATCACTCTCCTCAAAGGGGATGATGATGCATTTTTTGGCATTTAGCTTGAGGCCATATTTCTGGCACCAGTTATTTGTTTGGGTGAGACCCTCTTGCAGCTTATTCAGAATTGTTTTATTAAGTCAGTAATGTGAATTCTTTACCTTATTGCAAATTTGTTGGGTTATTTTTGTGGATTATAGTATTGTAGGACTGCTGATGTTGACATTTTACATAGTTGGACCGCTGGAATGGTTTTCCCAGTGAGAAATGCCAGTGCTGTAGTGAATATCTGTTTATTTGTTAAAAAAAAAATATATATATATATATGTATATATATATATATATTAACTAAGATGCTAGAGTTAACTGTTAGATTAGAGAATTAGAATGAGAATGAGAATTAGAATTTTAAGGCAAATATTAGGCATTTATTACATTTATTCATTGTTCAAATGCACCTACAGTACAGCCAGGAGGTCGACTGTGGTCTTCCGGAGCAACGAAAGCGTTAACTATATGATATATTTTATATGTGGCCCCAAGACCATTTCTGATCACTCAATGCGGCCCCAGCAAGCCAAAAGGTTGGACACCCCTAATCTAGAATATGAGTTCCCCTTAACTCCCTCTACCTCAAAAAGAAACCAATCCACACTTCTATATATCACTGGCAACATCTGCAGATTTAACAGTCTCGCCCAGAACACCACCACTGACTTCCCATTTCACAAAGGACAACCCTGCTTCTGGACTATATGATATTTAAACTTAATACGATCCTCATCATTTGCCAGCAGACTCTCAGAAGGACAAATGCTGTACAATCTGTGATCACTGTCAAATTACTTTCCTGACTTACATGCCCGACTCACCAAACTAAAACGCATAGAATACTCCTTGGTCAAAGCTGCCAAAAACTGTGAATCCTTGCCTAAACATGTAACAGTGTAACTATTACCCCACTCTGCATTCAGGAGAGAGCTAAATGGCTACTTGTTGATGCAAGCTAAATGTAAATGCTTAAATTTGACCAGATATGCATTTCTAACCATATATAAAACTAATGCACAAGGTAAACGCTTACACATGTGCTGGGCACTCTATACTTTCAAGGCTTCATCTCCTAAACCACAACTTGTACATATCTAAAGACCAGCCTGCAACATTTAGTAAAGTCTGCTATACTGCTACTTTCAATATGATGGATTCTACTTCTACCCAACAACATACAGGGAATTACAGTTTGCAGACTCCTCCTCTTCATTATCTGCATTTTTTTCTCTTCTGCTATCTTTTACCTTACAGCTTTTGACACTATGTTTTGCATGTTTTTTTCATGTATTTATGCATTGTTTCCTTGTTAGTGGTACTTTTTTCTTCCTTTTTATCCACCCTGAGCCAGAAAATTGTGCACAGAGACCTGTGTTCTAACCAGGTTAACAATCCAATAAATAGATAATGACATTTTCTTTGTATGATACAGCGAAAAGTTTATTATGAACATGCCACAAAAGAAAAGCCATACTGCAAATTACTGGAACAAGATTCAGAATAGCTCCTAATGCAGCAGCAAATGATACCTTGACTCCAGCATCTAGTATTGTAAGTTTCTAATGCAAGTGTGCTGTGTTTACTGGAAGGACCACTGCTAAGGCATTACTCCATACAACTGAAGCACTCAGTACTATGTAAGAGGTCGTTCCATAACATGAGAGTACCAAGCAGTATGAAAGAGGCCTGACCCTGTAGACAGGAATGACATGACAGCATGCTCTGCAGCACAGCTGCAGAGTTAGTCCTGTTCCTGTACTGGATGTCTTTTATGTAACATCTGTTGAAAGAATGAATGGAAAACAAGGTGGATTTTTCATAGGTGGTATGAGTTGAAACATTTATGAAGACAGTGACTGCTTGTACCTCTACAGTGTGTGACCTAAGTTTTCCACTGTGCTCCCAGTGGAAAGTTACAAAATTTTTTGCACTGTTTTATATTACAGACATAAAACAGACATCCATAATGTGTTAATCAAAAACTTCTGTGCCCTTTAAATCACAAGAATGAAAATAAAAGTGTATAATCAAAGTGAAGAGGAAGGAAAAAGTACTGCACACAAGGACAAAATAAAGCATATTTATTATTATTACAAAAATGTATTATTGTAAATTGCCTATCACTGGCATTTATCAAACTATAGCAATAACTTAAAATATTTACCGCCAAGCCTTCCAGTGGAAAAATCAGGTAATGGCCAATATTTACATTTTGTAAATAATCATATTTTATTTGTTGAAAGTGATTACAGGATCTACTGCAACTTCTTAAACACATGCGTCACCAATATCTAACAAGAAAACTTAGGGTTTACAAGGTATACCTATACCCTACATTAACTCTGCTTTCAAACAATACTCTATAACCCCTATTGTTCAACTATCATTTTCAAACTTGGGAATAGCTGCAAAACGATATAAATAAGAAGTTATGTACTCACCATAACGTTCCATTCTGAGTAGGTAGCTTCATTTGTCTGCAACCTGTGGGTCTTGGATCCGATATCGGATCCGAGCCGGCAACTTGTTTCATAGCTAATGGATCCGAGCTCCTAGCTCCTCCCCTCACCCATAATCCCCTGCCAACCCTCCATGACCTCACATTGAGTTTGCCCCTCAATATATACCCAAAAAGGGTATTCCAACTAACACAGATCCGCTGAAGGCCAGGGGGAAGGAGGGGGGGAATGGTTGCAGACAAATGAAGCTACCTACTCAGATGGAACGTTATGGTGAGTACATAACTTCTTAATCTGAAGTAGGGACTTCATTTGTCAGCAACCTGTGGGACAGAGTCCCCAGCTACGTGAATCTTGGGTGGCCATCATGGAAGGATATTGCAGAGCACCGCAGAGCCAAAGAATGCTCTCCCTCTAGAAATCACGTCCAGTTTGTAGTGGTTAATAAAGGTATGAGATGAGGCCCAAGTGGCTGCCGAACAAATATCATCCAATGGAACTCTAGATTTGAAGGCCGCAGAAGTAGAAATGGAACGAGTGGAATGTGCGCGAACTCCTTCAGGTGCGGGTCTCCCAGAGGCTTGGTACGCTAATAGGATACATTGTGAAATCCAGCGTGATAGATATACTTTTGATATTGCTTTCCCCAAATTAAATTTGGCAAAGGAAATGAACAGCTGGTCGGATTGTCTATGACCAGCTGTTCTATGAGTATAAAAACGTAGCTGCCAATGAACATCTGAGTGCAGCTTGTACTCTCCTTTATTCTGATATTTAGGAAAGAAATCCGGTAAATTTATGGAATGATTTATATTGGTTTCTGATGCTATTTTGGGAAGGAAAGAGGGAATGATCCTGAGGTACACTCTGTCCGGATGAAAGATCAAATAAAGAGGCTTCACAGAAAGAGCTTGAAGCTCCGAAACTCTTTTCGCAGAAGTAATGGCTACAAGGAATGCTGTTTTCCAGGACAAGTATTTGAGATCTACTGAAGCAGCAGGTTCAAAAGGTGGAGCAGTCAAGGCTTGAAGAACTAGTGAAAGATCCCAAGGTGGTACGGCTTCTTTTATAGGGGGTCTAAGCAAAAAGGTGCCCTTGAGAAAGGTTTTACACAACTTGGCCGACATCAAGGGCCCTGTGTCATGTCCCACATGGTAATGGGAGATGGCAGCCAATTGCACTTTGACAGTTGAGCAACTAGCGCCTTCCTGAAAAAGTTCGGTTAGGAAGTCTAATATGGATGGAAGAGGAGCCGTAAAGGGATCTAGATTATGATGCTCCGCCCAGATGGAGAAACGTTTCCATTTACTGCGGTACACTTTCCTGGTGGAGGGCTTATGCGCTGCCACAAGGATGGCATTGACTGGTGAAGAGATACCGGGAGTCCTAACTAGGAGTGGAACTGGAGCAACCAAGCTGTCAGCTTCAGATTGTCCAAATTTGGGGTCGGTAAGTCCGACGGATGGGAGATTAGATCCGGACTGGGATCCAGAATCCAAGGGGGATTCACTAGGTGAGACCACAGGTAAGGGAACCAAATTTGCCGAGGCCAGAATGGGGCAATGAGGATCATCCTGCTCCCCAACTGCGAGGCTTTCTGTAAGAGTTGCAGCATCAGGGGTAGAGGAGGATAGGCATAAACTAGACCGGGTGGCCAAGCGTGCACCAGAGCATCTCTTGGAGTTTCCCCTGGAGGGGGAATCAGAGCAAAGAAATTGCCGCATTTGGTGTTTGAGGGAGAGGCAAAAAGATCGCAGCAGGGTTGCCCCCATATTGCGAATATCTGCTTCACTACTAGTGGGTTGAGAGACCACTCGTACGGGGTAAGAAGGGTGCGACAGTTTGTCCGCTAGGATGTTGGCCCGCCCCGGAATGTGCGTTGCAATCAGAAAGCGGTTGGTGGAGATCGCCCATTCCCACACTCTCATGGCTTCGCGGCATAGAGGGTAAGACCTGGTTCCCCCCTGTTTGTTGATGTACCAGACAACTGACATGTTGTCCGACTGAATTGCAATCGTTCCTACGGGGAGGAGATTCTGAAGTGCTTGCAACGCGTACAGCACCGCTCTCATCTCCAGAACGTTGATATGCAGGGAGGTCTCTGTATCGTTCCACGTGCTTTGGACCGTCCTGCCTGAATAATGCCACCCCCACCCGAGGCGGGAGGCGTCCGTGGTCACCGTGGCGAGAGGGGGAGAGGTGCAGAAGGGTCGGCCCGTATGGAGGTCCGGAGCATGGAGCCACCATAATAGAGCCCTCCTGCAAGCCTTGCTGATAGCAATGGGGTGATGGAGAGGAAAAGACAGAAAGGACCATTGTACTAGAAGGGTCCATTGCAGTACCCACATGTTCAGACGGGCGCATGGAAGGAGCGTTATCGCTGCCGCCATGGAGCCCAGCGCCATCAGGACCAATTCCACCGGTGGGGTCTCTGATTGGAGGATAGCCCGCACATGAAGTTGCAAATTCCGAAGTCGTTCGGACGTTAGAAAGGCTCGTAGCTCTCTGGTGTCTATTCTGGCTCCTATGAATTCTATGGCTTGTGTCGGGGCCAGAAAGGATTTGTCGGCATTGATGGTGATGCCTAACTGTGGGGCTAGGCGGAGAAAGAAATCTCTGGCTGAGCAAAGTAGATGCCTTGTTGGGGCGGTCAGGAGCCGGTCATCCAGGTACGGAAAGACCTGTATTCCCTGGAGTCTCAGGTGGACCGCAATCACTGCTAATACCTTGGTGAACACCCTGGGGGCTGTGGTGAGGCCAAAGGGAAGGACCCTGAACTGGTAGTGACTGGCTCCCAGCCGGAAGCGGAGGATCCTCCTGGATCGTCTGTCCATTAGAATGTGGTAGTACGCATCCTTGAGGTCTATAGAGCACATCCGATCGTTCTCCCTTAGAAGGGGAAGAATAGACTGAAGAGTGACCATTTGGAATTTTTCCTTGGTTATCGACAGGTTCAAGCGGGACAGGTCTAGAATCGGTCTCAAGTCCCCCGTCTTTTTTGGCACCAGAAAGAACCTGGAGTAGAACTCTAATCCGAGCTGGTCTTGGGGGACGGGCTGGATGGCTCTCTTTCTTAGCAGCTGCTGAATTTCTGCGGCTGCAGCCTCCCTCTGATCGGGTGGTACATCGGGGAGGTTCTTGAATTTGGGGACATGAAGTAATGGGATTTTGTACCCTCTGGATATAATTCGAAGCACCAGCGGTTTGTCGTGATGGGCTCCCATGCCGCTAGGTGCTCCGAGAAGCGTCCCCCGACTGCCTCCAGAGTGGAGCAGTCAGGCAACCCTTCAGGGCTGCTGCATGGGCCGGTCAGAGAAAGGTTCTCTGGACCCAAAGTTTCTCAGAGCCCCTCTGCCCCTAGGGTGGTGTCCTCCCTGTCCTCCTCTGTCATGGAAGGACTGGTTGTCCGGAGTGGGTTGGGAATGTTGCGATTTCCAGAACCACATCTTCTTCTGACCCTTTTGGTTCTTCGAAAAGGACCGCTGGGGCGCAGAGAAGCGGACTCCGACGGCAGACAATGTCTTCCCGTCCTTCTCACTCTGGACAAGTGTCTCGCGAACCGTTCTGCCAAACAGGGCAGAACCATCGAAAGGGGCGTTCGCAAAAGACGCTTTAAAGGGCTCCGCAAAGTCACAATGATGGAGCCAGGCCTGACGTCTCATGACTAGGCGCACTCCGCTAGCCCTAGCGGCTCCCTCGGTGGTGTGGGACAATAACAACAGCCGCATAGAGGTATTTGAAATGGATCTCAGAGTGGCCATTCGGGTGGAGTACAATTTTTTGTCCTCCGCCGACATGGACTCAGGGGGGGAGGCAGCGTATTCTCTGATAAGATCCCGCTGCATCCTGATGACATGTGCCATATAGTTCAGAGACCTTACCGAGAAGGCCGCTGAACTAAAAACTCGCTTCCCTAAGCGGTCCATCGAGCGGGACTCCTTGCTCGGTGGATGGACTGAGGGGCTCTCCTGAGCTAGTTTCCTCTTCGTGGCTGCCGCCGTCAACATGGCATCTACGGGGGGACCCTTGCTCCAGTGCGAACGGTCTGAGGGGGGGGCTTAGTATCCTGTCCGGGCGTTTGGGTATTGGCTCCACGGTGTCCGGGTCCTTCCACGCCCTGGTGGTAATAAGGTCCACCAGGGGGTCGGCCGGAGGGGGCACCCAAGAGGTAGAAGGGCCTGCTTCGAATGCCTCCAGAAACACGGACTCGTCAGAGGAAGACTTGGGGGCAGACCACCCATCTCTGATCCTCAACATCTCCATGATGTCTCCAAAGGAGACATCCTCAGGGGGTGATCTTGGGGAGCCTTCCCCTTCATCCAAGTCCGTGTCCTCAGTTAAGGACTCAGGGGAGTCCACGTGCCTCCTCTTGCACTTATGCTTGAGGGGCACTTCCTCGGGGGGGCTGTCCGAGGAGGCCTCGCCAGCAACATCCTGTACCAATGGAACTACCTGGAACATTGAAGCAGGCTGTCCCTTAGGCCAGGTGATGGAAGCCTGGCCCAGCAGAGAGGGAGTGCAGGGTGGAGCCGAGACAAGGGCCGGGGGGGGGTCCGGATGCTCTCAACAGAGCCCTCTTCACTACATCGAAGACCGAGGGGGAACCACTCTCTCTGGGCTCCGAGAGTAGGCTCCCACTCGGATCCGATGAAGGGATCGGAACCGGCGTCGAGACCATCGGATCCGAAGGACCAGTGCGCTCCGACCTGGACGGAGCCGAAGGCACACTGAATCCCTCGGATCCGAAGCTCGAGCCACGGCTCCGAGAGGTCGGATCCGAAGTACCAAGTACTGTCGGCGCCGACCCACCCCGGCTCCGAACGCTCCGAACCCGGGTAGCGGGTCGGAGAAGGAGCAATTGGAGCGAAAAATGGTGTCAAGCTCCCCCCCGAAGGGGGGGGAACGCAAGAGCACTCCCATCTGCAGCTGGGCCTGGATGAATCTTCGCATCATCCGGTCCAAGTCTGCATCAGACATGCTGAACGTTGATCTCGAAGAGGCCACCGAGGCAGGCCTGGAATGCTGCCTCGATGACCTTGATGGAGATCGGGCCTCCTCCTCCTCGGGCCCTGGGGTGAATCAAGGAGATCGGAGCCGAGGAGGAGGAGACCTAGAAGCAGTGGAGGGAGAAGCCCGCTTAGCTGGCGGGGCCGAAGCGGAGGCCTCGGCCCGCCGCTTGTGGTGCTTCTCCCTCCTAGCCTCCCTGTCCTCCGGCGCTTTAGCGGGAGTTTGAGTCCCAGCCGAAGGAAGGGGGGCAGGAGTGGCAACAACCACAGCCTGTGGTAGTGCCACGGGAGCAGCGGAGGCCGGATCCAAGTCCGGGGGCAAAAGTCCCGCCAGGACCAGCTTTGACCTCCGCTCTTTCAGTGCCCTGGGGTTGAACGCTGCACAAATGGTACAGCCTGAGGTGAGGTGTTCAACCCCAAGGCACTGAGCACCAGTGTGGCCATCAGCCGGGGAGAGCTTATGACCACACTCGGTACATTTAGAAAAAATGGCTTTTGGGGCCTCAGCCATACTTAAAAGAAAAAAGGTAGTGCTACACAAACACACAGGCCCCAAAAACACAACACACACTCACTAACGACCAGCGAAGGGAGGGAAAAAACTAAGTAAAAGAAATTTTTTTTATACTACAGGGAACCTAACTCTTACACACTTTATTTTTTTAAAATAAGGTAGAGAATTTGACAGAAAAAACAGACTTGACTGACGATTTTTTCTTGAGCTCAATGGAATCCAGCTATCCACAAGCGTGGCAAACTAGATCTGAGGTCATGGAAGGTTGGGCAGGGGATTATGGGTGAGGGGAGGAGCTAGGAGCTCAGATCCATTAGCTATGAAACAAGTTGCCGGCTCGGATCCGATATCGGATCCAAGACCCACAGGTTGCTGACAAATGAAGTCCCTACTTCAGATCTAGCTATTTTACACTCACTATGTTAACATGAGGTGGCCAATCTCATGCATTTAAAATAATTTATATTGTAAAACTATTTACAAAAGAACTGAAACTGTGTACTGATGTATAACATTGAACATCTCACCAAAATTACTTACCCAATCTCTTATCTTGAAATGTTTGGTTCATTTCAGTTTCACATTTTCTCTCTGGTGTTTGAATAATTTAGTCTACAAACAGAATTTCTATTTGTAGAATCAGATAATATTTTTGCCAACTTCGTGTATTTCCTTATTTGTCAATAAAGCAATCATTTATGAATACAAACTACAGAAATGTTGCACTATTTTACAAATCAGACGTTTTTATCTCATCCAATCTAATTATATCTTCAAATGTTAAAATCTCAAGTCTCAACACTTTAGTTTAACATCAGCATTAATCTAAATTTACTTCTTGCATCATAATCTCCAGCTTTACCTCCTCTCTTCCACTCACTCTTCTCCTTACCTACACAACACTCCACATCATACCACTCAGCCCCATTGTACTGCTGTTATCCCTACTCAACTCCTACTACTGCCTCATATCATTAGATCCACCCACTACTACATATCAACACCTACACTCCACTACAAACACCATTTTCTGTCACCTCTCATGTAACTTTCTCCCACCTTACTAAGCCAACTGTATCTACAAATAAAACCAAACTAGAATCCTTTAATTCCAAAATTCAAAGTAAAGTCAATAAACTACAATAACCATATCACTCATCCTGTAACAGCACAGCCATCTCAGCAGAGACATTCACCCTAACCCAGACCCCAAACCCACCAAAGTTCCCACTATTATTACTTTTAATGTTAGTCACCTTGCCAACATTCCTTGCCCCTTACACTTTTCAGTCTCAGCATCTGGAGCATAGACAACAAACCTCTATCACTGCACTCCCACATATTCCAGCATAGCACAGATATTCTCATATTAAATGAAACATGTCTGGAACCATCCCTTACCAATGAAGAGATACTCCCTCCCTGACTACAGTATTTTTAGACTTTACCACCACACTAAAAAAAATCAGTTGTATAATATTTTCAAATAATCTGCAACTAAATATTTATCAAAAGCAACTCCCCACTTTCTCTAATGCCTAGCATCAACATTACTAGTAGACAATGCATAACAGCCCTTAACATTATCCGAACCATAACGGCTACTCAACATAACTGAAAACATCCTCTCTTGGGCTTCAACATATCTCATGAAACCATCAAACTAAGAAGTATTAGCATAAACTGGAGTTCAGAGTGCAACTCATCCTGCCCCAATTCATAACACCTCCTTCCTCTGCTGCACTCTAAAATACCTTTCCCTAGATAATGCTGCACAACACTAACACCTTCTAGTTCATATTAAACCAGCAAGCTCCAGTTAAGAAAAAGGTCAAATCTAATCCAGCTTCATAGCTATGAGTTTCAACAAAGCAACTGAGACAGAGAGACAAAGCATGGACTGCCTGGCAGGCCAATTATACTCCTGCAAATCCCATCATCACCACATTACTAAAACTCAGGTAACCTCAAAGAAAAAAAAAAAAAACTTTACAAATAGTTAGAATTTGTACTACAACCTCCCCCCCCCAAAAAACATTCTTCTAGATAGCCACGACTCAACTCCTGAAACATGACAAGCTCATTCACCCTAAACCCTTGAACAGAAAAGTACAGTTGTGTACACTTACCATAAATGTAGATGTTCGAGTGTATTCACTGTTGCAGTCATTACAATTGGGTTATCCTGCTGGCAGGCTACACTCAGTCGGCCTGAATTCCAAAGTCTAGGTCCGGCGTCGGCTGCTGTCGCCTCTTCCCTGACGTCATTGCGCCAGGTGTATAAAAGATGCAGCAGACGCCATTTTTTTCAGTTTTTCTTGCCCCGGATGTCAGGTGCCCCCAAAAGGGTAGGCTAAAAACATGACAATAAAGCATACAAGCACCAAAGTATCTTTTGCCTTCACCTACAAGCAAATACACCACATAGGTTCTATAGATCAGAGAAGTACAGAACAGTTCCAGCAAAGAAATGGGGGATGGCGGGTGGGTAACCTGGACTGCAACAGTGAATACACTCGAACATCTATATTTATGGTAAGTGTACACAACTGTACTATGTTCTTCATGTTTCAATGTTGCAGTCATTACAATTGGGTTGAATCCCAAAGCTATGGTTGGGAGGCTGGAGCTAAATAGCATTAGGAGTGGCTATGAGGCCCTGCAGGACTGCAGTGGCAAATCCTGCCCTGGATTTAGAGTAGAGTGGTAAGTGATGGTGCTTTGTAAAAGTGTGCACTGAACTCCAGGTAGCAGCCTCTAAAACGTCTTTGGTTGGTACTCCCCTGAGGAAGGCTGTTGACGTGGCTGCTGCTCTGGTTGATTGTGGCCTAATGCCCTTAGGCACTGGCTTGCCATGTTGTGAATAGCAGAAACTAATGCAGTGGCCTGTCCACTTTGAAATAGTGTGCTTAGAGATAGCCTTTCCTTGTGATCCTGCAGAATATGCCACTAGTAATTGCTCTGTCTTTCTAAAAGCTTTGATTCTGTTCAAGTAGAAGCGTAGCTGTCTGTGTATGCCCAAAGAATGCAGAGTTCTCTCCCCCTTATTCTGTGGGTTTGGGTAAAAGGTAGCCAGATGAACAGTTTGGTTAAGGGCCACACTGGAAACTACCTTAGGCATAAATGTCGGGTTTGTCCTCAGAGAAACCCTGTCTGGATAAAAAATGATAAAAAGGTTCCACAGCCACGAGTGCCTGTAGCTCTGAAACTCGTCTTGCAGAGGTTATTGCTAGGAATAGAGCTGTTTTCCAAGATAAAAACTTTATATCAGCTGTAGTGGCTGGCTCAAAAGGAGACATGGTGAGTTTTTCCAAGACATAGTTGAGG
The DNA here is from genome assembly GCF_019279795.1 of Protopterus annectens. Taxonomy (NCBI): domain Eukaryota; kingdom Metazoa; phylum Chordata; order Ceratodontiformes; family Protopteridae; genus Protopterus; species Protopterus annectens. The sequence goes on from NC_056745.1 coordinate 499,895,853, forward strand.
TCCCATGCAGGTATTGGTGATCTCCTTGGAGGCCTTAAATTTTTGGCTCCTCTGAGGTACTGCCTTAATAAAGGATGAGAAAGGATTGGTGGCTCTGAATTGTAATGAGCCGAAATGGTAGAGGCATGAATTTTAATTGATGAAAAGGATAGGCCTTTGTCCAACATCTCAGCTAAGTATTGCAAAATCTGAGGAATATTTGGTACAGCTATGTCAATTCCTTGTGCCTGGTCCCAAGCACAGAATCTCTTCCAATTTCCAGCATAAGATTTTCTAGTACTAGGCCTCCTGGCCTCCAAAATGACATCCATCACCGCTTTAGTGAGAGGTGGGTTTTGTATGACTACATGCTGCCAGATTTAGGGTCTTGAGTTGGCTGTGCAGGATCTGATTGTTTTGTTGGGACAGTAGATGAGGTATTTGAGGTAAGGTCCAGGCTGGGCATTGAGACAAGTTCCTTAGGATTGGATACCAGTACTGGCGGGGCCAGTCAGGGGGCAATCAGTATCATTTCTGGCTTCTCTTGTCTGACCTTTAGGAGTACCTTGGGGAGGAGAGGCAGTGGAGGAAAGGCATATACTGTTTTAATTTTTCCAGCTGAAGGATAGGGCATCCACTTTCCATGCTTGTCTGTGATAAGTCCTTGTGCAGAATCTCTTTAGTTGGCAGTTGTGAGGAGAGGCAAATAGATCTATGTCCGGGCATCCCCATTTTCTTTTTATCATGTTGAGGACTTGTGGATCCAATTTCCACTCGTGGGGATCCATGAGATTTCTGCTTAGTTCGTCTGCCAGAGTATTTTTCTTTCCTGGCAGGAATTGTGCCTACAGATGTACTTGGTAAGTCAATGCTGTGACCCACAAACTCATGGCTAGTCTGCAGAGGGGGTAAGAATGTGTGCCTCCCTGCTTGTTTATATACCATATGACCATGGTATTGTCTGTCTTTATCAGTAGTTGTCCCAGATGAAGTAGGTCCTTGAAGGCTGTCAGGGCATTCTGAACAGCTAGCATCTCTTTTTGATTGATATGTAGATGCATTTGGTTTGCGGACCATGTGCCTTGAATACATCTTCCTGCCATGTGGGCCCCCCCAGGCATAATCTGATGCATCTGTTGTTAATGTCTGCTTGGCTGGGGGTAAGGTGAATGGCTGTCCCTTGTTCTGGTGACAGGCCTTCGCCCACCATCGAAACTCCTGTTGCAGGCAGAGAATGAGAGTAATAACAAGTTATGTACCTACCATAACGTTCCATGTTAGTTGTCTTCTTCTCGCCTTCTTTCTTGCTGGTTGGGTTCAGAGCCAATCCTTGGCTCTAACTCGGCCATCTTCAAAAGCTCGAGAGCTACTTACTGGCTCGAGGCCCCCCTATATTCCATGATGCCTGGCACTAGATACCCAGATCTCGTTTGGTAAGTCTAACTGTAGACATAGCATTAATAATAATAATACAGGAATCCTGTCCTAGAATGCATAAATCCTACTGGAGAGACTACTAGTCAGAAGGAATAGCCAGAGAAGACTCAGCCAGTAAGAAAAACATAAGGAACTCTTCTCGGTCTACTAGGATAGGGGGATGGAGGGTGGGACGCAAGAAAGAAGGCGAGAAGAAGACAACTAACATGGAACGTTACGGTAGGTATATAACTTCTTAATGTTAAGTTGTCTATCTTGCCTTCATTCTTGCTGGGTGGGACAGCGTCCCTAGCACCTCAATCCTGGGTGGCTCATCGAACAGACTCTTCAGAACAGTGGAACCAAAATCAGCTCTGCTCCTGGAGGCCACATCCAGCTTATAATGTGAAATAAAGGTATGAGGATTGGCTCATGTAGCTGCCGCACAAATAGTTTCCATTGGCAATCTTGCCTGAAAAGCCACTGAAGTAGCTACAGCTCTAGTGGAGTGACCATTTGGTTTAACAGGAAGCTCTTTATTCCTTAGCTGATATATAAATGTAATAATAGATGTCAACCACCTAGATAAGGTTTACTTTCGACACAGGTAGACCTTGTTTACCCTCAGCACAGGACAGGAACAGCTGGTCTGATTTTCTGATTTGCTTAGTTCTATGCAAGTAAAAGCATAACTGTCTATGAACATCCAACTGATGCAATTTGTATTCCGACTTGTTGGAGTAATTTGGAAAAAACACAGGCAGGTCAATAGACTGATTCAAATTATTGTCAGAAGAAACCTTTGGAAGGATTAGTCCTAAGAGAAAATCTGTCATTGTGGAAAACTAAATAAGGAGGGCGAACACAAAGAGCCTGAAGTTCAGAAACTCTTCTGGCTGAAGTAATTGCAACCAGAAGGGTTTTCCAAGAAAGAAACTTCAAAGAACAAGAAGCTGCAGGTTCAAAGGGGGGCAGTATCAGGGAAGCTAAAATCAAATTTAGATCCCACGGAGGCGGGGGATCTCTCACTGGGGGCCTGAGTAAAGTAGTCCCTTTGAGAAAAGCTTTACAAAGCTTATGGGACATGATACTAGTATCTGATAGACCTGTATGAAAGTTTGAAATTGCAGCTAACTGAACTCTAATCGTGGCAGAAGAAGATCCAAAATATGGTGCACAGGGGCTGAAAAGGGATCTATATTCCTAGCCTCTGCCCAGAAAGAGAAATGTTTCCACTTACTAGCATAAGTCTTTCTAGTGGTAGATTTATGCAATGATAAGATGATTTCACGCACCGAGTGGGAGATGTACAGAAGCCTGGCTAAGGTAGGAAGTGGAGCAACCAAGCAGTGAGCTGGAGAGATTGAAGGGATTGGTGCAGCCTGCCCGACTGATGGATAAGGAGGTCTGGAACTGGGTCCAGGGCTGCTCCAGAAGGCGATGATGCAGGAACGGGAATCAAATTTGTCGAGGCCAGTAAGGGGCAATGAGGATCATCTTGCATCCCAATTTGGTAGCTTTCTGTATTAGTTTGGGAATCAGGGGGAACGGAGGGAATGCATAAAGAAGTCCCTGAGGCCAGTCGTGAACTAGAGCGTCTCTGGGGGAGTGTCCGGGAAGAGGGAGGAGAGAGAAGAAATTGTTGCACTTGCTGTTGAAGGGGCAAAAAGGTCGCAGCAAGGTTGACCCCATTTGTGGAAGATTTGGTCTGCCACTGTCTGACTGAGAGACCACTCCTGAGGCATGAGAATTGCTCTGCTCAGCCTGTCCGCTATAACATTGGACTTCCCAGGGATGTGCGCTGCTATCAGAAACCGTTGGGAAGAGATCGCCCACTGCCAGAGTCCGAGTGCTTCTCGACACAGGGGGTAGGACCTGGTTCCGCCCTGCTTTTTGATGTACCACACTACCGACATATTGTCTGTTTGAATTGCAATGGTCCCAGTGGGAAGAGAGTTGTGAAGAGCTTGCAACGCCAAAAGCATGGCCCTCATCTCTAAGACATTGACATGCAGATGGTACTCGTGAGGCTGCCAGGTGCCTTGGACTGTTCTGCCCTGAAAATGCCCCCCCCGATCAGGGAAGAATCCATGGTCACTGTAGCCACTGGAGGAGGAAGAGCAAATGGTCTGCCCTGGGTTACTGATGGGGAAACCATCCACCAAGCAAGTTAGTTTTTGCATGTCTGTGTGATCATTATCTTGTGAGACATTGGAAGTTGCTGGAAAGACCATTGGGTGAACAGCATCCACTGAAGAATCCTCATATGAAGACGAGCAAGGGGAACTAGTATGATAGCCGCTGCCATGAGACCCAAGGATTTTAGGACGAATCTGGCCTGAATTTTTTTGCATCCTAATAAGGCCTTCACATGTCGGCAAATGTCTAGCACTCTGTCTAATGGAAGTCTCGCTGACATGTCCTTTGTATTTAAGTTTGCGCCTATAAAGGTAATAGATTGACAAGGCGACAATGCAGACTTTTCAAAATTTATTGTGATGCCTAGTTTGGAGCAAGTTTGGATGGTGTAGTCTCTGGCTCGCATCAGGTGATGTCTGGTGGTAGCAGTAAGGAGCCAGTCGTCTAAATATGGAAACACCTGGAATCCTCTCCGTCTCAGGTGAGCGGTAACTACTGCCAAATATTTGGTGAACACCCTGGGGGCTGTGGTGAGACCAAAGGGCAGAGCTCTGAACTGATAATGACTGCCTCCCAGCCGGAAGCGGAGGAATCTTCTGGAGCGTCTGTCCATTTTGATATGGTAGTACGCGTCCTGAAGATCTATGGAGCACATCCAATTGTCCTGACCCAGAAAGGGTAAAATGGACTGTAGCGTGACCATCTGGAACTTCATTCTTTGAACAGACCTGCTCAGTCTGCTGAGATCCAGAATGGGTCTCCAGTCCCGCCTTTTTTGGTACCAAAAAGAACCTTGAGTAAATTCCGGATCCTTGCTGGTCTGCTGGGACTGGCTGGATGGCTCTTTTTCTTAGCAGTTGTGAAATTTCTTGAACTGCTTGATCCCTTAGATTGGGTGGAACATCTGGAAGGGATTTGTTGGGAATGTAGGGAGTGCGAAAGAAGGGGATTTTGTAGCCTTCGGATATGATAGACAGTACCCATTTGTCTTGTGTTATACTTTGCCAGGCTTTTGGGTACAGCGATGATCTTCTCCCGACTACCTCCGAAGTTGGACAGCCGGGCAGCACCTCAGGGATGCTGGAAGGGCTTGTCAGAGAAAGATTCTCTTTGGTCCTGATTTTGCAGACCCCCTCTGCCCCGAGGGCAGCATCTATTGTTGTTCCCTCCTCTGCCCCTGGAGGGGAACTCTCCACGTGTGTCAGGCACGGCTCCCTGGGGTTTCCGGAACCACATCTTCCCACTCTTCTGACCCTTGGGATACGGTCTTGAAGGAGTGGAAAAACGGACTCCCACAGCAGAGAGAGGCTTGCCTTCCTGCTCACAACTGGTAAGGGTATCCTTCACCTGTGGTCCAAAAGGAGCAGAACCATCAAAGGGGGTGTTGGTGAAAGACGCCCTAAAGGGTTCCGCAAAGTTACATAGCCGCATCCAAGCATGCCTCCTCAAGGCCACACCTGTGCCTGCGGCTCTACTCGCACCATCGGCTGCATAAGAGATGAGCCGCATGGAGGAGTTTACTACCGAATTAAGAGTCGCCAGCTGGGAGGCAACCTTAACCTGGGCCCCTGCAGCTGATGGATCTCGAAGGGTATCGCCTAGCTCTTTAAGGAGATCCCTTTGGAGGCGGGTAGTGGCACAAGCAGTTCAGCGACCTCATGGAGGAGGTCGCTGAGGAAAACACCCGCCTCCCACATCTGTCCATCATCCTAGACTCCTTATTAGGGGGATGGACAGATGAAGAAGTTTCAGCCAACTCCTTTTTTGTGGCCGCTGCTACCACCATGGCATCAATGGGAACAGCCTTCGTCAGAAATTGCTTGTCTTGTGGTGCAGTAGTAAATTTTGTGGGTCTTCGGGGGGTTGGTTCCACTGTGTCTGGGGCTGACCACACCTTCCGAGCCACCACAGACATCAGTGGATCGAAAGGCGGAGACACCCAGGAGGTGGAGGGTCGGAAACCAAATGCGTCCAGGAATACAGACTCATCCTCGGAAGGGTTAAGGGTAGTCCAGTTGACCCTCTGCCTAAGTATCTCAAGGATGTCTGAGAAAGAGATGTCCTCAGAGGGGGATCTCGGGGACCCTTCCGAATCCTCTAAGTCGGTATCTGAAGTGACAGACTCAGGGGAGTCAACATGCTTCCTCTTGCATTTCCTCTTTTGAGGGGGCTCCTCTGAATGATCAGGGGAGGCCTCGGAAGAGGAAGATACACCAAATGGGGTGCCCTGGAGCACTTGTTCCCTACGCTTGGGGTCTGGATGAGGGGCAGAGGCAGACGCAGGCACCATGGGGGGAGGAGCCGATGAGGCTGATCGTGGGGCTGACTCAGAGGCCAGCACATTCCTTTTGACCTCGAAGGCGCCCCTTCCCGATATCGAAGAAGGCTCCGACTCCGAAGAGACCGGAATCCTTCCCGGCACCAAGAGAGATGGCTCCGAAGCTGATGTAGGAGCCAAACTCACCTGCGCCGAAGCTCCGTGAGGGAGAACGGGGTCGGACAAGGGTCTGATGCCACTCGCCCCCTCGGAGCAGACGAGGGAGTCCTGGCGCCCAGATCCCTCTAAGGACAGCACCATGGAGGCGATCAGAGCCGACGAAGGAACCAAAAGGGTAGGTATCGGCGCCGACGGTTCCACGATCTGAGCCCCAGCAAGGGATGAGTCGAAGGAGGAACTACTGCAGAGACAGGCGGAGCCGAACCTTGATGAGGGGGGCTGGATAACATTTTAGCCAGGGCCTGCGATTTTAGAAGCCTGCTCACCACTCTCTCCAAATCATGGTCAGATAGTCTAGAAGACCGAGAAGAGTGGGATCGGTGACTTCGCTCCGATTGTAATAGAGGCGACCCCGGAGCCGAGTGTATCGACTCTAAAGATGGAGATCTGGAGCTTTTTCGACTCCCTGACGGTTCCGACACCAGAGTCGGGGCCGACTGGGAGATAGGTACTTCGGTTCCAGCCGGAACCGAAGCTGAAGCAGACGCCACACCCGACGACTCCGAACTGGGAGCCGGCGTTATCGTTGGCTTAGAGGGTTTCACTGGCTGGGCCTTAGCCGGTGACCCTTCAGGTTTGAGCAAACCCCTAAGGATTAGCTTATTCCTACGCTCCTGCAGGACTCTTGGACTAAAGGCGTGACACACCGAACAAGAGTCCTGCAGGTGTAGGGCGCCCAAACAGTAGACACAAGAAGTGTGACCATCTGTCAGTGACATCTTCTGACAGCATGAGTCACACTTCTTGAATCCAGATACTTTCGTATCTTTAGAGATTTCTGTAAAAGGAAAAAATCAATTACAGAGAAAAAGTCACAGAAGGGAAGTAGGTAACTAGTAAAACACAAGCACTCACACAAGTTACCACACCCTAACAGCACACACACTATATTATCCAAGAAAAAGGTAAACAGATCTACTAATCTACAACAATTTCTAATAAAGAAACTACTACATAAAAACTGAGAACAAGGATTAGCCTCTAACTAAAAACAGCTACCTTTAAGAAAAGAAACGGGGGGGGGAGACTCTCTAACAAGAAAATGAGTTTTCAAGAGAAGGAGACTAGAATACAGATAGATAACTACAACTACTATAACTATTCTAAACACCAAGTATAATATAAAACTTTTATATATATATATATATATATAAACAAAATTGAAAAATATGACCTGAGCCAGTAAAAGCAACCTCGCAGCAGAAGCGGCAAACGAGATCTGGGTATCTAGCACCAGGCATCATGGGATATAGGGGGCCCTCGAGCCAGTAAGTAGCTCTCGAGCTTTTGAAGATGGCCAAGTCGGAGCCAAGGATCGGCTCCGAATCCAACCAGCAAGAATGAAGGCGAGATAGACAACTTAACATTTATTGTTTCCAGGCTGTGGCAATGCTGAATCCAAACACTTTTTAGGTACCATTGAAGTTTCCTCATATGCAGTCTTGCATATGGAATTAGTAGAATGCAGGATGCCACGAAGCCCAAAGCCTGCAGAATTTTTCTTGCAGATAACTCTGCCTTTGTTGCCAACAGTTTGAAATAGGCAGTCAGTTGCCTTTGTTTGTCTGGCGTGAGATAAGCCATCTGGGCAGTTGGATGTAAGCTTGCACCCAGGAATAATATCTCTTGAGAGAGTATTAGTTTTGATTTCTGTTTGTTGACTGTGTACCCTAGGCATGGTAGTAATTTCTTTACAAACGCCAGATGCTGTAGTAGAATGTCCTTGTTCTCTGCTTGAATGAGGCAGTCATCCAAGTAAGGATATATTTGTATTCCTCTTTGTCTGCAGAATGCAATTACTGGTGCCAGGCACTTTGTGAAGACCCTGGGAGCAGTAGATAAGCAAAAGGGCAGTGCAGAGAATTGGTAGTGCATTGAGCCAGCTTTGAATCTGAGGTATCTTCTGCATGTTTGTCTGATTGGGACATGCAGGTATGCCTCTTTTAGGTCTAAAGTCACAAGCCAAGACTTCTTGCCCAGCATGGGCAGAAGCTGCCGGAGAGTCAACATTTTGAATTTTGGTATATCCAGATATGTGTTTAGAATAGATAGGTCCAGTATTGGTCTCCAGGCTTTGTCCTTTCTGGGTACCAAGAACAGTCGAGTAAAATCCTTGTCCCTGCTCTTGCTCTGGTACTTGTTGAATGGCCCTCATGTCCATGAGGGATGAGACTTGTTTTTGTGCCTCTGCCCATTGGTTTTTTGGCAGGTCTGGACAACCGTTTGCCCTTGGCAGGGTATGAAAGTGAAACTTGTAGCCCTGTGACACTATGTCTAAGACTCACTTGTCATGGGTTATTATGTGTCAATTTTGAGAAAAAAGTGCTAGTTTTCCAACTAAAGGTGCTGCCAGAAGATAAGTGCTTGGCACAGGCAGGGGGAAGTCATTGGGACTGTTTCCTGTATGGCTGTGATTTGTCTTCTTCACTTTTGGAGGTAGAAGCACCCCATTGTTTAGACCTGTACGAACCTTGGGGCTGGGATCTGCCTCCCGGGCGTCTGTATCTGCCCCTTTGTGGTCTGTCTGACACTGGAAAGGACCAATTCTTTGTAGGCCAGTGTCTGCTAAATCTTGGAGGCTGTACCTGTCAGAAATCCTTGACTGTTTGCATAGATTTAGCTTTGTCCTCCATTTTCTTTAACACCTCTTCTGTTTTAACACCAAACAAGGTATGCTGTAATGGAGCATCTAATAATTTTGCTTTAACATGATCAGGTAGATTTTGTTCCTTTAACCAAGCATGCCTCCTAATGACAGAACCCTGCAGGAGGCCTCCAAAGAATCAAAACCACATTGCAAAGTATACTTTCCAACTTGCTCAGCTGCGTGCAATAAATCCTGCATTTCTTTGTTTTCTGCACATTCAGAATTTATCAACATTTTCTGTTTAAGCAGTGACATAATATATTGCTAATATTTGAGCATATGAAACTGACAATTTAAAGCCCTTAGAGCCAAGGTAGCAGAAGTGTAAATTTTTTTTGCCCATATGTCCAGAGTCCTAGAATCCTTGTCAGAGGGGGTAGGGCTTTTTGCAGTGGAAGCCTTGACCCCTTTGGGACCCTGAGAAATAGTTTCTGGGTCAGCAGCAGGGTTTTTGAAAAGGAAATTATGAGAGTCAGTAACCCTGTAGTACCTGTCCGGCTTAACAGGAGCTGGAGGTAAGGAGTCAGGGGTCAGACTGGACTCTGAAAATACATCATCTACAATGTCTAACAGAGGTGGAATAGCTAGGGGTCTGTCTTGAGAGAGTAAAAGGAAGTCTCTGAGCCTTTTCTTAGATTCTGAATAATCTTGGCTCTCCCAGTGGAAATGTTCCCTCATGGTATGCAAGGTTTCCCCAAAAGAGTAATCCTCAGGAGGAGAGGCTGAAGGGATAGATTCTTCAGCATCAGAATCCTCATAGGGAGGAAGAGAGTATTCCTGATTAGAAGAGGAATCAGATGAAATGGAATCCTGATCTGAAGATTCATATTCTGTCTCTTGCCTAGGCCTTTTATCAGGAGGGGGATGGGAACCTCTGATCTAAGTAATTAAGTCTTCGGCCATTTTGAGTATCTGTTTTTTGGGCATGGAGGCCTGACCATGAGGCTGTTGTACTTATTTCTTTGTCTTTAAAGGTGCTTTAGTCTTTGCCTTTGTAGCTGGAGTCGCTTTAATGTATAATTGAGTAGGTCTGAAAATACCCTCAGAAGCCGATGCCTGCTCAGCGGCTCCGGACCCATCTGAGGGACTGGTCTCCGAAGGTCCAATACCTTGAGCTTCCAGCGGCCTAGTCAACTCCATGTGGGAGTCTGTAGCGGCCTGCGAGTCCAAAGTAGTGGGCGTCAGGGGCTGCGAAAGCGCCTCAGTGAGACCCGGCGAACTGGCGACTGGCTTAGAGGAAGCCTCGTCGGTTTTGGACCTTGGATGCCTGTCCTTTTCTTTTTCTTTGCGTTTCTTGTGAATTCCGGTAGTCGGATGGCTATCCGACGGCATCATGTAATTAAATCTTCTGCCAAAATAGTGAAATGCAAAATCGTACCGAAGCTTAATAGTGCGTTGGTTAAACCTAGCACAAAACAGACAACTAGCAACGTCGTGGTCAGGGACTAGGCAAGGAATACAGTAAGAATGAAAATCCTTAGGAGGCATTTGCTTCCCACAAGAAATACAATTATTAACTTTTTCTGACATTGGTCTGGAGCAAGAATAAAGTTTTCCCCAACGGGGTACTTAGCTTTAAATGAAGACTTCGGATCTGAAATTCGAACACGTAAATCTCAGGAGTCGGCCGACCGGCACTTGCGAACTGCTTTTGCTTCAGGCACCGCGTGGCAAGAAAGACTGAAGAAAATGGCGTCGGCTGCATCTTTTATACCCCTGGCACACTGACGTCAGGGAATAGGCGACAGCAACCGACGCTGGACCTTGACTTTGGAATTCAGGCCGACTGAGGGTAGCCTGCCAGCAGGATAACCCAATTGTAATGACTGCAACAGTGAAACACGAAGAACATCAAGACTTCCACACAGCCCCTATTTCAATAGCCAGTTTATTAATGCAAGCAACGTCCCTTACTAAACACAATTCCACATCTTATCCACCCACTATACCTCTAAATGTTAACAGATGAAGTCTGCACCCACTTCCAAGATAAAGTGATACTTTACAAACCTGAAAACAACCATACTAGCCTAGCACCAGACAGCCTTCTTATACAATACATCAAAATGGCCGTAGATGCTAATGTATATCGTGTCTCTTTTCCTTATCAACAGACCTTTACAAGTATAGTACAGTTGTGTACACCTACCATAAATGTACATGTTTAAGTGTATTCACTCTTGCAGTCCTGACTTGTGGGATTTCCTACAGTGAAAGCCCTTGGCCAGCCTGACTACCAGAGAAAAAATCTCCCTCTTCCTTAGGCTGGTGGTCATCCTATCCAACATCAGTATGCTTGTGTAAAAAGGGAGCCAGCCCATGCCATATCAGCTTTTTCTTTCCCCCTAAAAAGGAGGGGCCCGCAGGATGAACAATAAAAGTAAGGATCTAAGACAGAAACCTCAGCAAGGAAGGGGCAGCAAGCTGGAGGTTCCCCTGACTTGAGAAGAAGACAGAAGTAACCTACCATAGTAGGCAAACGGGGAAGGAGGGAGGGAAAGAAGACTGCAACAGCAAATACACTTGAACATATACATTTATGGTAAGTGTACATCAACTGTACTATGTTCTTCGTGTTTCACTGCTGAAGTCCTGACATGTTGGATTATTCCCAAAGCTGAGATGAAGGCGGAAAAAGATTAGGGAGAGGAGAGGATGCCTTGCAGGACTGCAGTGGCAACTCCTGCACTAGACGTCAAAAAGGCTGATAAGTGGTAGTGTTTGCAAAGGTATGTGCAGAAAGACCAGGTAGCTACCTCCAGAATGTCCTTGGGTAGGGACTCCTTTCAGGAAAGCAGCAGAGGTAGCAGCAGCCCTAGAAGACTGAGTCCTGACAGCATCAGGTGGCGTTTTACCATGATGTTGCAGTGAGAGATGCACTTGGAAATGGGTCTGTTTGGAAACTGGTTTCCCTTCAGAACCAGTGGCAAAGGAGACAAAGAGTTTGTCTGATTTCCTGAAAGATTTTCTTGCTTCAAGACAGTAATGAAGTTGTCTATGAACTTCCAAGGGAAGTACAACTGCCTAAAATCTGACCATAATGGTAGATGTCCTTGTCTTCACTGCTGCAGTATTCAAAATGTATGGGGTTCCCCTGCCGTGGAAGTCAAACGTCCAGCCAGTCTACTAAAGACTCCTGTTATTTTAAAAGTACGTCATCAACAAATGCTCCCTGCGTAACATAGGGGATAAAGATGACATTCAGGCCTACAAAAAACAGAACTGATTGCCCCAGGAGGAACAACAGTCAAAGGAACCCAAGATGTAATGTGTGCATCCAGGAAGGTAAAGAAAGTACAGTTGTGTACGCTTACCATAAATGTAGATGTTCGAGTGTATTCACTGTTGCAGTCATTACATATGGGTTATCTGCTTGCAGGTAGCCCTCAGCCGGCCTGATTATCAAAGTCTTGGGTCTTGCGTCGGTTGCTGTCTCTTCTTCCATGATGTCAGGTAGTCAGAGGTATAAAGCATGCAGCCGACGCTATTACATCAGTTTTTCTTGCCCCAGATGTCAGGTGCCCCCAAGTAGGTAGGCAACACATATTGCTAATAAAAAAATATACATATGAATATGAAATAAAAACAATACCTTCAGATACAAGCAAATACAACACAAAGGTTGTATAGGACAGAAAGGTATAGATAAGTCCAGCTAGTTCAGAGGGGATGGAGGGTGGGTAACCTGGACTGCAGAAGTGGGAACACTCAAACATCGACATTTATGGTAGGTACAAAACTGTACTATGTTCATCGTGTTACACTGCTGCAGTCATTACACTTGAGTAGAATCCCAAAGCTAAGTTTGGGTGGCTGGTCTATAAAGAGTTAGGATTGGCTATGAGGCCCTGCAGAACTGCAGTGGCAAATCCTGCTCTGGGTGGGTGGTTGGCATAATGGTTAAGGTGCTTACCTTAGAAGTACAAGGTGCATAGTTTGATTCTTACATGGGGTAATTGGCTAGGCTTAAAATGGCACATGAGGGAAGTTAGCCTAGTACTAAGCTATGAGCCTATTTAGAGTAAAGAGGCAGGTGGTAATGTTTGGTAAAGGTGTGCGCTGAACTCCAAGTTGCAGCCTCCAAAATTTCCTTGGCAGGTACTCCTCTGAGAAAGGCTGTTGAAGTGGCTGTTGCCCTGGTGGAATGTGGCCTAATGTTATTAGGGACTGATTTTCCATGCTGTGTGTAGCAGTAACGAATACAATGTCCTATCCATTTGGATATAGTCTTCTTTGAGATAGCCTTGCCCTGTGATCCTGCAGCATATGCTACAAACAGCTGCATGGTTTTCCTGAAAGCTTTTGTTTTGTCCAAGTATCAGCGTAGCTGCCTGTGTATGTCCAAAGAATGCAGAAGTTTCTCCCCTTTATTCTGTGGGTTTGGATAAAAGGTTGGCAAATGGATGGTTTGGTTAAGAGCCACACTAGATACCACCTTTGGCATAAAGGAGGGTTTGTCCTTAAAGAAACCCTGTCCTGATGAAAACTTATAAAAGGTTCCACTGCCATTAATGCCTGTAGCTCTGAGACTTCATGCTGAAGTTACTGCCAGGAGCAGAGCTGTTTTCCATGACAAAAATTTTAGATCGGCTGTATTGGCCAGCTCAAAAGGTGGCAGGGTCAGTTTTTCCAAAACGAAATTGAGGTCCCAAGTTGGTGTTGGTGCTCTCCGGGGCGGTCTTATGTTTTTAGCCCCTCTGAGGTACTGCTTTAGCAAGGGATGAGAGAATAAAGGAGGATCCGTGTTGTAATGTGCTGAAATGGCAGAGGCGTGGATCTTAATTGATGAGAAGGATAGGCCTCTGTTTAGCATCTCAGTTAAGTATTGTAAAATCTGAGGAATGTTTGGAGTCAAGGCTTTGAGCCTGGTTCCAGGCACAGAATCTCTTCCATTTTTTTGAGTAAGCTTTCCTGGTGCTAGGCCTCCTGGCCTCCAAAATGACATCCATAACAGATTTAGAGAGAGGTGTTGCCTGTTTGGCTAATATATCTGCCATGCAGCCAGGTTTAGGGGTTTGAGCTTACTGTGCAGGATCTGATTGTTTTGTTGAGTTAGAAGGTGTGGAATTTGAGGCAAAATCCATGGTGGGCCCTGAGCCAAGTTCCTTAAGATAGGGTACCAGTGCTGGCATGGCCAGTCTGGAGTAATCAGGATCATTTGTGGTTTTTCTTGTCTAGCTTTTAGGAGTACCTTTGAAAAGAGAGGCAGTGGTGGGAAGGCATAAACTTTTAGGTTTTTCCAGCTGAACAGAAGAGCATCCACTTTCCATGCTTGTTTGTGATAAGTCCTTGTGCAGAATTTTTGCAGTTGGCAATTCAGTGGGGAGGCAAAAAGATCTATGTCTGGGCATCCCCATTTTTGCGTTACCATGCTGAAGATCTGCGGATTCAATTTCCATTCGTGAAGGACCATGATATTTCTGCTTAGATCGTCTGCCAGAGTATTCTTCTTTCATGGCAGGAATTGTGCTTGCAGGTGAACTTGGTACGTTAGAGCTGTGTTCCACAAGGTCATGGCTTGCCTGCATAGGGGATAAGAATGAGTGCCCCCTTGCTTGTTTATGTACCCCATTACTGTAGTGTTGTCTGTCTTTAGTAATAGTTGTCCTTAATGTAGAAGGTCCTTGAAAGCTGTTAGGGCATTTTGAACAGCCAACATCTCTTTTTGATTGATGTGAAGATGCATCTGGTCTGTGGTCCACTTGCCCTGAATGCATTTTCCTGCCATGTGTGCTCCCCAGGCTTAATCTGAAGCATCTGTTGTTAGAGTTTGTCTGGCTGTGGGTTGGGTAAATGGCTGATCCTTGTTTAGGTGACATGCCTGTGCCCACCATCGAAACTCCTGTTGTAGGCAGGGAATCATTGGTATTACTGCTTCTAAACTGTGATAGTGTTGAGTCCAAACACTTTTTAGGTACCATTGTAATTTCCTCATATGCAGTCTGGCATATGGTATTAGTAGAATGCAGGATGCCATGAATCCCTGGGCCTGCAGAATTTTTCTTGCAGGGAGATGGGACTTTTTTGCCAGTAATTGAAAATATTGAGTTAGTTGAACTTGTTTGTCTGGCGTGAGGTAAGCCATCTGGGCCGTTGTATTTAAGCTGGCACCCAGGAATGTAATCTGTCGCGGGGGCACTAGTTTCGACATCTTTTTGTTTACTGTGTACCCTAGAGAAATTAGCAACCTTTTTACGAATGCCAGATGCTGTAGAAGAATGTCCTTTGTCTCTGCTTGAATGAGGCAGTCGTCCAGGTATGGGTATATTTGAATTCCTTTTTGTCTGCAAAATGCAATTACTGGTGCCAGGCACTTTGTGAAGACCCTGGGCACAGTAGATAAGCCAAAGGGCAGTGCAGAGAATTGGTAGTGCATTGTACCAGCTTTGAATCTGAGGTATCTTTTGCAATTTTGTCTGATAGGGACATGCAGGTATGCCTCTTTGAGGTCCAGGGTAACAAGCCAAGCCTTCTTGCCCAGCATGGGTAGAAGCTGCTGTAATGTCAACATTTTGAATTTCGGAATATCCAGGTAAATATTCAGAATTGAAAGGTCTAGTATGGGCCTCCAGGACTTGTCCTTTCTGGGGACCAGGAAGAGCCTTGAGTAAAATCCTTGTCCTTGCTCCTGTTGTGGTACTTTTTGAATAGCTCTCATGTCCATGAGGGCTGAAATTTGTTTTTGTGACTCTGCCCATTGATTTTGTGGCAGGTCTGGCATTCCTTTTAACATTGGTAAAGTATGAAAGTGGAATCTGTAGCCTTGAGACACAATATTCAGAACCCATTTGTCTTGGGTGATTGTTTGCCAGTTTTGAGAAAAAAGTGCTAGTTTTCCCCCTAAGGGGGCTTCGAAAAGGGACGTGCTTGGCATACGAAGAGGAAAGTCATTGTGACTGTTTCCTGTAAGGTTGAGACTTGTCCTCACCTCCTTTTGGGGTTGAGGTGCCCCACTGTCATTGTCTGTTTGAGCCTTGGGGTTGAGATCTGCCTCTGTGTGGCCTGTCTGACACTGGAAAGGACCAATTCTTTGTTGGCCAATTTCTGCTAAAGCGAGGTGGCTGTACCTGCAAGAAATCCTTGACTGTTTGCATAGATTTAGCTTTATCCCCCCATTTTCTTTAACACCTCTTCTGCCTTAACACCAAACAAAGTATCATGCTGTAAAGGAGCATCCAAATTTTGCCTTAACATGATCAGGTAAACTCTGTTCTTTTAACCAAGCATGTCTTCGAATAACAGAACCTGTAACTGCGGCTCTACAAGAGGCCTCTAAAGAATCAAATCCACATTGCAGAGTATGTTTTCCCACCTGTTCAACTGCATGCAATAAATCTTGCATTTCTTTACAATCAGGAGCTTCTGAGCTTGCAAGCATTTTCTGTTTTAACTGAGCCATTAAATATTGTTGGTACTTAAGCATGTGAAACTGGCAATTTAAAGCTCTTACTGCTAAAGTTGCAGACGTGTATACTTTCTTCCCCCATCTATCCAAAGCTCTGTAATCTCTGTCAGAGGGTACTGGATTTTTTGCAATGGAAGCCTTAACCCCTTTTGGATCCTGGGAAATAGTTTCTGGATCAGCAGAAGGTTTTTTGTAAAGAAACTTGTGAGAGTCAGGGACTCTATAATACCTATCTGGCTTGGCTGGAGCAGGGGGCAAAGAGTCAGGAGATAGGCTGGATTCAGAGAACACATCATCCACAATATCTAGCACAGGCGGAATAGCCAGGGGCCTGTGCTGAGGCAATAAAAGGAAATCCCTGAGCCTTTTCTTGGATTCTGAGTAATCCTGACTTTCCCAATGGAAATGCTCCCTCATGGTATGTAAAGTTTCCTCAAAAGAATAATCCTCAGGAGGAGAGGCTAAAGGGATAGATTCTTCAGCATCAGAGTCCTCATAGGGGGCTAGAGAGTATCCCTGGTCTGAAGAGGAATCAGAGGAAATGGAAACCTGATCAGAGGAGTCATAGTCTGTATCCTGCCTAGGCCTTTTCTCAGGAGGGGGATGGGAACCCCTGATTAGAGTAATGAGGTCTTCGGCCATTTTAAGCATCTGTTTCTTAGGCATGGAGGACTGTCCAGAAGAATGCTGTACTTGTTTCTTTGTCTTTAATGGTACCTTTGTCTTGGCTGTTGTTTTAATGGTAAGCTGTGAAGGTCTGAAAACACCCTCAGAAGCCGATGCCTGCTCAGCGGCTCCAGACCCATTTGAGGGATAAGTTTCCGTAGACCCAATACCTTGAGTTTCCAGAGGCCTAGCTGTCTCCACGTGGGAGTCGGAAGCGGCCTGTGGCTCTGAGGTAGCAGGTGTCAGGGGCTGCAAAAGCGCCTCACTGAGAACCGGCAAACCGGCGACTGGCCTAGAAGAGGTTTCGTCGTCAGTTTTGGACCTCGGATGCCTGTCTTTATCCTTGTCTCTGCGTTTTTTCGGTATTGAGGTCATCGGCTGATCCAATGGCATAGTGTAACTGAACCTTCGCCCAAAGTAGTGTAAAGCAAAATCAAAACGTCTTTTTATAGTGCGTTTGTTAAAACTAGCACAAAACCGACAACTAGTGACGTCATAATCAGGGCCTACGAATGGAATACAGTAAGAGTGGAAAGTCCTTATGAGGTATTTGCTTCCCACAAGAAATACAATTATTAACTTTTTCTGACATCGGTCTGAGGCAAGAAAAAAGTTTCCCCAACGGGGTACTTAACTTTATTGAAGACTTTGGATCTGAAATTCGACTTCGAAAATCTCAGGAGTCGGCCGACCGGCACTTGTGAACTGCTTCTGCTTCGGGCACCACGCGGCAAGAAAGACTGGAGAAAATGGCGTCGGCTGCATCTTATATACCCCTGGCGCACTGACGTCAGGGAAGAAGCGACAGCAACCGACGCCAGACCAAGACTTTGGAACTCGGGCCGACTGCAGGACCGCCTGAAGGCAGGATAACCCAAGTGTGATGACTGCAGCAGTGTAACACGATGAACATCAATCTTTTTAGATGAGCATTTTCTTTGGTGGCAAAGAGGTCTATCTGTGGGGTTCCCCAAAATCTGGACTATGCTGAGAAATATTCCAGATGCAAATGCCATTCATGGGGATCCATCAAGTTCCTGCTGAGGTTATCTACTACAGTGTTTTGAACACCTGGAAGGTATTGTGTCAAAAGGTGCAACACCACAGAGTGAGCGGTCTCCCAAATCTGCATGGCTAGTCGACAGAGGGGAAGAATAAGTACCCCCCCTTGTTTATGTACCACATGACCGTGGTATTGTCTGTTTTGACTAAAAGGTCCCCTGATTTCCATTTTTCCTTGAAACTTACCAGGCCCTTCTGCAATGACATAAGTTCTTTCCAGTATATGTGCTTGTCTCTGACCTGAATTTCCCATCTCCCTTGGGACTGGAAGTGACTGAAATGAGCCCCCAGGTTGTCTCTGGGGCATCTGTGGTTAGTGTCTGCCCCTGAGGAATGAACCTGAAAGGAAGGCCCTGATGCTGAGCACAAGCCTGTGCTGACCATGCAAATTCCTCCTTGAGACAAGGAATCAGCTGAATTTCAGTTGCCAGGGATTGAGAGTGCTGGCACCATAGATTCCGGAGGTACAACTGGAGTATTCTCATGTGCAGCCTAGCCAGAGGAATTATAAGGATACAGAATGCCATGTAGCCTAGTGTCTAGAGGAATTTCCTGGCTGAAAGGCATCGTCTCTGCACAATGCATTGAAAGTACCGAGTCAGAAAGTACAGTTGTGTACACTTACCATAATGTAGATGTTCGGGTGTATTCACTGTTGCAATCATTACATTTGGGTAATCTGCTGGCAGGTTGCCCTCAGTCGGCCTGAATAACAAAGTCTTGGGTCCTGCATTGGTCGCTGTCTCCTCTTCCATGACGTCAGGGGTATAAAACATGCAGCCGACGCCATTTTAATCAGTTTTTCTTGCCCCAGATGTCAGGTGCCCCCCAAATGGGGAGCAAAAAAAAAAAAAAATATATATATATATATATATACATATATACATATATATATATATATATATATATACATATATATATATACATATATATATATATATACATATATATATATATATATATATATATATATATACATATATATATATATATATATATATAATATACATATATATACATATATATATATATATATATATACATATATATATATATATATATATATATATATATATATATATATATATATATATACATATATATATATATACATATATAGATATATATATATATATATATATATATATATATATATATATATATATATATATATATATATACATATATATATATATATATATATATATATATATATATATATATATATATATATATATATATATATATATATATATATATATATATATATATATATATATATATATATATATATATATATATATATATATATATGCATGTATTTTAGAACACAAAAATGTTACCTCCAACTAAAAGCAAATACACCACAAAGGCTTTTGAGCATAGTGAAGGAAAGAAGAAGTATAATAATAGAGAAGAAAGGGGGTTGGTGGGTGGGTAACCCGGACTGCAACAGTGAATACACTCGAACATCTACATTTATGTAAGTGTACACAACTGTACTATATTCTTCGTGTTTCACTGTTGCACTCATTACATTTGGGTAGAATCCCAAAGCTATGGATGGGAGGATGGAATTACACAGCATTAGGAGCAGCTATAAGGCCCTGCAGGACAGCAGTGGCAAAGCCTGCCCTGGATTTAGAAAAGAGAGGTAAATGATAATATTTTGTGAACGTATGAACTGAGCTCCAAGTAGCAGCTTCTAGAATGTCTCTGGTAGGAATCCCTCTGAGAAAGGCTGCAGAAGTAGATGTAGTCCTGGTGGAATGGGATCTGATCCCCTTGGGGACAGGTTTACCATGGTGCATGTAGCAAAAACGAATACAATGGCTTATCCATTTTGAAATAGTCTGCTTTGATATAGCCTTTCCCTCTGTCCCTGCAGCAAATGCCACCAGTAGTTGCTCAGACTTTCTTAGAGATTTTGTCTTGTTTAAGTAGAATCTTCGTTGTCTGTGTACATCCAATTAATGCAGAATCCGATCCCCCTTGTTCTGCGGACTTGGGAAAAACGTTGGCAGATGAATGGTCTGGTTAAGAGCCACACTGGATACCACCTTAGGCATAAAAGGAGGACTGGTCCTGAGGGCCACCCTGTCCGGATAAAAGATAATGAAAGGCTCCACTGCCATGAGAGCCTGTAGTCCTGAAATCCTTCTAGCTGAAGTGACTGCTACAAGAAAGGCTGTCTTCCAAGAAATTATATGTCTGCAGTAGCAGCTGGTTCAAAAGGAGGTAGGGTTAGTTTTTCCAGCACAAAATTGAGGTCCCATGCAGGAGTCGGTGCTCTCCTGGGAGGTCTCACATTTTTGGCCCCTCTGAGGTACTGCTTTAGCAGGGGATGAGAAAAGAGAGGAGGCTCTGTGCAGTAATGCGCCAAGATGACAGAGGCATGGATTTTTATAGAAGAAAAATATAGGCCCTTGTGAAGCATCTCAGTTAAATATTGCAAAATCTGAGGAATATTGGGCATTGCTGTGTGTATTCCTTGTGCTTGGTTCCAGGCACAGAATCTCTTCCATTTATCAGCATAAGATTTTCTAGTACTAGGCCTTCTAGCCTCCAAAATGACATCTATCACAGGTTTACTGAGAGATCTAATTGGTGAAATTAGTTGATTAGCCATGCTGCAAGATTCAGAGTTGGTAGCTGAGTGTGTAGAATTTGATAGTTCTGCTGAGACAATAGATCAGGTGTCTGAGGCAAGTACCACAGAGGAAGGTGTGACATATTCCTTAGAAGCGGGTACCAGTGCTGGCGAGGCCAGTCCGGAGCAATCAGAATCATTTTTGGTTTTTCCTGTCTGACTTTTAGTAAAACCTTGGAGAGCAGAGGCAGAGGGGGAAAGGCATAGACTGAAAGGTTTTTCCAGCTGAAGGATAGAGCATTTACTTTCCAAGCTTTTTTTGTGAAAAGTTCTTGTGCAGAATTTGTCCAACTGGTAGTTTTGGGGAGAGGCAAATAGATCTATGTCTGGTCTCCCGCATTTTCGTGTCAGCATGCTGAAGATTTGTGGATCCAGTTTCCATTCGTGTGCGTCTGTAAGAATTTTGCTTAGGTCGTCTGCCAGAGTATTTTGCTTTCCTGGCAGGAATTGAGCTTGTAGATGTATTTGGGAAGTCAAGGCTGTTTTCCATAAGGCCATGGCTAGTCTGCAAAGGGGGTAGGAGTGGGTACCCCCCTGCTTGTTTATGTACTACATAACTGTGGTGTTGTCCGTCTTTATCAGTAGTTGTCCTGGATGAAGGAAGTCCTTGAAGGCTGTCAGAGCATTCTGTACAGCTAGCATTTCTTTCTGGTTGATATGTAGGTGCATTTGATTTGGGTTCCATTCGCCCTGAATGCATCTCCCTGCCAGATGGGCCCACCAAGCATAATCTGATGGATCTGTAATCAGGGGGATCTGTAATCAGGGTTTGGGTGGCAGGGGGTAGAATGAATGACAGTCCCTTGTTTTGGTGACAGGCCTCTGCCCACCAAAAGAACTCCTGTTGCAGGCAAGGAATGAGAGGAATCATTGTATCCAGGCTGTGACAATGATGACTCCATAAGCTTTTTAAGTACCATTGAAGTTTCCTCATATGCAGTCTTGCATAAGGAATTAGCAGGATGCAGGATGCCATGAACCCCAAAGCCTGCAGAATTTGTCTTGCAGACAGCTGGGTTTTTGTGGCCACTTGTTTGAAGTATGCTATCAATTGAATTTGTCTGGCGTGAGGTAAGCCATCTGGGAAGTTGTATTCAAGCTTGCACCCAGGAATGTAATTATTTGAGAGGGTACCAGTTGTGATTTCTTTTTGTTTATGGTGTACCCTAGGCACGTTAGAAGCCTTTTTACAAATGCCAGATATTGTAGAAGAGTGTCCTTGTCCTCTGCCTGAATTAGACAATTGTCAAGATAAGGATAGATTTGAATGTTTCTTTGTCTGAAAAATGCAATTACTGGTGCCAAGCACTTTGTGAAGACCCTGGGCGCAGTAGATAAGCCAAAGGGCAGTGCAGAGAACTGGTAATGCAAATAGCCTGCTTTGAAGCGGAGGTATCTTCTGCAAGATTCCCTGATTGGGATATGCAGGTAAGCCTCTTTTAAGTCTAGAGTTACCAACCAGGCATTCTTGCCTAGCATAGGCAGTAGCTGTTTTAGAGTCAGCATCTTGAATTTTGGAATGCCCAGGAAAGTATTTAGAATGGATAAGTCCAGAACTGGACGCCATGATTTGTCTTTTCTGGGTACCAGGAAAAGTCTTTAACACAAACCTTGTCCTTTTTCCTTTTCTGGTACTGGGTGAATAGCCCCGATATCCATGAGGGACATGACTTGTTTCTGGGCCTCTGCCCACTGATTTGGGGGCAGGTCTGGCCATCCGTTTGGAATTGGCAACATGTGGAAATGAAATCTGTACCCATGTGACACTATATTTAAGACCCACTTGTCCTGGGTAATTAGATGCCAATTTTGAGCATGAAGTGCTAGTTTTCCCCCCAAAGGGGCTGCCAAAAGATAAGTGCTTGGAAATGGCAGAGGGAAGTCATTGAGACTGTTTACCGTAGGGTGGTGCTTTGCTACTTCCTGATTTGGAGGTGGAGGCACCCCATTGTGTTTTGTCCTGTAACATCCTTGTGACTGAAACCTGGAGCCTTTGGAATGTCTGGGTTTGACTGAGCGGCTCTGTTGGGTACTGGAAAGGACCAAATCTTAGTAGGCCAATGCCTACTGAACCTGGGTGGCTGCACTTGCAAGAAATCTTTTACAGTTTGCATAGATTTAGCTTTGTCTTCCATCTTTTTTAAAACATCTTCTGCCTTATTAACAAACAGACTGTCCTGCTTTAAAGGAGAATCCAACGATTTAGCTTTAACATGATCAGGCAGATTTTGCTCCTTGAGCCAAGCATGCCTTCTTATCACAGATCCAGTTACTGCAGCCCTGCAAGAGACCTCCAAGGAATCAAAACCACATTGCAAAGTATGCTTTCTAACTTGTTCAGCTGAATGCAATAAATCCTGTAACTCTATTTTCCACACAATCAGAAATCAACATAATTTTCTGTTTCAGTAAGTCCATGACATGCTGTTGATACTTAAACATATGAAACTGACAGTTTAAAGCCCTGATTGCCAGGGTTGCAGACGTATAAACCTTCCTACCCCATCTATCCAGTGCCCTGGAGTCTCTATCAGAAGGGATAGGATTTTTAGCTGTAGAAGCCTTAACACCCTTGGGACCCTGAGAAATAGTTTCAGGGTCAGCAGTAGGATTTCTGAAAATAAACTTGTGGGAGTCAGGAATCTTGTAATATCTGTCTGGCTTACTAGGAGCCGGAGGCAAGGAATCAGGAGCCATGCTGGATTCTGAGAAAACATCATCAACAATGTCTAAAACAGGAGGTATAGCCAAAGGCCTATGCTGATGAAGAAGAAGAAAATCCCTAAGCCTCTTTTTGGATTCTGAAAAGTCCTGACTCTCCCAATCAAAATGTTCCCTTAAGGTATGCAAAGTCTCTCCAAAACAAAAATCCTCAGGAGGAGAAGCAGAAGGGATGGATTCTTCTGCATCAGAGTCCTCATAAGGGGGGATAGAAAATTCCTGATCAGAAGAGGAATCAGAAGAAATGGAAACCTGATCTGAAGATTCATAATCAGTGCCTTGCCTAGGCCTCTTAGCACGAGGGGGTTGGGAACCCCTGATCAAGGTAATTAAATCCTCATCCATTTTGATCATTTGTTTTTTTAGGCATAGGGGCCTGAGCACGTGGCTCATGCGTCGTTTTTTTAGGCATAGTAGTTGGTTTTGGCCTTGTTTTTGATGATGGCGTCGGTTTAATATACAAATTTTTATGCCTGAAAACACCCTCAGAATGTGTCCGAATGGGTCTCGGTATCGGCCTGCGACTCAAAAGTAGCGGGTATCAGGGGCTACAATAGCACCTCACTGAGTACCGGTGAACCGGCGACTGGCTTAGGAGAAGCTTTGTCATCGATTTTGGACCTCGACGGTCTGTCTCTGTCTTTTTCTTTGCGTTTTTTGTGAATTCGGGTAGTCGGATTGCTAACCAACGACGTTTCAGTATAGTTAAATCTTGAACCAAAGTATTTAGAAGCAAAAATATACCGACGCTTAATAGTGCGCTGGTTAAATTTAGCACAAAACCAACAGCAAGGCACGTTGTGGTCAGGGCCTAGGCAAGGAATACAGTACAAATGAAAATCCTTATGAGGTATTTGCTTCCCACAAGTAATACAATTATTAACTTTTACTGACATCGGTAAGGAGCAAGAAAAAGTTTCCCCAACGGGGTACTTGGCTTTAGTTTGAAGACTTTGGTTCTGAAACTCGAAAATGAAAATCTCAGGAGTTGGCTGACCGGCACTTGTGAACTGCTTCTGCTTCGGGCACCGCGTGGCAAGAAAGATGGATTAAAATGGCATCGGCTGCATGTTTTATTCCCCTGACGTCATGGAAGAGGAGACAGCAACAGAGGCAGGACCCAAGACTTTGATATTCAGGTTGACTGAGGGCAACCTGCCAACAGATTACCCAAATGTAATGACTGCAACAGTGAAACACGAAGAACATCAGAGTCCATGTCTAGAGGGAGGAAGGCCTTCTGAAGGGACAAAACAGCCCCCAGGAAAACTATCCTGGTGGAGGGTTCTGTTATGGATTTGCATAGATTTATGGTGAACCCCAGAGAGGTGAGGAGGTTCTGAGTGAAGGCCAGACTCCAGAGGAGCTTTGACAGATTCTTGGCTTGTATCTAACAGTCACCTAGACTAGGATAAATTTGGACCCTTCTTGTTCTGCAGAAGGCGATCACAGGGGCTAAGCACTCTGTGAAAACCTTGGGAGCAGTAGACAAGCCAAAGGGCAGTGCAGAGAACTGAAAGTGAATTGTACCTGCTCTGAAACGTAGAAAGCTTCTGTGTGATTCCTCTATAGGAATGTGCAAGTAAGCATCTTTTAGATCCAGGGGGACTATAAAGGCCTGAGGAGCCATCATGGGCAAAAGCTTTTGAAGAGTCAACATTTTGAATTTTGGTACCAGCAGGGACTGATTGAGTGTGGCCAGGTCTAGAAGAGGATGCCAACAGCCTTCTTTTCTGAGAACCAGAAAGAGCCTGGAGTAAAATCCCTATCCTTTTTGGTGTTCTGGGACTGGTTCCACTGAGCATTGTAAGCACAAATCGAGAATTTCAGAAAGGGCGTCTGGTTTCTGATTTTGTGGTATTTTTGGATACCCGAGTATTTTAATGGCTCTTTGAAAGTGAGTCTGCAACCTTTTGAAATAATGTTCAAACGTCTGAAGTAATGAGGGACTAATTCTCTCTGAATGGGGATAATCGTTCTTCCTACTCTACTCCAAATCTTGTGTGGGGGTGGGGCAGGGAGGTGTCATTGTTGCTCTCTTCCATGAGTTTGGGGCCTAGAACTCCCTTGCCTGAAAGTTTTTGAGGAACACTGCTGCCTCTGAATTCTTTCCCTCCTGGGTTTCCTCTGTCTGCCTTTTGAGTGAGTGGGAAAGGACCAGTGTTTAGGCAGATGTGCCTACTGAACCTAGGAGGCTGAACTTGGAGGAAGTCTTTCACAGTCTGCATTTATTTTGCTTTATCTTCCACCTTTTTGAGCACATCCTCAGCTTTAGGCCCAAAGAGGAAGTCTTTGCAGAGGGGTCCATCTAGAAGGCTGGACTTGACATGGTCACAGAGAGTTTGCTCTCCTAGCCAAGCATGCCTTCTAATGATAGAACCGGTGGGTGCACAGCATCGTAGCCAGAGTGTAAGGAATATCTCACCACTTGGAAGCTAGAGTGGCAAAGGTCCAACAATTCTTTAGAAAGGTTCTTGTCCTCAAGGGAAGAAAGCTTTTGCTTCAGCTGATCCAAAACACTTTAATTGTATATGACCATATGAAGCTGGCAGTTAAGGGGTCTCATGGCAAGGGTGGCAGAAATGTAAACTTATTTCATAATCTCTCAAGGGCCCTGCTTTTCTTGTCAGCAGGCAAAGGGTTCACAGATGAACTGGCTCTTGCCACTTTGGGTCCTGGGGTGACCACCTCTGGATCAGCAGAAGTATTCTTGAAAAGGAACTTGTGGCAGTCCAACACCATGTAAAACCAGTCTGGTTTTCGAGGGATGGGAAGAGCAAAACCTGGGTTTAAAAAGGAAATTATAAAAACATTCTCTACAACAGCTAACAGGTGGAATAGCAAAATGTATGTGTTCTGGCAGGACAATGAAAGTAAAATTGTGTACACTTACCATAAATGTAGATGTTCGAGTGTATTTACTGTTGCAGTCATTACACTTGGGTTATCCTCCCAGGGGTAGCCTGTCGACCCAAATACCAGAGGCTTAGTATTTCTGCGTCGGTTGCTGTCGCTCCAGGACTGATGTCAGATTGTCAGTGGTATAAAAACAGGCAGCCGACACCATTACATCAATTTTTCTTGCCCCAAATGACAGGAGCCCCCAACTAGGGAGCTAGGTTATGGTGGAATAACACCACCAAAAGAAAGTAAATGCCAATAGCCCTGTAAAGAGAGAGTGAGGGAGGGAGAGAGACATGGGGGTGGAGGGTGGGAAACCAGGACTGCAACAGTGAATACTCTCAAACATCTACATTTATGGTAAGTGTACACAGCTGTACTATGTTTTTCGTGTTTCAGTGTTGCAGTCATCACACTTGGGTTGATTCCCAAAGCTGAGGAACGGGTGGAGGCAGTCAAGAAGAGTTGGGGCTGGTTAGTATGCCCTGCAGGACTGCAGTTACAAAGCCTGCCCTGGATTTGGAAAAGATAGGCAGGTGGTAATGCTCGGTGAAGGTATGAACAGAAACTCCATGTTGCAGCTTCTAGGATGTCCCTGGTAGGGACCCTCTGAGAAAGGCTGCAGAGGTTGAAGTTGCACTAGTAGAATGCGTTCTGACCCCCCCCCCCCCCGTGGAGGTGGTTTTCCATGGTGTTTGTAACAGAAATTGATACAGTGTGCTATCCATTTGGAAACTGTTTGTTTTGATATGGCCTTGCCCTTTGCCCCTGGTGCAAAGCTGACAAGTAACTGGTCAGATTTCCTAAAATGCTTAGTCGTATCCAGGTCGAATCTGAGCTGTCTGTACACATCTAGAGAGTGCAGGACCCTTTACCCCTTATTTTGAGGTTTAAGGGAAAAAGGTGGGCAAATGAATAGATTGGTTGAGAGCAACACTGGGCACCACTTTAGAGATGAAAGTTGGGTTAGTCCTGAGGGAGAACAATAAAAAACAGTAACCAACCTCACGATAGAGTAAAAATAGAGTGTGGAAGGCACCCCAGCCGAAGTGCTGGTGTATACTCAAACGTGCTGCCAAAGTACAAAAAACGAATAATCCCAAGGTCCATAAACGTATGAAGATTTATTGAATCACATAAAAACAACGTCGACCTAGGTTTCGTTCATATAACGAACTTCTTCAGAACAACCTACTGAGATGTAAAACTTCTTTAAATACCCATACTACCAACTCTAAGTAATACCAATTATTCAATTAATACATTTAGCAAATACTGAATATACTTAAAGGAACCTTGAAGAAAACTATAATATATTATAACTAAATTTAAATTTAAATTTAAATTTTAAAGGCAGCACAAAACTACAGTAAAATGTATCTGTACTCATCCTACCCGTGTATTTGTATGTAAATACATAAATATATACATTGCATGAATGTGTGATGTGCAAATAATATATTATATATATATGTGAGATTGTATAATAAATATAATAAATATATTAAATATATAAACATGGAAATATAAAAATCTATATGAATATATAATAAAATAAATATAGTAAATATAATGTAATATATAAACACACATATATTAAGTTTATAATTGTGCTTCAGGTTGTGATTAAACACAAAATTCCCAAAAGAACCCAAAAAGGCCATGAAATAAATCCATAAATATATGGTACATATAAGCCATACAAAAAAATTATTAAAAAACATACAAAAAAATTATTGAACACTATACATAAAATTATTAAAAACTTATTAAAAACTGCTCCAAACCAATAGCTACTTCTATACATAGATAAATTATTGATAATACATACTTATAGTACTACATCAATAAATAAATAACCATGTAAAATAGTATCAAATATTGTTAAAAAACAATGTGTGTATATCATATGTCAACAGTAATACCACCCGAAATAAATAATCAAATCAATACCCTTTGATATTTTTCATTCTTAAAATAGGCTTAATACTAATAAATTCATTAAGTCCAGGGTATTGGTGAGCATTTAAAATGATTTGCATCCGCAATTCTAAGACATCCAAATTATATTTTGTTATCTTACCCTGTGGGTCTAAAGGTTGATGTGAAACCCCAAAGAACTTAAAACTATGATCTGCATATTGATTTACATGTCTAGCTAATGCATTTGTTAATTTTTTATTTTTAATATCTAATAAATGCTCTCTGATCCTATCTCTCAAATGCCTGCTAGTTTTACCAACATAGAATCCTTCACATTGTTGACATATTGCAATATAAACAACATTGGTGGTATAGCAATTAATATTTTGACTAATATTGATATTGTGTTTATTTACTATCACATTTGTACCGGTGGTTATCAGGTACTTACATGTAGAACACCTACCACACTTAAAATTACCCGAAGGTTTATATGAAAAATTTTTTTAACAATTACATTCAAACCTTCAAATAAATCTCTAAAGGATGTGTCTTTCCTGAATACAAAGGTAACTTGTCCTTTGAATATTTCACCCATTGTCTTATCTGCTGTTATCAAATTCCAATTTTTATTAACTATATTCTTTATATTGCATGATGTATCATTAAATGTGGTAATATACAGTGGAATATTGTTACTTATATATTTCTTCAAATCAACCTGTTGGTCCTTATGATCGTTGGTCAATGTTTCACCAGTACTATTCAAATAAAGCCTTATAAAATCCAGTATGTCTTTTACCAATCACTTCTTTTGCAATATTTCTACAAAATTCACCAGGATACCCCCTATTTAAAAACAATGAGATAATATATTCTATTTCTTGTTCAAAGTCCACCTCCTCACTAACAATTCTCGCTGCCCTCACCATCTGGCCTTTAACCACGGCCTTTTTCTGGTGGTGAGGGTGCCAACTATCATAATGTAAATACGAATTTGAGAAGGTGGACTTCCTATATATTTTAGATACAAGCTTATGTTTAATTTTATCATAATTTAACTGTATATCTAAGTAACTAATGTTATCCTGACTAGTTTCGTATGTGAAGTTTAAAAACCCTACACAACAATTAATATAATCTAAAAAAGTATTGAGTGCTGACTGTTCACCTTTCCAAATAATAATTAAGTCATCTAAAAAACGACCATAAAATTTAACGTTATTGATAAATAAATCTGAGTTAAATACATAATTCAATTCCCAATAAGTCAATACAAAGTTAGCAAAACTGGGTGCACACGCTGCACCCATAGCTACTCCACTACTTTGTTTGTAATGTACTCCCTCAAAGAATATATAATTATTTTTAAGTACAATTTCCATAAGTTTAACTATAACGTTAACTTTATTCTGATCGTATAGATTAGTGTAGTACAATTGCTCCTCCATCCATTCTAACCCTTTATCATGGGGTATAACAGTAAAAAGATTGCATACATCCAATGTAACAAAAATGTCCCCTTCTTGAAATTCTATAACTTTAATTTTATTCAAAAGGTCCCAAGAATCCTTAAGAATATGGGAAAAATACTCGATACCTGGTTTTAAATGAAAATCTAAAAATTGACTAATGAAATGTGTCTTGCTTCGTTTGCCATCAACTATAGGTCTGAATTGTAGGTTGTTCAGACCTTTATGTATTTTGGGGATTCCAAAAATACCACTAACAACAGGATAATCATTTTTCAGAAACTGCCACTCTTCTTCATCTATCTCACCTTGGAATAGCATATCGAATAATGCATTATCAATTCTATTATATGCTATAAATATCTCATTCCTACTAAGCTGCTCATATGTGTCCCCTTCTAACATAGCATTCATATAAGACACATAATCCTCATAATTAACTATAACTATTCCACTGCCCTTATCGGGTTTCATGATTCTAATACCTGGGGTCGATATTATCCTGTTCAAAATTGCTTCTTCTTTTATAGTTAGATTCTTACTCCTATTACATTTTTTGTTTTTATTATTTATGGTATATTGGGTAAAAACATCCCTAAAATCATTTTCTGTTGCTTTCTCAAAAAAGGCCACTTTTTCATGCATGGGTGGATTATAAAAACTGGGCTTGGATAATTTATTTACACCTATCTGCCCACTATCCCAGTTACTACTCTGATATAAAACCTTTAAATTAAATTTCCGAGTGAATAATTTTAAATCCAATATTGTATTGACCAAATTACCCATCTTACAAGGTACAAAACTAAAACCTTTTGAAAAGAGATTGACACATTCATTATTAAAAACTTGATTAGTATAATTGTATAGCTTAAAATCGCCTTTGGTATTAGTAACAATTTTGGGTCTAAAAAACAAACTGCATTCACTTTCTGGTGCTTGTTGACCTATCTCTTCTATAACACCATTGTTCACACACACACTTTCAACAATGTTATACTCTTTAACTGTATTATTACTGCTTTCATTGAATCTGTAATTATCAGTATTATCAAACATTCCATCATATGAATGTATAGATAAATTATATAATGCATCACCATTCTCTGCACATAAACTAGAAGAAACATAATCTGTAACATTTTTCCTGGTATAATTGTCAAACATATCAATGTCTGTACGTTGTTGTTCATATTCATTATAAGGTAAAACTGTCTCTAAATGAGCAATGTCTGTGCTGACGTCGTCATTACTATAATGCTCACAACTGTCCAAAACAATATTTTGTGTGGTGATCGAGTCATTACACATGCACTGACCTTTGTCGATACCAGATGTTATTTCACATAAAATGTCACTTTGCAAAATACTATTACAACGGTAGTTAAAGCACGTCATGCTATTTTCACTGTTCGTACCTGCTTGCAGAACTTCTGGTGTACAACTAAAAGAAGTTCCGTTGATTGCCGTAGCCTGTAAATGTGCTTGCTGTATTTTATTCGTTGACATATAAAATGTATCATCCCTTTGCATGTTATTGACCACTTGATTGTTATTCATAAACAAAGTCTTTATGTTACATGGTAAGTTTGAAAATTGCTTCTTACCAAAAACCTCCGAATGGCGGACGCCAGCGGCTACTTGCGCGTCCCCTATGCGTTTTTTTGTGGTTGTTGAAAATGAACTCTCTTGTTTTTATCATAATCCCTTTTCGGTTTGGCCCCTGTAAATTCATATTCCTCGTCAAACTCATATTGGTGTTGACCCCTTAGCCGCTTTGATCTTCTAAGTCCTTCTCGTTCTCCTGGGCTGCCATATTGCCGGTATCCATCAGCTTCCGAGGGAAGAGGGGAAGTGATGTCATCCAGCTCATCCATACGAGTGTTACCTCCTTCTGGTTTACCGTCATTATTAAAAACACGTGATGTAGGTTTGGATTTAGGGTAAACCAAACCAGAAGAATATATCTTTTTGTCCCGATTGATCTTATTTTGCTTTTTATCATAAATCACATTACAACTATGTTCTACTTCTTTAATAATGTTAACATAGTTAGTATAATAATTATCGAAAAGGAGATCCTGACTAATATAATTATTTAAAGAATCCAATTCTGCCATCAGTACATCAATCTTCTTATCATTATAAGTTATCATTATTTCCATAAGGGCTATGCCTGTTTTGTTAAAGAGTTCATGCAATTCTTTAAGCATATCAGGATCTTGTTCACTGCCATTCGGATATCTCCAAAGCCTTAATCCTTTGGGCACTAACCCCAATTCTATATTTTTACGAAGATATCCGTTCTCCATTTGGGTTCTTTTGAGTTTGAACAATTTTACTTCAAAAGAACGTAACCATTCCCTCATATTCCCCTCTATGACATTGTTGCTTCTACTCACTGGGGTATGCTTAGAAGTGAATAGATATTGATTTGTTTTCCACGAATCAACACAAGCTGATTTTAATTGTTCCTTTTGTGGCACGATATGACCATGCTGCCTGTTGCCGCTATTTACCAGACTACCTGAAGTTTTAGTCCTGAGGGAGACCCTGTCAGCATGAAAAATGATGAAGGGCTCCACAGCCATAAGTGCTTGTAGCTCAGACACTCTTCTAGCTGAAGTGATGGCCAGAAACAAGGCTGCTTTCCAAGAGAGGAATTTTAACTCTGCTGAAGTTGCAGGCTCAAGGGGGCGGGGGGGGGGGGTAGCGTGAGCTTTTCCAACACAAAGTTAAGGTTCCAAGCAGGGGTATGGGGCTCTTCTGGGTGGCCTTAAGTTGTTAGCCCCTCTAAGGAACTGCCTGATGAGAGGGTGTGAAATGAGAGGTGGCTCAGTGTTGTAAAGTGCAGAGATGGCAGAGGCATGGATTTAAATGGAAGAGAAGGATAGGCCCCTGTGGAGTAGGTCTGCTAGGTAATTCAGGATGAGAGGTAAGGAGGGCTGTGTTGGGTTAGCTCCTTTAGTCTGGACCCAGGAACAATACCTTTACCACTTATCAGCATAGGATTTTCTAGTGCTGGGTCGTCTGGCTTCACGTATAACATCCAGGACCTGCTTGCTTAGGCTGGCCACTGGAGGAGAAGTCAAGGAATAAGCCAGGCTGCCAGGTTCAGGGTCTGCAATTGTGGATGCAAGAACTCTTCCTCCTGCTGAATCAGGAGAGTTGGAATCTGAGGAAGGTTCCATGGAGGCAGCAATGACAGACTGCGCAGTAGTGGGTACCACTGTTGGCGTGGCCAGTCTGGGGCAATCAAGATTGCCCTTGGGTTTTCCTCCCTTATTTTGAGTAATATCCTTGTAAGATGAGGTAGAGGGGGAAATGCATAGATCGAGAGGTTTACCCATTGGAAGGACAGGGCATCCACTTTCCAGGTCTTGTGAGGTTCCCTGATGCAGAATTTGCTGAGCTGGTGGTTGTTGGGGGAGGCAAATAGGTCCACCTTCGGGGTACCCCATTTCTGGGTTACAAGGCTGACGGTGTTGCGGTTTAATTGCCACTCGTGTGGGTCTAGGAGATTTCTGCTCAAGTTGTCTGCCAGAGAGTTTTGGTCACCTGACAGGAATTGTGCTAGCAGGTGAATATGCATGGCTGAGGTCGTGTTCCAAAGGGTCATGGCTAGCCTGCAGAGTGGGTAAGAGTGGGCTGCCCCCTGCTTGTTGATGTACCACATCACTGTGGTGTTGTCGGTTTTGATTAGCAGAGGCCTCGGAGAGAGTAGAGGGGTCTGAAAGCTGTCAGAGCGTGTTGAGCAGCTAGCATCTCTTTTTCGTTGACGTGCAGATGAATCTGATTTGGGCTCCAGAGGCCCTGAATGCATCTGCCATCCAGGTGTGCACCCCTTGCATAGTCTGATGCATCTGTGGTTAGGGTCTGGGCAGCGTGGGATTGTGAAATGGGAAGTCCCTTGTTGTGGTTGCAAGGTGCTGCCCACCAAAGAAAATCTTTCCTTAGACAAGGTATCATAGGTATAATAGTTTCCAGGTCCTGAGAATGTCGACACCAAAGGCATTTTAAGTACCACTGAAGTTTCCTCATATGCAGTCTGGCATGTGGAATTAGTAGAATGCAGGAGGCCATGAACCCTAGAGCTTGCAGGATTTTCCTTGCGGATAACTGGGTTCTGGTGGCCAGTTGAGAGAAGTAGCCTGTCAGATAGGGTTGTTTTTCTGGAGTAAGGAATACCATCTGGGATGCTGTGTCCAGGCTTGCTCCCAGGAATACAATTTTTTGACTGGGGACTAGTTTGGATTTCTTTTCGTTTATAGTGTACCCCAGTGAGGTTAGTAGGTCCTTTACAAATGTCAGGTGCTGCAACAGCTTTTCCTGTCTGCCTGAATCAGGCAGTCCAAGTAGGGGTAAATTTGAATATTTCTTTGTCTGCAAAAAGCAATGGCTGGAGCCACGCATTTTGTGAAAACTCTGGGAGCAGTGGATAAGACAAAGGGAAGTGCAGAAAACTGATAATGCATAGATTCTGCCCTGAAACGTAGATATTTCCTGCAAGAGTCTTTGACTGGGATATGGACATAGGCCTCTTTTAGGTCTAGGGTGGCTAACCAGGCAGCTTTGGACAGCATAGGAAGACGCTGCTGGAGGGTGAGCATTTTGAATTTTGGTACCACCAAGAAGATGTTTAGAATGGTTAGATCTAAGATTGGGCGCCAGGTGCCCTCTTTTCTAAGTACCAGGAAAAGTCTGGAATAGAAACCTTGGCCTATCTGGTCTGCAGGAACAGGCTGAATTGCCCTCATGGAGAGCAGGGAATGAACTTGGTTTTGTGCCTCTGTCCATTGGTTTGGAGGAAGATATGGGAACCTTTTTGGGGTTGGCAGTGTGTGGAAATAAAATTTGTACCCCTGGGACACTATGTTGAGGAACCATTGATCTTCGGTGATGGAGGCCCAGTTTTCCTCCTAGGGGCACAAGCAGATGGACAGAGGTGAGAGGGGGAGTTGAGAAGTCATTGTGAATTCTTTCCATAAGGGGGTGGCTTAGCACTCCCTGTTTTAGAAGTGGAGGTACTCCATTGCTTAGATCTCTGAATTCCCTGGGACTGCTGTCTGGGGGGGGGGGGGTCTGCTTCCCCTAGGTCTAGTCTGAGACGGCCTTGAGGGGGCTGGAAAGGACCAAAGCTTTGAGGGGCAATGCCTACTGAATCTTGGAGGCTGGACTTGCAAAAAGTATTTAACTGTCTGCATAGACTTAGCTTTTTCTTTTATCTTTTTTAAAACCTCTTCTGCTTTGGTGCCAAACAGATTGCCTTTGTTCAGTGCTGCGTCCAATAATTTTGATTTGACATGGTCTGGCAAGGTCTGTTCCTTAAGCCAAGCATGCCTTCTAAGTACAGCACCTGTAACTGCTGCCCTGCAGGATGCTTCTAGGGCATCAAACCCACACTGGAGGATAAGCTTACTAACTTGGCTTGCAGAATGCATAAGCTCCAGTAATTCTTTATTTTCTGCACAGACAGGGAAGGTAGATAATTTTTGTTTAACAAGTTCCATAGTATGTTGCTGGTATTTCAGCATGTGGAACTGACAATTTAATGCTCTATTGGCAAAAGTTGCAGAGGTGTATACTTTTTTACCCCATCTGTCTAAAACTCGGGAATCCCTGTCCGAAGGGGTGGGATTCTTAGCTGTGGTTGCTTTTATTCCTTTAGGTCCCTGGGAGATGACCTCTGGGTCTGCAGTAGGATTTTTGAAAAGAAATGTGAGAGAGTCAGGGACTCTGTAGTACCTGTCAGGTTTCCTGGGAGCAGGAGGTAGAGTATCAAGACTGGATTCCATAAAAACATCATCCACAACATCCAGAACAGGAGGAATAGCTATGGGTCTGTGCTGTGGCAAATATAAAAATTCCCAGAGTCTCTTTTTGGACTGAGGATAATCCTGGCATTCCCAATGGAAATGCTCTCCCAAGGTATGTAGGGTTTCATCAAACGAAAAATCCTCTGGAGGAGAGGCAGAAGGAATGGATTCCTCTGCATCTGAATCCTCATAAGCAGATAAGGGCATGTCTGCATAATCAGAAACCTCAGAGTCATTGGACTCTTGGTCAGATAAAGCTGCTAGGGACAAGTCTCATTTTATTTCAGCAGGGGTAGGCTGGTTTCCCCTAATCAGCATTATAAGGTCTTCTGCCATTTTAAGCATTTGAAATTGAGGCATGGAAGCAGGCGCTTGAGCTTGGGTCATCAGTTTTTTAGGCGTAGTTCATAACCTGGGCCCTAGAAACTCGGTAGTTTTAGAAAGAACTGAAGACGCGAAAGAAGTTGTCGGTTTGTGTCGAATATCAGTAGTGTGAAGAATTTCCTCAGAAACCGGTGCCTGCACAACGGCTCCAGACCCATCCAAGGTAAAGACATCCGCAGGTTCCGTAGTCAAAGAAGAGTCATGCGGCATACCGAACTCTGAACGGTTCTCAATAGCGGCCTGCGAATCCATAGAAGCAGGCATCAGGGGCTGCGAAAGTGCCTCACTGAGTACTGGCGAACTGGCGACTAGCTTAACAGAAGCATCGTCGGCAGTTTTGGACCTGTATGGTCTGTCTCTGTCTTTATCCTTACATTTTTTTGGAAGATCGGTAGTTGGATGGCTTATCAAAGCCATTTCGGAATACGGAGATCAACAGCGAAAGTATTTAACTACGATAAGGGCCCAACGACGTATAGTTCTGGCACTGAACAAAGCACAAAACCGGCAGCGAGGAATGTCGTGGTCTGGGAATAAACAGGTGATGCAGTAAGAATGGAAATCCCGGTGTGGTATTTGCTTTCCACAGACGAGACAATTGTTAACTTTTTCTGACATCGGTTAGAGCAAGAAAAAAGGATCCCCAATGGGGTACTTAGCTTTAGAAGACTTCAACTTCAATTTCGGAAACGAAAACTCAGGTAGCGGCCGACTGGCACTCGTGCAAACTGCTTGTGCTTCAGGCTCCTCGGCACGAAAGACTGATGTAATGGTGTCGGCTGCCTGTTTTTATACCACTGATGACCTCTGGTATTCGGGCTGACTGAGGGCTACCCCTGTCAGGATAATCCAAGTGTGATGACTGCAACAGTGAAACACGAAGAACATCTCTCTAACTCTCTTTTTTGAAGGTGGGTATTCTTGGGCCTCCACTGGAAATGTTCCCTCATAGCATAGAGTTTCTCCAAAACTGATGTCCTCGGGGGGGGGGTATCAGAAGCCACATTCTCTTTAGAATCAGAATCTTCAAAGAAAGGAAGGAATGGTCCCTCCTCAAAGACAGACTTCTCCTGGTCCAAATCCTCATCCGAATCTAGAGGATGAGAAAAAACTTTAGGGGTACGATCTTTCCTTGGGGAAGACTCCAAAGGGTGTTGCCTACATCTAACTAAGGAAATAAGGTCTTCAGCTTACTTCACCGGGTGTAGCTGATATCCCTGTGCACAGGAGCCAGTAGGCATATGTATAGGGTCTGAAGCAGTACTCTTCTTAAAGGTAGTTTTGACCTTGGGCTTAGAAACGTCCGCAAACCTGATGCCAGTCTCCCTAGAAGAATGAGCAGGCTGATGCCACAAAAAGTACAGTTTTGTACCTACCATAAAGTACAGTTTTGTACCTACCATAAATGTAGATGTCCGAACTGGATAGCATCTGCAGTCATAACAAATGGGTTGTCCTGTCGTCAGGCAGCCCTTCGGTCGGCCGGATTCCAAAGTCTGGGTCCGCTTCGGCTGATGTCGCACCCCACCCGACGTCATCTCTGCTGGTCTTCGGGTATAAAGGCATCAGCCGACGCCATTTTCCTCAGTGTTTCTTGCCCCAGATGCCAATTGCCCTCTTGGAAAGCTAAATTTTGGATAAATGCCAATGTTTCCAAAATAGTAGAAGGCAAACACAAAAAATAAGCATGTATGTACATATATACAAAACAAATACACCATAAGAGACTCCCCCCCCCAGCTAGCTATTAGGAGGGTAAATACCCTAGGGGTACCACAGAGGGGAAGGAGGGAGGGTAATCCTGACTGCAGATGCTATCCAGTTCGGACATCTACATTTATGGTAGGTACAAAACTGTACTATGTCCTTCATGGATGCATCTGCAGTCATAACAAATGGGTAGAATACCATAGCCAAACTAGGGGAGGAGGGATAACAATTATGGTGCAGTTAGGATCCCTTGCAGTACAGCAGTAGCAAACCCTGCTCGGGATCTAGAATATAGAGGTAGATTATAATGCTTGGCAAATGTATGCACGGAGGTCCAAGTAGCCGCCTCAATAATGTCCTTGGTTGCCACTCCTCGTAAGAAAGCTGTGGTAGTGGCTGTAGCCCTTGTAGAATGAGGTCTTATGTTCTGTGGAATTGGTTTTCCATGGTAGGAGTAACAGAATCTTATGCAATTTCCTATCCATTTGGAGATTGTCTGTTTGGAAATTGCTTTTCCTTCCCTTCCTGTTGCATAGGCTACAAAAAGCTGGTAAGTTTTTCTGTTACTTTTGGTTCTGTCCAGGTAGTAGCGTAACTGTCTACGTACATCCAAGGTATGCAGCATTCTTTCACCTCTGTTTTGTGGATTGGGAAAGAAGGTAGGTAGGTGGATTGCCTGGTTTAAAGACACTCTGGATACCACCTTAGGCATAAATGTAGGATTAGGTCTCATGGACACCCTATCTTGATGGAAGATTAGGAAGGGTTGCACTGCCATTAAGGCCTGTAGTTCCGAAACCCTCCTTGCTGAAGTAATAGCCAGTAGGAAAGCAGTTTTCCATGACAGGTGGTGTAGATCTGCTGTTGCTGCTGGTTCAAACGGAGGGAGTGTCAACTTTTCTAGTACAAAGTTCAAGTCCCATGCTGGTAATGGTGGTTTCCTAGGAGGTTTTACATTCTTGATCCCTCTGAGGAACTGCCTGAGTAGAGGATGTGAAAAGACAGGCGGATCAAAGCTGTATTCTGCTGAAATAGCTGATGCATGTATCTTGATGGAGGAATAGGACAGGCCTGTATGTAGAAGCTCTGCCAAGTACTCCAGAATGTTAGCAATATCTATGTTCGACACATCTTTTCCTCTTTCAGTACTCCAAATGACGAACCTTTTCCATTTTCCTGCATAGTTCCTTCTTGTTGAAGGTCTGCGGGCTTCAAGGATAATGTCTTTAACCCTTTGGGAGAGGTCTGGGTTAGTTGCTGCTATGTGATGTTCCAGGCAGTCAGTTGCAAGGTTTTTAGGTTGGGATGTATGATGTTGTAGTTGTTCTGAGTTAACATCAGAGGCATCAGGGGTATTGACCACATTTTCTCCCGAGACATGCTCCTCAGCAATGGGTACCAGTGTTGTCTTGGCCAGTTCGGAGCTATCAGAACCTTGGACGTTCCTCTTTGATTTTCAGTAGTACCTTGTGCATCAAGGGAAGAGGTGGAAATGCATATGCTGTCAGGCCTTTCCAGCTGAAGGATAGGGAGTCCACCTTCCATGCAAGTGGGTGGAATGTTCTTGTGCAGAATTTTTTGAGCTGGTGATTGAGTGGGGAAGCGAATAGATCTATTTGTGGCATTCCCCATTTCTTTGTGATGGCCTTGAAGATGTCCGGGTGTAGCATCCATTCGTGAGCATCCGAGGTGGTTCTGCTTAAAATGTCTGCTAGGGTGTTCTCTTTTCCCGGTACAAACATTGCCTGTAACTGGATGTTGTAGCTGAGAGCCAGATTCCAAAGGTCCAAAGTCATTCTGCATAGGGGGTAAGAATGAGTGCCTCCCTGTTTGCTGATGTACCACATGACTGTGGTGTTGTCTGTCCTTATCATCAAATGGCCTTCTTTGAGGAATGGTCTGAAGTTTTGGATTGCCAGTTTTACTGCCAGCATTTCTTTTTGGTTTATGTGCAGGTGCAGCTGGTCCTGAGTCCACAGTCCTTGTACGTATTTGTCCAGCGTGTGCGCCCGGCATCCTAGGTCTGAGGCGTCCGTTGTGATGGTTTGGCTTGCTCGAAAGTTGTGGAAGGGTAAGCCTGGGTTTGACTGGCATGCTTGAGCCCACCATAGGAACTCCTGTTTGAGGCATGGGATTAGTGGTATTTCTGTTTCTAAGCTGTGCCTGTGTTGAGACCATAAATTCTTTAGGTACCACTGTAACTTTCTCATATGCAGTCTGGCATGTGGGACCAAGATTATGCATGATGCCATGAAGCCCAAGGCCTGCAGAACTTTTCTTGCTGTTAGTTTGTTCTGCTTTGTTAATGCCAAGAAGTAGAGGGAGTTCCTTTTGTTTTTCTGCAGTTAGGAATGCCATTTGTTTTACTGTGTCCAATTCCGCGCCCAAGAAAGTTCTTGTTTGAGATGGTATCAGCCTTGATTTTTGTAAATTGACTGTGTATCCCAGGGCTTGTAGCAAGTAAATGACCCTTTGTAAATCTGTTGTCAGCTTGCTTTTGTTGTCCGCTTGTAACAGGCAGTCGTCCAGGTATGGATAAATTTGTATTCCCTGTACTCTGCAGTGAGCGATTACTGATGCCAGGCATTTTGTGAATACTCTGGGCGCAGTAGATAAGCCAAAGGGCAATGCTGAGAATTGATAATGCTCGGATCCTGCAAGAAATCTGAGGTATCTTCTGCAATTTGGTCGAATGGGGACGTGCAGGTATGCCTCCTTGAGATCTAGAGTTACCAGCCAACACTCCTTGCCCAGCATGGGAAGAAGTTGCTGGAGGGTCAGCATTTTGAATTTTGGGACAATGATGTATGTGTTTAAGATGGACAGGTCGAGAATAGGTCTCCAGTTTTTCTCTTTTCTTGGCACTAGGAAGAGTCTGGAGTAGAATCCTTTGCCCTGTTCTGTTATTGGTACTCTTTCCACAGCTCTCATCTTTGTTAATTCCGCTATCTGCTGCAGAGCTTCTATTTTTTGATTTGGAGGCAGGTTTGGCATTCCTCTTTTCACTGGTAAGGTGTGGAAGTGGAACCGGTAGCCTTGGTCTATGGTTTGCAAAATCCACTTGTCTTTTGTGATATAGTGCCAATTTTTCGAGAATAAGGCTAACTTTCCGCCTAATGGTGCTGCTATCTGCTCCCTGGTAGGCGGAGTCAGAGCCAAGTCACTGTGATTGTCCTGTTGCAGTAGCAGTGGTTGTGTCTGTGCCTCGGTTATTTCCTTGCCACTGTCGTCCTCTGTAGGCACCTCCTCTGGATTGATTTCTGCCCCTAGAGCGTCTATTCCTGCCCCTTTGGGATCTTGTGGAGTCAAGAAAGGACCAATTTTTGGCAGGCCAGTTCCTGCTAAACCTTGGGGGCTGAACCTGAAAGAAATCTTTAACTGTTTGTACAGATTTTGCCTTTTCTTCCATTTTCTTCATTACCTGCTGG
Organism: Protopterus annectens; assembly: GCF_019279795.1. NCBI lineage: Eukaryota > Metazoa > Chordata > Ceratodontiformes > Protopteridae > Protopterus > Protopterus annectens. The sequence goes on from NC_056745.1 coordinate 499,936,669, forward strand.
GCAGGTTCCCCAAATAGACTGGCCTTATCCATAGGAGCATCTAATAGCTTTGCTTTAACATGATCCGGTAAGACCTGTTCTTTCAACCATGCATGCCTTCTTATCACTGTGCCAGTCATGGCTGATCTAAATGAAGCCTCCAGTGCATCATAGCCACATTTTAAGGAATGGTTACTAACCTGTTGGATGTTATTCACCATTTCTAATACATATTTCTTATATAAAGATTCATCAGAGGAAAGCTTTTTAATTAACTGATCAAGCATAAACTCTTGGTATTGGATCATGTGAAACTGACAGTTTAAAGCTCTAGCTGAGAGTGTAGCAGAGGTGTAGACTTTTTTCCCCCATCTCTCTAAGGACCTGGATTCCCTTTCAGAGGGAATAGGATTTTTTGCTGTGGTTGAGGCTACTGCCTTAGGCCCCTGGGATATAGTTTCGGGGTCTGCAAGTGGGGCCTTGTATAGGTGGTGATGAGTGTCTGGCACTCTGTAAAATCTATCTGGTTTGGCCGGGGCTGGAGGTAAAGAGTCAGGTGCAGTGCAGACATCATTAAATGCATCGTCCACAACAGGCAGAACAGGAGGTATAGCTAAGGGCCTGTGTTGTGGTAAGTGCAGAAAAGTCCTAAGCCTTTTTCTTGAATCTGAGAAATCTTGTCCCCGCCATTGGAATTGTTCTCTCATGGCATGTAAGGTTTCCCCAAAGGAGAATTCCTCTGGTGGAGAGGCAGCTGGAATGGATTCTTCAGCATCGGAATCTTCATAATTGGAAAAAGGAGCCTCTGGCTGGTCTGTAATGTCTGAGTCATCCGCAGAATCATCAGAGGACACAGGCTCAGGGGGCTCTGCTCTAGGTCTCTTTTCTGGGGGCTGAGAGGCCCTGTCTGGGTGAGATTGGGATCCCCTAATTAGGGATATTAAATCTTCTGCCAGAGTAAGCATTTGTGAACTAGAAGTAGGCCTGTGTGAGGGGGGTTTAACAGGCACTGATTTAGTAGATTTGGCTGCTTTAGCCCTGGCAAAGGCCTTAATAGACAAGGCTGCAGGAGGCCTAGCAGCACCACGTGCTGGGGTAGAGACATCCAAAGGGATGGTGTCTGATAAATCACTAGGAACCACAGTTGTAGGCAAAATTTCTGAGGCTGATTCCGGTAAGATAGCGGGAGCCTCAGTAGTAGTCATGGATTCGGCTGAAGATTGACCAGTTTTCTCGGTTTAGGCCGAAACCGAGACACTCGCGGCTTGCTTAACCGTGGTTTCGGCCGAAACCGCGGACCGCGAGTGTCGGTCTTTTTCTTTGCGTTTTTTACCAATTTGGGTAGTCGGAGGATCCGACGGCATAATGTACGCAAAATCTGAGCCGAAAAACTGTTCAGCAAACTCCGACCGACGCCTAAGCGTTCGTCGGTTGAAGGAAGCACAGGCCGAACAGGCTGCTACGTCGTGGTCTGGGCCTAAGCAAGGCAAACAGTAAGAGTGGAAATCTTTATGAGGTATTTGTTTCCCACAAGTTAAACAGTTATTGACTTTTTCTGACATCGGCTGAGGCAAGAAAGAGTCCCCAACGGGTACTTAGCTTTAGAAGTCTTCAAGTAGTATTCGGTAGTAGTAATCTCTGGATCTGACCGACCGGCACTTGCGAACAGCTTCTGCTTCGGTGCCACGGCAAGAAAGACTGAGGAAAATGGCGTCGGCTGATGCCTTTATACCCGAAGACCAGCAGAGATGACGTCGGGTGGAGTGCGACATCAGCCGAAGCCGGACCCAGAATTTGGAATCCGGCCGACCGAAGGGCTGCCTGACGACAGGACAACCCATTTGTTATGACTGCAGATGCATCCATGAAGGACATCTGTAGATGTTCGAGTGCTAATACAGCTGCAGTCATAAAGTACAGTTTTGTACCTACCATAAATGTAGATGTTCGAGTGCTAATACAGCTGCAGTAATCACAGAAGGGTTTTCAGCCGTCAGGCGGTCCCTCGGTCGGCCGAATTCCAAAGTCTTGGTCCGGCGTCGGTTGTCATCGCTTACTCTTCTGACGTCAGGAAGACCAGAGTATAAAAGACACAGCCGACGCCATGTTCTTCAGTCTTTCTTGCCCCAGATGTCAGGTGCCCCCAGAAAGGAAGGCAATACATAAATAAAGCTATGTACATATGCATGCAATGCAATGTAATGCAAAAACAGTGTAAGTAAGCAAATAAAACATAGCAGGATAACCCAGTCAAATGGTATGAAGAGGTTCTTAGGCCCCATGCCTTTACCAAGTGGGGAAGGAGGGAGGGAAACCTGTACTGCAGCTGTATTAGCACTCGAACATCTACATTTATGGTAGGTACAAAACTGTACTATGTTCATCGTGCATACAGCTGCAGTAATCACAGATGGGTAGAGTCCCAAAGCTATGCAAAGGGTGGTAGGTACTATAAGGAACTGGGTTGAGCCAGAATGCCCTGCAAAACAGCAGTGGCAAAGCCTGCTCTTGTTCTGGAATATAAGGGCAGGTGGTAGTGTTTTGTGAAGGTATGTACAGAACTCCAAGTGGCTGCCTCCAAAATGTCTTTAGTAGGAACACCTCTGAGGAAGGCTGTAGAGGTGGCAGTGGCCCTGGTGGAGTGAGATCTGATACCAGTAGGGACAGGTTTCCCATGATAGGAATAACAAAACCATATGCAGTGGCCAATCCACTTGGAAATGGTCTGTTTTGTAACTGGTTTCCCTTGAGCTCCTACGGCATAGGACACAAAAAGTTGTTCTGATTTCCTGAAGGACTTTGTTCTGTCCAAATAATAACGTAGCTTCCTATGGATGTCTAAAGAGTGTAGCAGCCTTTCCCCTTTGTTTTGAGGGGTTAGGGAAAAATGTAGGTAGGTGTATGGCTTGATTTAAGGCTACCCGGGATACCACTTTTGGCATAAAAGATGGGTTGGTACGAAGGGAAACTCTGTCTTGATGGAAAATGAGGAATGGCTGCACCGCCATGAGGGCCTGTAATTCAGAAACCCTACGAGCTGAAGTGATGGCCAGGAGGAAAGCAGTTTTCCAGGACAAATATTGTAAATCTGTTGAGGCAGCAGGTTCAAAAGGAGGCAATGTTAATTTTTCTAGCATGTAATTAAGGTCCCAGGCTGGTATTGGTTGCTTCCTTGGAGGTCTTATATTCTTAGCCCCTCTGAGGAACTGTTGTAAGAGTGGGTGAGAGAATAAAGGAGGATCCGTGTTGAATTCTGCAGAAATGGCTGAGGCATGAATTTTTATGGAAGAAAATGAGAGCCCACTGTTCAGTAGTTCAGTTAGGTACTGTAAAACCTGAGGCAAGTTCAATTTTCTAGGGTCCTGGCCTTTTTTCTCATTCCAACAGCAAAACCGCTTCCATTTTGCGGAGTAAGCCTTTCTAGTAGATGGTCTTCGGGCCTCCAAAATGACATCCTGCACCTCCTTGGAGAGTAGGGTCTGTTGCGGTGTTAAGGAATTTTCCATGCAGCGAGGCTGAGTGTTTTCAGCTGACTGTGAAGAGTTTTGTAGTTGTTCTGAGTCAGCAGAAGAGGTATTAGAGGCAGGGACCAGGGAGGAGAATGCGTTAGGCTCCTCAGGAGTGGATACCAGTGTTGCCTTGGCCAATCTGGAGCAATCAGTATCATCCTTGGTTTGTCTGTTCTTGCTTTCAAAAGTACCTTTGGCAGAAGAGGCAGAGTTGGGAATGCATAAACTGTCCATGCTGTCCAACAGAATGAAAGGGCATCCACTTTCAAGGCCTTTGGATGGAAGGTCCTTGAACAAAACTTTTCCATTTGATGGTTCCTGTGGGAGGCAAAAAGATCTATGTCCGGCCTCCCCCACGCTTGGATTATCTCTGTAAACACCAGAGGATGTAACTTCCATTCGTGTGGATCTGTCATATTTCTGCTTAGAGTGTCTGCCAGTGTGTTTTCCATCCCTGGCACGTACTGTGCTTGGAGTTCGATTTGTCTTTCCAGAGCCAAGTTCCAAAGAGTCATGGCTAGTCTGCACAAGGGGTATGAATGTGTTCCTCCTTGTTTGTTTATGTACCACATTACTGTGGTGTTGTCTGTTCTTATTAGCAATTGTCCTGGATGCAGGAAGTCCTTGAAAGCTGTGATTGCATTTATTACTGCCAGCATTTCTTTTTGATTGATGTGCAGGTGCTTTTCCTTTTGGGACCATTTGCCCTGAATGCACTTGTCCTTCATGTGCGCCCCCCCAGGCGTAATCTGAGGTGTCTGTGGTTATGACTTGTTTTGCTTGAGGCTTGCAGAATGGAAGGCCTGTGTTTACTTGACATGCTTGGGCCCACCATAGAAATTCCTTTTGCAAGCATGGGATTATTGGTATAATTGCTTCCAAACTGTGACTGTGTTGAGACCATAGATTTTTTAGGTACCATTGAAGTTTCCTCATATGCAATTTTGCACATGGGATTAGAAGAATGCAAGATGCCATGAATCCCAGAGCCTGCAGGATTTTCCTTGCAGTAAGCCTGGTACTTTTTGCTAGTGTTTTGAAGTACTGAGTTAGTTGCCCTTGTTTTTCTAGCGTAAGATATGCCATCTGGGTGTTTGTGTCCAAGCTGGCACCCAGGAAGGTTATTTTCTGAGATGGTGTTAGCCTTGATTTCTCCTTGTTGATGGTATATCCCAGAGAAAGCAGTAACCATGTCACATATGCCAGATGCTCCAGTAGTATGTGTTTGCTGTCCGCTGGGATCAGGCAGTCGTCCAGATAAGGGTAAATCTGTATCCCTTGAAGTCTGCAGTAGGCAATCACTGTTGCCAGGCACTTTGTGAATACTCTGGGCGCAGTAGATAAGCCAAAGGGCAATGCAGAGAATTGATAGTGGATTGAACCTGCAAGAAATCTGAGGTATCTTCTGCAGCTTTGTCTGATTGGGACATGCAGGTATGCCTCCTTGAGGTCCAATGTTACCGGCCAAAACTCCTTGCCCAGCATGGGAAGAAGTTGCTGTAATGTGAGCATCTTGAATTTTGGTACGAGCAGAAATGTGTTTAGGATGGATAAGTCCAGAATGGGTCTCCAGTCGGTTCCTTTTCTTGGTACCAGAAAGAGTCTTGAATAAAAACCTTGACCTTGTTGGTGCGTAGGTACCTTTTGTATAGCTCTCATTTTAGGAGCTTTGAAATTTGTAATTGTGCCTCTGCCCTTTGATTTTGTGGCAGGTTTGGCATGCCTCTCTATTTTGGAAGAGTGTGAAATTGAAATTTGTAGCCTCTGTTTATAATGTCCAATATCCATTTGTCTGTTGTGACAATATGCCAATTGCTGGCAAATAATGCTAGTTTCCCTCCCAAAGGTGCTGTCAGCTGAAACTTGCTTGGCATGGAAATGAGGGAGTCATTGGGTTTGCTTCCTGTATTGTTGTGCACTATCTTCACCACCTCTTGGTGCTGTAGATTGCCATTGTCTGCCTCTATATGATCCTTGTGATTGCCCTCTGCCCCTTGTGCGTCTGTATCTGCCTCTTTGGGGCTTGTCAGTGGCTGGAAAGGACCAGTTTTTTGAAGGCCAATTTCTACTAAAACGTGGTGGTTGAACCTGTAATAAAGCTTTGACCGTTTGCATAGATTTGGCTTTTTCTTCCATTTTCCATAGTATCTCCTCAACATTAGTACCAAATAGTACATCCTTTTGTAAAGGAGCATCAAGAAGTTTAGCTTTCACATGGTCAGGTAAATTTTGTTCCCTAAGCCAGGCGTGCCTGCGAATCACTGATCCTGTAGCAGCCGCTCTACTCGAAGCCTCTAGGGCATCATAACCACAATGTAAGGTGTGTTTACCCACTTGCTCCGCACTATGCATCATATCCTGTAACTCTTTTAAATCTGGTTGTTCAGGTTGAGACATTTTGTTCCTTAATTGTGATAACAGGTACTGTTGATATTTAATCATATGAAACTGACAGTTTAAGGCCCTCATGGCTAGGGTGGCCGAGGTATATACCTTTTTACCCCACCTTTCTAGAGATCTGGATTCCCTTTCTGCAGGAAGTGAATTCTTGGCAGTGGAGGCCTTTAATCCCTTAGGGCCTTGTGAAATGGTTTCAGGGTCACATTATGGCCTTTGTAGAGAAATTGGTGAGAACTGGGTACTCTGTAATACCTATCAGGTTTTACTGGTGCAGGAGGCAGAGAATCAGTGTTAAGGCAAGCCTCCGAGTAGACATCATCTAGAACATCCAAAACAGGGGGTATAGCCAGAGGCCTATGCTGAGGTAACCAAAGAAATTCCCTAAGCCTTTTCTTGGAATCTGAAAAGTCTTGGCCTTCCCAATGGAAGTGTTCCCTCAAGGTGTGCAAGGTTTCCCCAAAAGAGAAATCCTCAGGAGGGATACAGAAGGGATGGACTGTTCTGCATCCGAATCCTCAAAAGGAGAGTAAGATTGTTCCTCTGCATCAGAATGTTCTGATAAAATGGATCCCTGATCAGATGAATGACATTCTTCCTCCACTCTGGGTCTCTTGTCAGGAGGGGGCTGAGAACCTCTGATAAGAGTAATTAGATCCTCAGCCATTTTGAGCATCTGTTTCTTAGGCATGTGTCCAGGAGATGGGCCCTGTGGAACAGGCCTTGTGGGATGCCTGGCTGCTTTGGATTTAGTAAAGGCCTTAATTGAAAAAGCAGATGAGGGCCTAAATACACCATGGGTGGAAGTGGACCTGTCCACATTAGTAGGCTCGACAATAGCAGGGGCTTCGGTTGTAGTCTGGGAAAGGGCCAAGGACCCAGCGGTCTCGGGTACAGAGGACACCGCCAAAGGAGTGTCGTCGGTAGTCAGGGACTGCAAAGGCGTCTCGCTGAGTACCGGACCACGTGTAGCCTGTTTTGGCGTGGTGTCGGGGACCGAGGGCCTCGCGTGTCGGTCCTTTTCCTTGCGTTTTGGGCAAAACGGTAGTCGGAGTGTCCGACGACATTTTAAAGTCAAAAGCTTTGCCAAAGTAGTGTTGGGCGAACTCCGCCCGACGCTTGATAGTGCGTTTATTGAAGGTAGCGCAAAAGCGACAGCCCGAGACGTCGTGGTCTGGGCCCAAACAAGGTATGCAAAGGGAATGGAAATCCTTATGCGGTATTTGCTTCCCACAAGAAATACAATTATTAACTTTTTCTGACATCGGTCTGAAGCAAGAAAAGGTTCCCCAACGGGGTACTTAGCTTTCATGAAGACTTCGGTTCCAATTATTTTCGTAATTTAGGAGCTGGCCGACCGGCACTTGCGAACTGCTTCTGCTTCGGGCACCGCGCGACAAAAAAGACTGGAGAACATGGCGTCGGCTGTGTCTTTTATACTCTGGTCTTCCTGACGTCAGAAGAGTAAGCGACGACAACCGACGCCGGACCAAGACTTTGGAATTCGGCCGACCGAGGGACCGCCTGACGGCTGAAAACCCTTCTGTGATTACTGCAGCTGTATGCACGATGAACATCAGATGGGTTCTCCTGCCGCAGGTCCTCGGTCGGCCGAATTCCAAAGTCTAGGTCCGGCGTCGGTTGTCGTCGCTTCTTCCCTGACGTCAGTGCGACAGGGGTATAAAGGAACCAGCCAACGCCATTTTCTACAGTTTTTCTTGCCCCAGATGTCAGGTGCCCCCAGAAGGAAGGCAATAATAAAAATGTGTGATAATGCAGTGCTATATAATCAAAATACAGTAGTTGCAAGCAAATACATCATAAATGAAAACCCCAATCAGGTTGTAAGAGGATGTGTTAGCCTATATGCCTGTCCCAAGAGGGGAAGGAGGGAGGGAAACCTGGACTGCAGCTGTATTAGCACTTGACCATCTACATTTATGGTAGGTACAAAACTGTACTATGTTCATCGTGCATACAACTGCAGTCATAACAGATGGGTAGAATCCCAAAGCTAAGAAAGGGGTGGTAGGCACTAGTTGGAACTAGGAGGAGCCAAAATGCCCTGCAAGACTGCAGTGGCAAAGCCTGCTCTAGATTTGGAGTATAATGGTAGGTTGTAGTGCTTGGAGAAGGTATGCACAGAACTCCAAGTGGCTGCTTCCAAAATATCCTTGGTAGGAACTCCTCTGAGGAAGGCTGCAGAGGTGGCTATGGTCCTGGTGGAATGAGTTCTAATGCCTGTAGGAACAGTTTTGCCATGAAAGGAATAGCAAAAGCGTATGCAGCGGGCTATCCATTTTGAGATTGTCTGCTTGGAAATTGGCTTCCCTTGAGCTCCTACCGCATAGGCCACAAAGAGCTGTTCTGATTTTCTGAAAGGCTTTGTTCTGTCCAAATAATAACGCAGTTGTCTGTGGATGTCCAAAGAATGTAGTAATCTCTCCCCTTTGTTTTGAGGATTAGGATAAAAAGTAGGTAAATGTATGGCCTGATTTAAAGCTACCCTGGATACCACTTTAGGCATAAAGGACGGGTTGGTTCGTAAGGACACTCTGTCCTGATGGAAGATGATAAAAGGCTGGACAGCCATGAGAGCCTGTAGTTCTGAAACTCTACGAGCTGAGGTGATAGCCAGAAGGAAAGCTGTTTTCCAGGACAAATATTGCAAATCTGATGAGGCAGCTGGCTCAAAGGGAGGCAAGGTAAATTTTTCCAGAATGAAATTAAGATCCCAAGCAGGTATTGGTTGTTTCCTTGGAGGCCTTAAATTCTTAGCCCCTCTGAGGAACTGTCTTAAGAGAGGGTGAGAGAATAAAGGTGGATCAGTGTTGTATTCTGCAGAAATGGCTGAGGAATGTATTTTGATGGAGGAGAAAGAAAGTCCACTGCTTAGTAGTTCAGCCAAATATTGTAGTATTTGAGGTAAATTCAGTTTTCCAGGATCCTGGCCCTTTTTCTCATTCCAGACACAAAAACGTTTCCATTTTGCGGAGTAAGCCTTTCTAGTTGATGGCCTTCTGGCCTCCAAAATGACATCCTGCACCTCCTTGGAGAGTAGGGCCTGTTGAGATGCTAAGGAATCTTCCATGCGGCTAGATTGAGTGTTTTTAGCTGGCTGTGAAGAATTTTGAAACTGTGCTGAGTCAGAAGAAGAGGCATTAGAGGCAGGGTCCATGGTAGGGAATGCGTCAGGCTCCTCAGGAGTGGGTACCAGTGTTGCCTTGGCCAGTCCGGAGCAATGAGAATCATCTTTGGTCTGTCTGCTTTGGTCTTTAATAGAACTTTGGGCAGCAGAGGAAGAGGAGGGAAGGCATAAACTGTCATTGATGTCCAACTGAAAGAAAGAGCGTCCACTCTCCAGGCCTTTGGATGGAAGATCCTTGAGCAGAATTTTGTCAATTGATGATTCTTGTGGGAGGCAAAGAGATCTATGTCTGTCCTTCCCCATTCTTGGATTATTTCTGTAAAAACTTTTGGATGCAATTTCCATTCGTGTGGATCTGTCATATTTCTGCTTAGGTTGTCTGCCAGCGTGTTTTCCTTGCCTGGCAAGTACTGTGCTTGTAGTTCCATTTGTAAGTCCATGGCCATGTTCCAAAGTGACATGGCCAGTCTGCATAGGGGGTAAGAATGTGTTCCTCCCTGTTTGTTCATGTACCACATGACTGTGGTGTTGGTAGAGGCCGCGGACCTCGTGTATCGGTCCTTGTCTTTGAGTTTTTTAGACAAAACCGGAGTCGGAGTATCCAACGACAAAGTATAGTTAAATGCTTTCCCAAAATAATGCTGGGCGAACTCCGCCCGACGCTTAATAGTGCGTTTGTTAAATGTAGCACAAAAACAACAGACCGAGACGTCGTGGTCTGGGCCTAAACAAGGTATACAGAGGGAATGGAAATCCTTATGCGGTATTTGCTTCCCACAAGAAATACAATTATTAACTTTGTCTGACATCGGTCTAAGGCAAGAAAAGTTTCCCCAACGGGGTACTTAGCTTTTAAGAAGACTTCGGTTTCCAAATTTCGTAATTTCAGGAGCTGGCCGACCGGCACTTGCGAACTGCTTCTGCTTCAGGCACCGCGCGGCAAGAAAGACTGAAGAAAATGGCGTCGGCTGGTTCCTTTATACCCCTGTCGCACTGACGTCAGGGAAGAAGCGACGGCAACCGACGCCGGACCTAGACTTTGGAATTCGGCCGACCGAGGGCCCGCCTGACGGCAGGAGATCCCATCTGTTATGACTGCAGCTGTATGCACAGTGAACATCAGCATCGCCGGTAAAAAAAAAAAAAAAAAAAAAAAAAAAAAAAAAAGTCACTGGAAGCAGTGGCCTGCAACCGACCAACAAACCAAACTCTAAAAGTCTGTGTATAAGTTGAGGGACCCGACTGCATGTTGGACTCTGGAAGGGTCTCAAAAGAAGCCTGCGCCATCACCTCAGTCATAGAAGTGGACTGCAAAAGTGTCTCACCTTCTTCAGCGATCACGAGCCTTGGTGGACTGGCAGACAGAGAAAGGTTGTCATATGAGGCACTAAGCTTCTTACGCTTAGAAAGCTCAACCTCAGGATGACTGTTGAAACCAGCCCTGGATTTGGAAATGTTGTCCAATTTGTAATGCTTGGTAAAGGTGTGGACAGAGGTCCACATAGCTGTCTCTAAAATTGTGGCAGTGTCCAAACCTTTAAAGAAAGCTCCAGGTGAAGCCATAGCCCTAGTGGAGTGTGCTTTAATTTTTGTCCCTAAGGATTTCCCATGGTATGCAGAGCAGAAGGAAACTGCTCTGGAAATACAGGCTGAAACTATCTGCTTTGTCACAGCTTTGCCCATGGCTCTGGGATGAAAGGAGACAAATAACTGGTCTGATTTTCTGACATGTTTGGTTTTGTTAAGACAGAACCTAAGCTGTCTATGCACATCAACAGAATGTAAGACACCCTTCACTGTCACCCTGAGGGTAAGCAAAAAAAGTGGGGAGGTGAATGGCTTGGTTTAAGTATAGTTCACTGAGCACCTTGGGCATGAATGAAGAGGTGGTCCTAAGGCTTACCCTGTCTTTTATGAAAGACAAGGACAGGAGGGATGGCCATGAGGGCCTGTAACTCTGACACCCTTCTAGCTGAAGTCAGGGCAACTAGTAGTACTGTTTTTCAAGTGCAATGCTTCAGGGAGGCCCTAGAAGCTGGTTTGAAGGGAGCCACAGTGAGCTTCTCCAAAACGTAATTCAGGTCCCAGGGTGGAGGAATGGGTTTCCTAGGGGGCCTGAAATACAAAGCTCTCTTTCAGAGCATCTTAGCAGGCAATCGAGAAGCCAGTCGGGGATCCAGAGGCAGATAAGCAGAAATAGCAGCAAGGTGGACTTTAACAGAGGAGTATGCCAAGCCTGACTGCAAGAGTTCACACAGGTAAGACAGTACCAAAGGGACATCACCTGGAAAGGGTCCAACTGTCTTTGTAGACACCATACGGAGAAACTTTTCCATTTAGACATACGAGATATCCTTGTATTAGGTTTCCTGGCTTCCTGCAGGACTGAGAGCATGTCCTCATTGTAAAGTTGCCTGTAGGGGATCAGAATTCTATCACCCACAGGGTACGGTTCAGCGATTGTAGGTGCGGGTGTATTAGGGAGCCCTTGTCCTGTGTGAGAAGGTCCACTCTGCGAGGTAACGTGGTGATTGCCCCCTGGCTAAATGGAGAAGGTGGGGGAACCAGGGCTGTCTTGGCCAAAAAGGAATCACCAACAAGATTTTTGGTTTCTCCTGCTGAATTTTCAGCAGGACTTTCTGAAGAAGTGGGAAGGGGGGGGGGTGCATACAGAAACCAGGGGGATTGGGCAGCCTGGTGCAAAAGGATGGAAGTTGTCTGTTCAAAGGGGAGGCAAACAGATCTATCTGAGGTACACCCATTTGTGGACTATGTCCATGAACACATCCCTGTCGAGCATCCATTCGTGCGACTGTGACATGGACCTGCTCAATGTGTCTGCCTCCATATTCTGCTCTGAAGGGACGTACATAGCCTGAAGTGTGATTCCCTGTGTTGTGGCATGCTCCCACACTTGGACAGGCAGTCTGCATAGCAAGTAGGATTTTGTCCCCCCCCCCGCTTGTTCACATACCACAGAACTGTGGTGTTGTCTGTGAACAATTTTAGTGGGCCCTGTTTCAGCGTACGTTTGAATGCCTTTAAGGCCAACAACATTGCTCTCATCTCTCCAATATTGATATGTGCCTGTCTGAAGGGTCTGGCCAAGTGCCTTGGACTCTCAAGTGAACCCATGGCTGCTCCCAAACCTAAATCCGAGACATCTGTATACATTTCCTGCACTAGTAGGGAAGGCTAAAAGGGAAGGCCTGGGCTGCAGCTCACTTGGTCCACCTACCCTTTTTCAGGCAGGGAAGGAAAGGGATTTTGTACTCTAGAGGAGGAGTGTGCTGCCTCCATAGAGACCTTAGCTACCACTGCAGCTTCATGTGGAGCCTTGCCAATGGTAACATGGGCATGGTCAATGCTATGTGACCCAGGAGTCTAAGGTACTGCCTGGCAGTCAAGTCTGTGGCTTGGAGGACAGTAAGCAGGTACTGCTTCAAACTTTCCGTCTTTTGGGGTGGCAGAATGGCCCTCATGACATCCGTTCTTATCCTGCACACCATGAAAATCTGGTCCTAAATGGGGGTCAGGTTGGACTTGGCAAAATTGATCTTGAAGCCCAGTGCTTGCAGGAGTGAAATTATTGTTTTAAATGGCTTTGTAGGGATTCTGTGCAGTCTGCCTGGATGAGCAGGTCATCTAGGTAAGGCAAAATTTGAATCCCTAGGGTCCTGCAGAAGAACACCACTAGTGTCAAGCACTTGGTGAAGACCCTTGGTGCTGTAGAATGTCTGAAGGGCAAGGCACAGAATTGAAAATGTGAAGAGGCTACAGAAAAGCACAGATACTTCCTGTAGCTGGGCCTTACTGGGAAGTGCAGGTATGCATCCTTGATGTCCAAGGTGGGCAAGAACCCTTGAGGAAAGATCTAGGGGAAGAGGGCCTGCAGAGTGAGCATTCAAAAGGTGGGCAATTGAAGAAAGAGGTTGAGATGGGAAAGATCTAAAATTGGTCTCGAGGGACTATTGTTTCTATGGACTACAAAGTGCCTTGAGTAGAAACCCTTTCCCCTTTCTGGCATAGATACAGGCTGAATTATACCCTGGGCAATAAGGTTGTCTATAACAGGCTGAAAAAATGGTTATTCTTTGGGGGGCTGTGGAATCCCTCTCAAGGAAGGGGTTGTGATCCTGGTCATAAAATAACCCATTTGTATGATGGACAAGACCCACCTGTTTGTGGTGATGTTTTTCCATGCAGGGAGGCAGCGAAAGAGCCTTAGGAATAGGGGATGGAGTTGAGGAGCTGTTTTGAGGATGGCAGGTAGTCGCAGACAACCTGCCCTGTCTTGAAACTGAAGCTTCCATGCTGGAGTCTGTGCACGCCTGGAAGGAGTGGCTTGCTTCCTGGCAGTCTCGCTGCTCCTAGAAAGAGGAGGGGGCACAGAGTGCTTCCTGATGAATTGGGTCTTTGAGGGGTAATTCCTGCGGAATTTGGGGACAGGAGACACAGACAAGTGTTTGAGGTCCTGTAACTCCTTCCCCTTTTGTTGCAGTTTTGAATAATTCCGCCACCTTTGTCAAAAAAAGGACATAGTTATCCAAGGGTGCACCTAAAAGTTTTCCTCTGACATCATCAGGAACTGGTTGCAACCTAAGCCAAGAATATCTCCTGAGCACAGAAGCAGAGGCAAAAGACCTGGCAGAGGCTTCTGCTGCATCATAACTGCACTTAATGCAGTGCCTTGTGACCTGTGAAGATAAAGATATAAGACTGGACAACTGAGCTTTGACTGGAGACTCTGGAAATTCACTGAGAAGTTTTGTGGCGTGTCCCAAAAGGGCTAAGGCACATTTGGACATGTGGGTTTGGTAATTTATTGCCCTATATGCCATGCCAGGGTAGATGAAATACAGACCTTTTTCCAAGGCATTCCATGGCCTTACTGTCTTTGTCTGTGAGGAGGATGGAAGGAGCTTGGAGGCTTTATCAGCTGACCCAGAGAGAGTGCCAGGGTCTGCTGCAGGGCACTTAACCAAGAATTTGGGTCCCACAGGGACCTTGTAGAATTTGTCAGGGCTACATGGAGCAGGAGGCTGGGAGCCTGGGTTGATTGTGGCTGCACTGAAAGCATCCAGAAATGCAGGTAGTACAGGGGGAATAGCTGAAGGGGTAGGGGGGGTCCACCTGAAGAAGTCCATAGCACCTCTTCTGACCTTCAGTCATTTTAGAGGAATCCCACTTGAAAGGCTCCCTCATCTTTGAAATAGTCTCCCCAAAAGGTAAGGTCCTCGCCTGGAGAATCTGTTTCTGCATATTCTTCTTCAGGGGAGGCACTGCCAAGGGGTCATGGCATTTGTGAAATATAGAAGAGTCAAAGGATTCCTCAGCTTCAGGCTGGGAAGGGTCCAAGGCCTAAGGCCTAGGACTCATTACAGGAGGTGGCCCAGGGGAGGCTAAGGGTGTAGCAGGCCTCAGAGCCATAAAAGCATTAAACAGGCTTTGAGAAAACGCCTGCCAATATAGCTGGCTCTCAACTGCTGGGGCATCAGGTTTCCTTTTCATTTGAGGAAAGGCCTAGCAGGTGTCTGGGCTAAGGTAGGTCTGGATTTGGAAGCCTGGGAAGTAGTGGAGGGATCTGTTTGAGCAGCCAGTATGAACTGAGGTTTCCCCTCACCGTCAGAAGCCGACAACTGTGTTACCTCTGAGGACATGCCATCCATGCTGGGTTCTGCGGCTTCCACACTGGTACTTGCTATACGGCAGCCATACAAGAGGCCTCCAAGGAATCAAAACCATATTGCAAAGTATGCCTTCCAACCTGTTCTGCTGAATGCAATAAATCCTGTAATTCCATTTTCCACACAATCAGCAATCAACATCATTTTCTGTTTCACTAAGCCCATAACATGCTGTTGATATTTAAACATATAAAACTGGCAGTTTAAAGCCCTGATTGCCAAGGATGCAGACGTACAAACCTTCTTACCCCATCTATCCAGCACCCTGGAATCTCTATCAGAAGGGTAGGATTTTTGGCTGTAGAAGCCTTAACACCCTTGGGACCATGAGAAATAGTCTCATAATCAGCAGCAGGATTTTTGAAAAGAAATGTGTGGGAGTCAGGAACCCTGTAATATCTGTCTGACTTACTAGGAGCTGGAGGCAGGGAATCAGGAGCCATGCTTGATTCCAAGAACACATCATCAACAATGTCTAATACTGGAGGTATTGCCAAAGGCCTATGGTGAGGAAGAAGAAGGAAATCCCTAAGCCTCTTTTTTGATTCAGAGAAGTCCTGACTCTCCCAGTGAAAATGTTCCCTTAAAGTATGCAAAGTCTCTCCAAAAGAGTAATCCTCAGGAGGAGATGCAGATGGGATGGATTCCGCTGCATCAGAATCCTCATAGGGTGGAACAGAAAATTCCTGATCAGAAGAGGAATCAGAAGAAATGGAAACCTGATCTAAAGATTCATAATCAGTGCCTTGCCTAGGCCTCTTAGCGGGGGGCGGGGGGGGGGGGTTGGGAACCCCTGATCAAGGTAATTAAATCCTCAGCCATTTTGATCTGTTTTTTAGGCATAGGGGCCTCAGCACGTGGCTCATGTGTTGGTTTTTTAGACACAGAAGTTGTTTTTGATCTTGTTTTTGTTGTTGGCGTCGGTTTAATGTATAAATGTTGAGGTCTGAAAACACCCTCAAGCCGGTGCCTGCTCAGCGGCTCCAGACCCATCCAAGGGAGCGACATCCGCGGGTTCAATACTTTGCGAATCTTGCGACTCAAAAGTAGCGGGTATCAGGGGCTGCGAAAACACCTCACTGAGTACCGGCGACTGGCTTAGGAGAAGCTTTGTCGTCAGTTTTGGACCTCGACGGTCTGTCTCTGTCTTTTTCCTTGCATTTTTTGGTGAACTCCGATAGTCGGATTGCTAACCGACGACATTTCAGGGTAGTTAAATCTTGAACCAAAATATTTAGAAGCAAAAGTATACCGACGCTTAATACTGCATTGGTTAAATTTAGCACAAAACAGACAAAAAGGCACGTTGTGGTGAGGGCCTAGGCAAGGAATACAGTACAAATGGAAATCCTTATGAGGTATTTGCCTCCCACAAGTAATGCAATTATTAACTTCTACTGACATCGGTAATGAGCAAGAAAAAGTTTCCCCAACGGGGTACTTAGCTTTAGTTTGAAGACTTCGGTTCTGAAACTCGAATACGAAAATTTCAGGAGTCGGCCGACTGGCACTTGCGAACTGCTTCTGCTTCGGGCACCGCGCGGCAAGAAAGACTGATTAAAATGGCATCAGATGCATGTTTTACACCCCTGACGACCTGACGTCATGGAAGAGGAGACAGCAACCGACGCAGGACCCAAGACTTTGTTATTCAGGCCGACTGAGGGCAACCTACCAGTAGATTACCCAAATGTAATGACTGCAACAGTGAAACACGAAGAACATCTGGTTTCCTTGGTGGTCTGATGTGAATGGCACCTTTTAAGAGCAGTTTAACATCCCAACCTAGAAGTTAAGGCTGGAGACAAAGGTAAAAACGCAGACATAGCAGAAAGATGAGCTTTAACTGAAGTGAAAGACAGCCCAATCTTCATCAAGTCACACAGATAAGGACAAAAACACCAGGACTTCCACTAACAGTGGTTGTAAATTCTTTTTGGGACATCAGATGGAAAACTTCTTCCATTTGGAAACATAGGATTTCCTAGTAGTGGATTTTCTGGCCTCCTGCAGAACTTGAAGCACGTCCTCAGAAAAAAGGTGTCTGAAGGGAATCAAAACCCTATCACCCAAACAGTCAAGTTTACAGTTAACATCTGTGGATGTACTAGAGGTCCCTTGTTCTGTATGAGTTGGTCCATCCTGTGGGGGTAAAGAAAAGTTGTGTAAAACCTTACCATAACCATAGATGCCTTTTTCTTCCAAGTTGCAGTATTCAACATATGGGTTTACTCCTCTTGCTTCGCGAACGTCCGGCTAGTATACAAAAGTTTTTAGATCCTGTAAGGTGTGTGGGACATCTGACGTGGCTGAAGGAATGTGGGCCATAAAAGTGACGTCTGCACGCACCAGCCCTCAGAACTGTAAACCCCAGTTGGAGCTGTCTTAGTAAGGGCAATGCCAGTCCTGTGCCACCCAGAAAGGGAAATACAGGCTAACAGGAGGGGAAGGAGATTGGGAAGGAATACTACAACATGGAAAAGAAGGACATCTAAGGTTATGGTAAGATGTTTCACAATTTTTATATGTCCTTCTATTCCTCTGTTGCAGTATTCAACATATGGGTGAGTGCTAAAGCTCACTGTGAAGGAGTGGGTGGTGGTATAGAGGCAGTTTCCAGGAATCAGTGAAGGATAGCCCTGGCAAAACCAGCCCTGGCCTTGGAAATGTGGTCTAACTTGTAATGTCTGGTGAAGGTGTGCATTGATGACCAAGTGGCTGCTTCAAGAATGGTAGAGGTATCCAGACCTCTGAAGAAGCCATAGCCTTGGGTGGAGTGTGCTTTGACAGTGCCTTGTAGGGGATTTCCCATGGTACTTGTAGTAGAAGGTGATGGCTTTGGAAATCCAGGTAGAGAGAGTTTGTTTGGTTACTGCCTTCCCCAGGGCTCGGGGATGGAAGGAGACAAAGAGTTGATCAGCATGTCTGATGGGCTTGGTTTTATGCAAGTAAAACCTGAGTTGTCTGTAAACATCCAGGAAGTGAAGTACTCTCTCACTGTCCCCCTGTGGGTTTGGGAAGAAGGGAGGTAGGTGGACAGCTTGATTCAGGGAGGGATAATTCACCACCTTGAGCATGAATGAAGGATTAGTTCTAAGAGTAACCCTGTCATTGTGGAAAACTAGGAAAGGTGGGATAGCCATGAGGGCTTGCAGCTCTGATATTCTTATGGCTGAGGTCAAGGCCACGACACGAGTAGCACCGTTTTCCATGTACAGCATTTTAGGGAATCTATGTCTGCTGGCGCAAATGGAGGGAGCGTGAGCTTTCCCAAAACACTGTTAAGGTCCCATGGGGGTGGGGATGGTTTCTGGGGGGCCTCAGGTGAAGAACCCCTTTGAGAAACAGCTTAGCTGGTAGTCTGTTTGCTAGAGGGGGTTCCAGGGGAAGGCATGCTAAAATACCACACAAGTTGGATTTAATGGAGGAATAGGCCAGGCCTGTCTGCAGTAGCTTACACAGGTAAGACAGAACTAGAAGGACATCGCTTGCAAGCAGGTCCAATTGTCTTTTGTGACACCATATAGAAAATCTCTTCCACTTGGAAAGGTAAAATTTTCTTGTATTTGGTTTCCTGGCCTCCTGCAGGACAGTGAGCACATCCTCATTGTAAAGGTGTCTAAAGGGGATCAGAATCCTATCAGCCACAGGGTGCTGTGCAGTAACTGCCACCGAGTGTATTTGGGATCAATTGTGCTGTGTGAGAAGGTCCACTCTGAGGGGGTAACTTGTGGTGATTGCCGTTGGATAGTTGTAAGAGTAAGTGGAACCAATGCTACCTTGGCCAGTAGGGAATCATCAACAAGATTTCTGGTCTATCCTGCTGGATTTTCAGCAGGACCGTCTGGATGAGTGGGAAGGGGGGACTGCATAGAGAAACTTCCTTTTCCAAGAGACTGAAAAGGCATCTGTTGCCATTGCCTGAGAATGTGGTGTCCTGATGCAAAATCCAGGAAGTTGCCTGTTGATGGAGGAGGCAAACAGGTCTATTTTAGATGTACCCCACCGGTGGACCAGATCCAGGAAGACATCCCTGTGAAGCATCCATTGTGGTTGTTTGTGATGGTTCTACTGAGATGGTCTGCCTGAGAGTTCTGTAGAGAGGGAATGTGGACTGCCTCTAGGGTCACCCCCTGTGAGATGGTCACTTCCCATACTAGGAGAGCTAGTCTGCAAACTAAGTAGGACTTGGTCCCTCCCTGTTTGTTGAGGTACCACAGGACTGTGGTATTGTCTGTGAAAATCTTTAGTGGGCCTTTCTGAGTACATGGTTGGAAGGCTCAAAGGGCCAGGAGGATTGCCCTTATCTCTCGAGCACTGATGTGTTCTTGCTTTTGTGTCTCTGGCCACAGACCCTGCACTGTATGATGGCCCAGAGCTGCTCCCCAGCCCAAGTCTGAGGTATCTGTGTGCAAGATCTGTGTGGGTAGGGGTGGTTGGAGAGGAAAACCTGAACTGAGGGTCACTTGAGTCAACCACCACTGGATTTCCAGTTTGAGGCATGGCAGGTGGGGAACCCTGTACTCCAATGGATGGGAGTGCTGTGTCCAGACTGACCGAAGATACCACGGTAGCTTTCTCATATGAAGTCTTGCAAATGGTAACATGGGGAAAGTGGCTGCTATGTAGCCCAGGAGTCTGAGGTACTGCCTTGCTGTCAATTCTGTTGACTGAAGGATCAGAAGCAGGTGTTCTGTCAAGTTTTCCACCTTTTGTGGGGGAAGGTAGGCTTTCATGACATCTGATCGAATTCTACACCCCAAGAAGACATTGTCTTGAGTAGGTTCCAGGTGGGACTTTGGGTAATTTATCTGGAATCCCAGAGACTGTAGGAGGGAGACAACCAGGCGTACATGTTGCAGAAGGGTCTCCTTGTTGCCTGCCTGTACCAGCAGATCATCCAGACCAGGGAATATTTGGATCCCTTTTGCCCTGCAGAAGGCAATCACTGGAGCCAAACATTTGCTAAAAACCCTGGGAGCAGTGGAAAGCCCAAAGGGCAAGGCAAAGAATTGAAAGTGAGAAGGGCCCACCAAGAACCTCAGATATTTCGTGAAGGTGGGCTTTATGGTGATGTGAAAATAGGCATTCTTTATATCTAACGTGGCCATAGACCCCTGGGGGATAAGAAGAGGAAAAAGTGTTGGTAGGGTCAACATCCTGAAAGTAGGAAACTTTAGGAATACGTTGAGATATGAGCGGTCTAGAATTGGACTCCAAGTACTGTCTTTTCTTGGAACCAGGAAAATCTTGGGAGGAGAAACCTCTTCCTTTTGCTGCAGGGGGCACTGGTTCTATGGTGCCTTGAGCTGTAGTACTGGCTGCAGGAGGAGTAGCTGTTGTTTCGGAGGCTGCAGGACGCCTTTTTGCTTTGGGGGCAATAGCCAGGTCATGAAGTACCCATTTTGAAGGACTAAAAGGACCCATTTGTCTGTGGTGATAGATGTCCACACAGGGAGACAGAGAGGCGAACCGACAGAGGGAGGAGGTGGGGGTTGTAGATTTGGCAGGTAGTCAGATGCTACCTGCTCTGTCTTGAAAGGACGGCCTCTGGCTAGAGGGAGGTGTAGCTCTAGCTGGATGGGACTGCTTTCTGATAGGTTTTCTAGGCCTATAGGGGGCAGCAGGGCGAGGATGTTTTCTCATGAACTGTGTTTTAGCTGGGTAGTTTCTTTGAAATTGAGGAATAGGGGAAGACTAGCAATGTTTCAGAACATGAATTTCTTTCCTCTTCTGCTTAAGTGACTTAAACAAATCAGACACTTTTGCACCAAACAAGGCTATGTTGTCCAGGGGGGCATCAATCAGCTTTGCTTTGAAATCATCTGGAAGGGGCTGGAGGCACAGACAGGAGTACCTTCTTAAGACAGCTGCTGACCTTGCTGAGGCTTCAGCAGCATCGTAGCTGCACTTTATTGAGTGCCTGGTGACCTGGGAGGTGAGAGCCAGAAGGG
Organism: Protopterus annectens; assembly: GCF_019279795.1. Taxonomy (NCBI): domain Eukaryota; kingdom Metazoa; phylum Chordata; order Ceratodontiformes; family Protopteridae; genus Protopterus; species Protopterus annectens. The sequence continues at coordinate 499,957,343 of NC_056745.1, forward strand.
GAAACAGTGAGGCTTTGACAACACAATCTGGTGTATAAGCCAACTCCTTGAAGGGTATCTCCAAGAGTGATAAGGCATATTTAGCTATATGTGTCTGGTAGTTAAGTAGCCCTGAAGGACAAGGTGGCAGAGGTGCAGATTTCCTTACCTAGACGCTCCATGGTTTTGCTGTCTTTGTCAGCTGGCAGAATAGTGGTGGTGGGTAGAAGTTTAGATGCCTTATCTGTGGAAATGGAGATTGTGTAAGGGTCTGCTGGTGGACCCTTAAGGAGGTATTTAGCAGTCTCAGAGACTTCATAAAGTCTATCAGGCCTACGTGGGGCAGGAGGCAGTGAGTCAGGATTTAAGAATGCTGAGGAGAAGGCATCCAGGAAGGCAGGCAGAAAGTACAGTTGTGTACACTTACCATAAATGTAGATGTTCGAGTATTCACTGTTGCAGTCATCACACACGGGTTATCTTGCCAGGGGTAGCCCTCAGATGGCCCGAATGCCAGAGGCTTAGTATTTCTGCGTAGGTTGCTGTTGCTCCAGGACTGACATCAGGTCGTCAGTGGTATAAAAACAGGCAGCTGATGCCATTACATCAGTTTTTCTTGCCCCAAATGTCAGGAACCCCCAAACAGGGAGCTACGTTATGGTGGAATAGCATCACCAATAGAAAGTAAATACTAATAGCCCTGTAAATACTAAGAAAGAGAGAGAGAGAGACAAGAGAGCTGGAGGGTGGGAAACCAGGACTGCAACAGTGAATACACTTGAACATCTACATTTATGGTAAGTGTACACAACTGTACTATGTTCTTCGTGTTTCACAGTTGTAGCCATCACACTTGTATTGATTCCCAAAGCTGAAGAACGGGTGGAGGCAGTCAAGAAGAGTTGGGGCTGGCTAGTATGTCCTGCAGGACTGTGGCTGCAAATCCTGCCCTGAATTTGGAAAAGATAGGCAGGTGGTAATGCTTGGTAAAGGTATGAACAGAACTCCATGTTGCAGCTTCCAGGATGTCCCTGGTAGGGACCCCTCTGAAAAAGGCTGCAGAGGTTGAAGTTGCCCTAGTAGAATGCGTTCTGACCCCCTGTGGGGGTAGTTTTCCATGGTGTTTGTAACAGAAATGGATACAGTGTGCTATCCATTTGGAAATGCTTTGTTTTGATATTGCCTTGCCCTCTGCCCCTAGTGCAAAACTGACTAGTAACTGGTCAGATTTCCTAAAGGCCTTAGTCCTATCCAGGTAGAATCTGAGCTGTCTGTGCACATCTAAAGAGTGCAGGATCCTTTCTCCCTTATTTTGAGGTTTAGGGAAAAAGCTGGGCAAATGAACGGATTGGTTGAGAGCCACACTGGACACCACTTTAGGCATGAAAGTAGGGTTAATACTGAGGGAGACCCTGTCCGCATAAAAAATGATGAAGGGTTCCACAGCCATAAGTGCTTGGAGCTCAGACACTCTTCTAGCTGGAGTGATGGCCAGAAGCAAGGCTGTTTTCCAAGAGAGGAATTTTAACTCTGCTGAAGCTTCAGGCTCAAAGGAGGGTAGCGTGAGCTTTTCCAACACAAAGTTAAAGCAGGGGTAGGGGGTCTTCTAGGTGGCCTTAAGTTGTTAGCCCCTCTAAGAAACTGCTTGATGAGTGGGTGTGAAAAGAGAAGTGGCTCTGTGCTGTAATGAGCAGAGATGCCAGAGGCATGGATTTTAATAGAAGAGAAGTATAGGCCTCTGTGAAATAGGTATGCTAGGTAATCTAGGATGAGAGGTAAGGAGGGCTGTGCTGGTTCAGCTCCTTTAGCCTGGATCTAGGAACAATACCTTTTCCACTTGTCAGCATAGGATTTTCTAGTGTTGGGTGATTTGGCTTCACGTATAACGTCCAGGACCTGTTTGCTTAGGCTGGCCACTGCAGGAGAGGTCAAGGAATAAGCCAGGCTTCCAGGTTCAGGGTCTGCAATTGTGGATGCAAGAACTCTCCCTCCTGCTGAGTCAGGAGAGTTGGAATCTGAGGGAGGTACCATGGAGGCAATGGTGACAGACTGCGCAGTAGTGGGTACTAGTGCTGGCATGGCCAGTCTGGGGCAATCATGATTGCCCTTGGTCTTTCCTTCCTTATTTTGAGTAATACCCTTGTAAGAAGAGGTAGAGGGAGAAAGGCATAGATTGAGAGGTTTAACCATTGGAAGGACAGAGCATCCACTTTCCAGGCCTTACTGTGAGGTTCCCTGGTGCAGAATTTGCTGAGCTGGTGGTTGTTGGGGGAGGCAAATAGGTCCACCTTCGGGGTACCCCATTTCTGGGTTATGAGGCTGAAAGTGTTGTGGTTTAATTGCCACTCGTGTGGGTCTAGGAGATTTTTGCTTAAGTTGTCTGCCAGAGAGTTTTGGTTGCCTGGCAGGAATTGTGCTAGCAGGTGAATATGCATGGCTGAGGCTGTGTTCCAAAGGGTCATGGTTAGCCTGCACAGTGGATAAGAGTGGGTTCCCCCATGATTGCTGATGTACCACATCACTGTGGTGGTATCTGTTTTGATTAGTAGAGGTCCTGGAGAGAGTAGGGGTCTGAAAGCTGTCAGAGCATGCTGAACAGCTAGCATCTCTTTTTGATTGATGTGCAGATGAATTTGATTTGGGCTCCAGAGGCCCTGAATGCACCGGCCATCCAGGTGTGCACCCCAGGCATAGTCTGATGCTTCTGTGGTTAGGGTCCGGGCATCGTGGGGTTGTGAAAAGGGAAGTCACTCGTTGTGGTTGCATGCTGCTGCCCATCAAAGAAAATCTTTCCTTAGACAAGGTAACATAGGTATAACAGTTTCCAGGTCCTGAGAATGTTGACACCAAAGGCTCTTAAGTTTCCTCATATGCAGCCTGGCATATGGAGTAGGAGAATGCAGGAGGCCATGAACCCAAGAGCTTGCAGGATTTTCCTTGCAGATAACTGGGTTCTGGTGGCCAGTTGAGAGAAGTAGCCTGTCAAATAGGCTTGTTTTTCTGGAGTTAGGAATGCCATCTCGGATGCGGTACCCAGGCTTGCTCCCAGGAATACAATTTTTTGATTGGGGGCTAGTTTGGATTTCTTTTCGTTTATAGTGTACCCCAGTGAGGTCAGTGGATCCTTTACAAAAGTTAGGTGCTGCAACAGCTTTTCCTGTCTGCCTGAATCAGGCAGTCGTCCAAGTAGGGGTAAATATGAATATTTCTTTGTCTGCAAAAAGCAATGGCTGGAGCCAGGCATTTTGTGAAAACTCTGGGAGCAGTAGATAAGCCAAAATGAAGTGCAAAGAACTGATAATGCTTAGATCTTGCCCTGAAATGTAAACATTTCCTGCAAGAGTCTCTGACTGGGATGTGCAGACAGGCCTCTTATAGGTCTAGGGTGGCTAACCTGGCATCTTTGGACAGCATAGGAAGAAGCTGCTGGAGGGTGAGCATTTTGAATTTTGGTACCACCAGGAAGGTGTTTAGAATGGATAGATCTAAGATTGGGTGCCAGGTGCCCTCTTTTCTGGGTACCAGGAAAAGTCTGAAATAGAAACCTTGGCCTGACTGGTCTGCAGGAACAGGCTGAATTGCCCTCATGGAGAGCAGGGAATGAACTTGGTTTTGTGCCTCTACCCACTGGTTTGGAGGAAGATCTGTGAACCCTTTTGGGGTTGGCAGTGTGTGGAAATAAAATCTGTACCCCTGGGACACTATGTTGAGGAACCATCGACCGTTGGTGATGGAGGCCCAGTTTTTTGCATGGGAGGTAAGTTTTCCTCCTAGGGGTACAAGCAGGTGGGCAGAGGTAAGAGGTGAATTGGAAAAGTCATTGTGAATTCTTTCCATAAGAGGGTGGCTTAGCACTCCCTGTTTTAGAAGTGGAGGTACTCCATTGCTTAGATCTCTGAATTCCCTGGGACTTTTGACGGGGGAGGGGGGGATCTGCTTCCCCTAGGTCTAGTCTGATGCAGCCTGAGGGGGCTGGAAAGGACCAGTGTTTTGAGGGGCAATACCTATTGAATCTTGGAGGATGGACTTGCAAAAAGTCTCTGTCTGCAAAGACTTAGCTTTTTATTCTATCTTTTTTAAAACTTCCTCTGCTTTGGTGCCAAACAGATTGTCTTTGTTCAGTGGTGCATCCAATAGTTTTAATTTGACATGGTCTGGCAAGGTCTCTTCCTTAAGCCAAGCATGCCTTCAGAACCTGTGACTGCTGCCCTGTAAAATGCTTCTAGGGCATCAAACTGACATTGCTGGGTATGCTTAGAAGCTTGGCATGCAGAATGCATAAGCTCCTGTAATTCTTTATTTTCTACATAATCAGGGAAGGTAGATAATTTTTGTTTAATAAGTTCCATTTATGTTTCTGGTATTTCAGCAAGTGGAACCGACAATTTAATGCTCTAATGGCAAGAGTTGCAGATGTGTATACTTTTTTACCCCATCCGTCTAAAGCTCCGGAATCCCTATCTGAGGGGGTGGGATTCTTAGCTGTGGTTGCTTTTATTCCTTTAGGTCCCTGGGAGATGACCTCTGGGTCAGTAGTAGGATTTTTGAAAAGAAATTTGTGTGAGTCAAGGACTCTAATACCTGTCAGGTTTCCTGTGAGCAGGAGGTAGAGTATCAGGAGTTGGACTGGATTCTATAAAGACATCATCCACAACATCCAGCACAGGAGGAATAGCTAAGGGTCTGTGCTGTGGTAAATCTAAAAATTTCCTCTTTTTGGACTGAGGATAATCCTGGCATTCCCAATGGAAATGATCTCTCAAGGTATGTAAGGTTTCACCAAAAGAAAAATCCTCTGGAAGAGAGGCAGAAGGAATGGATTCCTCTGCATCTGAATCCTCATAAGCAGATAAGGGCATGTCTTCATAATCAGAAACCTCTGAGTCATCGGACTCTTGGTTGGATAAAGCTGCTGGGGGACAAGTCTCTTTCTTTTAGCAGGGGTAGGCTGACTTCCCTTAATCAGCATGATAAGGTCTTCCACCATTTTAAGGATTTGAGACGGAGGCATGGAAGCAGGCGCTTGAGCTTGGGTCGTCGTGTTTTTAGGCATAGTTCGTACCCTGGGCCTTAGAAACTCGGTAGTTTTAGAAAGAACTGAAGACGTGAAAGAAGTCGTTGGTTTGTGTCGAATATTGGTAATGAGAAGAACTTCCTCAGAAGCCGGTGCCTGCACAGTGGCTCCATATATATCCAAGGTAGAGACATCTTCAGGTTCTGTAGTCAAAGAAGAGTCTTGCTGCATACCGGACTCTGAATGGGTCTTGGTAGCAGCCTGCAAATCCATAGAAGCGGGCATCAGGGGCTTTGAAAGTGGCTCACTGAGTACGTACCAGCGAACTGGGGACTAGCTTAACGGAAGCGTCGTCAGCAGTTCTGAACCTGTGTTCTCTGTCTTAATCCTTACGTTTTTTTTTTTTTTTTGAAAGATCGGTAGTCGGATGGCTTACTAAAGCCATTTCTGAATACGGAGATCGAGAACGAAAGTACTTAGCTACAATAAGGGCCCAAAGACGTATAATTCTGGCATTGAACAAAGCACAAAACCAAGAGAGAGGGACGTCGTGGTCTGGGCCTAAACAGGTGACGCAGTAAGAATGAAAATCTCAGTTTGATATTTGCTTTCCACAGGCGAGACAACTGTTAACTTTTTCTGACATCGGTTAGAGCAAGAAAAAAGGATTCTCAACGGGGTACTTAGCTTTAGAAGACTTGAACTTCAAATTCGGAAATGAAAACTCAGGTAGCGGCCGACTAGTACTCATGTGAACTGCTTCTGCTTCGGGCTCTTCAGCAAGAAAGACTGATGCAATGGCGTCAGCTACCTGTTTTTATACCCCTGATGACCTGTCGTCAGTCCTGGAACGACAGCAACCGACGCAGAAATACTAAGCCTCTGGTATTCAGGCTGACTGAGGTCTACCCCTAGCAGGATAACCCAAGTGTGATGATTGCAACAATGAAACACGAAGAACATCTGGGGGAACAGCAGGCAGGCTTGGGAAGTCAATCTGAATGAGGTCATGACATCTTTTTTGGACCTCGGTCATTTCAGAAGACTCCAACTTAAAATTCTCTTTCATCTTGGATATGGTTTCCCTAAAAGTCAAATCCTCAGCTGGGGAAGTTAGGGTCAATAGATTCTTCTGGTGAACCATACCTGAAGGGAAGAAGAAAGTTGGGAAGTGTAGGAGAGTGAATCTTCAGATGAAGAGTAAGACAGATCTTCCTCTTCCCTCATGGTTGGGTCTGTGGTATGAAGCCCTGGACTCAGAATGGGAGTAGGGATGTTAGTCGCCCCTGTAGAGGTCATATGTAAGGCCATGAAGGTATTAAACAGACTTCAGCTGAAAGCCTGCCAGTCAGGCAGGCCTTTAGTGGGAGAAGAAATATGCTTCCTTTTCTCCTTTTTTAGAGGCAGGCATCTGAGAGAAAGGCCTGGAGGAACGGGAAGCATCGATGTACCTACTGAAAATGCTGCCCCTCCACAGCATTGGAAAATGATGCCAATAAAGCCTCTATGGACGTGCCCTGTGCTTGGGATTGTGCGGCTTCCATGGAGGTACCCACTATAATCAAGGCGGTGGAGCCCGATTCCTCTACCAAGCCTACGTCGGCCACAAGATGAGGGTCAGATGCTACAGGTGCAGCTGAAGTGGTAGGCCACACAGTCTTGACTTTAGTTTTTGGTGGTTCTGTAGGAACGTCAGAGGAACTCTCCATCGCTAAAGGTATTTGTTTTAACCTTTGATTTTCTCACTACAAGTTCAGCTCGTGCAGACAGCTGCACAATGTCTTGGGCATGAACACTTGACAAATGAAGCAGGCCCTGTAATCATGCGACTGTCCCAAACAAAAGAGCCACTGATCATGGGCATCCATGGGAGGTACCTGACGGCTGCACTTACACTTGCCCTTTCTGGATGACATGAACTAGCAATAAATGAAAAAAAAAAACTGAAAGATTCCCCAATGAGGCACTTATCTGATTTCTCTAATCCGATTCAACTGGTGGCTGAGAAGTTCTGAGGGCTGGTGTGTGCAGATGTCACTTTTATGGCCCACATTCCTTGAGCCACATCAGACGTCCCACGAACCATACAGGGACTGAAAACTTTTGTATACTGGCTGGACGTTCACGAAGATAGAGGAGTTAACTCCTATGTTGAATACTGCAACATGAGAATAGGACGAATAGGACATCTTGTGGTGACTGCCCTTGGCTAAATGCAGGAGGAGGGGGAACCAATGCTATCTTGGCCAAAAGGGAGTCACCAGCAAGATTTTTGGTTGTTCCCGCTGGATTTTCAGCAGGACCTTTTGGAGAAGTGTGGGGGGGGGGGGGATACATACAGAAACATCCCCTTCCAAGGAAAGGACAGTGTGTCCACCTTCCATGCCAAGGAATGAGAATGGCACAAAATTTGGGAAGTTGTCCATTCATGGGGGAGGCAAAGAGCTCTATCTGAGGTATACTCCATCGATGGACCAGGTCCAGAAACATATCCCTGTGTAACATCCATTCATGGGACTAAGTCATGGACCTGCTGAGTGTGTCTGCCACAACATTCTGAGCTGAGGGGATGTAGAGACATGACTCTGCAAGGCTACCTCCCAGGCCTGTAAAGCCAGTCTGCACAGGAGATAAGACTATGTCCCACCCCGTTTGTTGACATACCAGTGGACCGTGGTTTTGTCTGTGAAACATCTTAGGACCACTGGGGAAAGCAGTGACTTGAATATTTGGAAGGTGAAAATCAAGGCCCTCATTTCCTTTATGTTGATGTGCTCCTTTGTTTGAGTTGGTGAGCAGACATCTCTGACCTTCCAGGATTCCAATATTGCACCCCAATCTACATCTGAAACATCTGTGTACAGCTCCGGAGTGGGAAGAGGTGGTTGTAAGGATAGGCCAGGATTCTTTGCCACCTGAAGTATCCACCAGTCTAACTCCCTTTTCAAGAAGGGCAGGAATGGGATAACGTCAAGAGGGTGGGAGTATTACACCCAAACTGTCCTCAAGAACCACTGGAACTTCCTCATGTGCAAACTGGCTAAAGGGAGCATGGGAATCGTTGAGGCCATGAAGCACAGTAGACATAGAAAGTCCTTGGAAGTCAGAAATTGAAGGGGCAAGAGGTCCTAGATACAGGAGGCAAGAGACAGGACATTTTCTGGAGGTAAATAGGCTAGCATCCTGTCTGAATCCTGCAGCCAAAAAAAAAAAAAAAAAAAAAAAAAAAAAAAAAAAAGTGGTCTTGGGAAGGGGTCAGAGTAGACTTCTGGTAGTTTATTGTGAAACCTAGACTGTCCAGGAGAGACACTGTGAAGGAGAGATTCTCCTGAAGGGTGTCTGAGGAAGGGGCCTGGATGAGAAGATTGTCTAGGTAAGGAAAAATCTGTATACTCTGTAGTCTGCATTAGACTAAGACAGGAGCTAAGCATTTTGTGAAGACCCTTGGTGCTGTAGACAGACCAACGGGTAAAGCACAGAAATGAAATTGTGAGGAAGAAATAGAAAAGCAAAGAAATTTCCTGAACCGGAGGTGAATGGAATATGAAGATAGGGATCTTTGACATCTAATGACACCATAAAGGCATGGCGAAGTATGAGTGAGAGAAGGGCGGGTAAAGTCAGCATATGAAAGATGGGGACTTTCAGAAAGGTATTTAGATGGGAAAGATCTGGAATGGGTCTCCATGGTCCATCCTTCCTGGGAACTAGAAACATCCTGAAGTAAAATCCTTTTCTCACTTGAGAGAGCAGGACTTCCTGAATAATACCTTGAGAGGAAGGCTGGATAAAACCTGGGGAAAGAATTTCAGTTGTTCCTTTGGTGGCTGGGGGATGCCTCTGAAGGGGGGTAGAGTTTCCCACACCATAAAATATCCTTGCTGGATGATGGAAAGGGTTATCTGACTCCAAGCAGGAAGAGAGAGGCAAAGAGACAAAGGAGTAAATGGGCGTGGAGGCGAGTAGTCATAGACAACCAGGCTTAGCCTGAAAGGGCCGTTTCTGAGTGGGAGTAGAGGAACCAGATTTTGAAGGGATTTGCTTCCTGGAATCCCTTTTACTATTGTTAGATGGCCTAACTGGCTTTCTGACAAAAGCGGTTTTGTTAGAGTAATTCCTCTGAAGCCTGGGGACAGGGGAAACAAAGATATGTTTTAGATCCTAAAACTTCTTGCCCTTTTCTTGAAGAGATTTAAATAGTTCTGCAACTGAGTATCCAAACAAGGCTTTGTTGTCCAGAGGGGTGACCACTGGCTTGGCTTTAATATCATCAGGCAAGGGTTGAAGCCTGAGTCATGAAGACCTCTTCAGGAGAGACCCAGAAGTAGCAGCCCTGGCTGAGGCCTCCGCGGCATCATAACTGCACTTGATGGAGTGCCTTGTAATCTGGGCAGAAGAATAGAGAATGGAAGAGAGCTTAGCCTTGGTAGGAGAATTATGGAGCTCAGAAAGGAGCTTTCCTGCATCTGATAAGACAGCCAGGGACTATTTGGCCATATGGGTTTTATAACTGCCCTGAAGGCCAAAGTAGCAGAGGTATATACTTTTTTCACTAATCTCTCCATGACTTTGCTCTCCTTGTCCAATAATTTGGATGCCTTGTCTGCAGAAACTGATATGGTAGCTGGGTCTGCAAAGGGGGCCTGAAAAGAAACCTGGAGTCCTCAGTCACCTTATAAAAATCTACCTGAGTGCTTGGGACCTGGAGGCTTGGAGTCTGGGCATTTAAAAGCAGTTGCAAAGGCATCTAAGAAAGGGGGAATGGCAGATGGAGAGTCTATCTGAAGGAGGTCTTAATACCTCTTTTGTATATCACACACTTGGCAACAGTCCCATTTGAAGAATTTGTTCCTCTTCAGAATAGTTTCTCCAAAGGAAGTATCCTCCCCGGTGGAATTTGTACCATTAGATTCTTCTTCTGGAGAGGAGTAATGCAAAAGGGAAGAAATTTGGGTTGAATAAGCCAGGGATTCATCTCCCGATGAAATATCCTCAGAGTTCCTCTATAAGGGAGTGGAGAGAGGAAAGGCAGAAGAAAGGAAAGAAGGAGCCAAGGTCTGACGTAGGGTCATAAAGGCACTGAATAGGCCTTGGGAAAAGGCCTGCCAATCAGGTGCTTGATCCTGGGAAACCGGAGAAACATGTTTAGTTTTTACTTTTTTTCTTTTTAGGAGCTTCCATGTGGTGGAAGGTGGATGGCCCAGACGTCGGCCTGCACTCCACAATATCCATAGGCACATCCTCCCGCATGATGATTTGGGTGATGCCGTGCAGGCCTTTAGTAATTACAAGCTGTTGTTCCCCCCTACATCTAAGTTGGACGCCTGCAATTCCCTTGCGGACGTGCTGGTAGGGTTCTTCACGGCTTCCACTATGGTACCTGTTGAAGGATGTTTACCAACTCCGGGATGGCTTCCAGGCCCACATCAGCCTCAGAATGATGTCAAGAAGAGAAGGAGCAGCAGGAAGATCAGGCAGTGACTTCTTGGCCATTTTAGGTTGTGGCTTGTCTGAAGGGCCCGACGCTGCCTCCATATCACTCGGTAAATGCTTAAGGGGCCGATTCTCAAGACATAATTTCAGGAAAGCTAGACAGATGCGAAGGGTTTTGGGTGCAAAGGCCTTACAGATAGCACATGCGGTAATGGTTGTGGTCTGGGCCTAAGTGAAGCAATCAGAGATTGTATGAATCCTTATGCGGAATCTGCCTTCCACACTGACACTTGCCCTTCCTAGTTGACATGTAATCACAGCACAATACAGTAGCTAAATTTTATAGAAAAATCCCCAATGGGTACTTATCTGAACCAAAGTTCACAACTTACCTAGTGAGCGATGACTGGTGCAAGTGATCAGACATTCAGCAGAAAAGTTCTGAAGTGGGTACGTGCTGATGTTTGCTTTACACCCAAAGTCTCTTTACGGTCGACGTATGCTAGCTGATTTGCGGTGTCGCACGTATCTCACAGTAGCTTTACTTTAGACTTTTGTATGCTGGCTAAACGTATGAGTCAGCCAGAGGCAGACTCTCTCATGTTATGAATATTGTAGCATATGAATAGAAGGACATTATGTTTCCTGTCAACTGGAGACAATCCTACATCCTGCCTCTTCATAATACTGGCTTCTCAAAAGAACTACTTCACTTCATACTAAACTGTTGTACTTTTCCCTCCCACTAAGATCCTGAAAAAATGTATTCATTGCCAGCTACTGAAAATTCTACAAACCAATAGTTCTCTGCTCATCTTAACATGGATTTCACCCCTCCCATAGCACAAACACTGCCTCAATGTCAATTAACACCACGCATCATCACAGAAACAATCACCATGTCTCATCAGCTTTTCATGACTTATCAAAAGCTTAGTCAACCTTCACACCTTGAATTTTCTAATGCAGCCCTAGGATGGTGCAATACAGTACAGTTTTGTACCTACCATAAATGTAGATGTTCGAGTGTAGACACTGCTGCAGTCATTACACTTGGGTTATCCTGCCGTCAGGCGGTTCCCCAGCCGGCAGGTTATCCTGCCATCAGGCGGTTCCCCAGCCAGCAGGTTATCCTGCCATCAGGCGGTTCCCCAGCCGGCCTGAGTTCCAAAGTCTTGGTCTGGCGTTGGCTGCTGTCGCCTCCTCCCGGACGTCAGTGTGACAGGGGTATATAAGATGCAGCCGACGCCATTTTCTTCAGTTTTTTTCTTGCTCCAGATGTCGGGTGCCCCCAAATATGTAGGCAATTCAAATTGCTAATAAAACATACATAAGAAAAGCAAACAACATACTTTCAGCTACCAGCAAATACCCCCATAGGTAGAAAAAGGTAGAGGAACTAGGTACGTACTAGCCAGTAAGAGGGGAAGGAGGGAGGGTAACCTGGACTGCAGCAGTGTCTACACTCGAACATCTACATTTATGGTAGGTACAAAACTGTACTATGTTCATCGTGTGACACTGCTGCAGTCATTACACTTGGGTGGAATCCCAAAGCTGAGGTAGGGTGGTTGGTTCTATAAGGCATTAGGGGTGGCTATAAGGCCCTGCAGCACTGCAAAGCTGAAGCCAGCTCTGGATTTAGAGTATAGAGGCCGATGGTAATGCTTGGTGAAGGTATGCACAGAACTCCATGTTGCTGCTTCCAAAATATCCTTGGTAGGTACTCCTCTGAGGTAGGCAGTTGAAGTGGTTGTTGCTCTGGTGGAGTGAGATCTAATGCTGTTAGGCACAGGTTTTCCATGGTGCGTATGGCAGAAACGTATGCAATGTCCTATCCATTTGGAAACAGTCTGTTTTGAAATAGCTTTTCCCCGTGCTGCTGCAACATATGCTACCAATAATTGCTCAGATTTTCTGAAAGTTTTGGTTTTGTCCAAGTAGAAGCATAACTGCCTGTGAATGTCCAATGAATGCAGTAGTCTTTCCCCTTTATTCTGTGGTTTTGGATAAAAAGTGGGCAAGTGAATGGTTTGGTTTAGAGACACACTTGAAACCACCTTAGGCATAAACGTAGGGTTAGTCCTTAAGGACACCCTGTCCTGGTGGAAAATGAGGAAAAGTTCCACTGCCATTAGTGCCTGTAATTCTGAAACTCTTCTTGCAGAAGTTATTGCCAGGAGCAGAGCAGTTTTCCAATAAATGTATTTTAATTCTGCCGTGCTAGCTGGTTCAAAAGGAGGTAACGTCAATTTTTCCAAAACAAAGTTGAGGTCCCAAGTAGGAGTAGGTGCTCTACGGGGTGGTCTTATGTTTTCAGCCCCTCTGAGGTACTGTTTTAGCAAAGGATTAGAGAAAAGTGGTGGATCCATGTTGTAATGTGCAGAGATGGCAGAGGCGTGGATCTTGATGGATGAAAAGGAGAGGCCTTTGTCCAGCATCTCAGTCAAATATTATAGTATCTGAGGAAAATTTGGCACAAGAGGATTAAGGCTGTGAGCCTGGTTCCAGGCACAGAATCTCTTCCATTTATCCGAGTAGGCTTTCCTGGTACTAGGCCTTCTGGCCTCCAGAATGACATCCATAACTGCTTTGGGGAGAGGCATTGCTTGTGTGGCTAGGGAATCTTCCATGCAGCTAGGTTTAGTGTCTTTAGCTGGCTGTGGAGTAACTGATTGTTGTGCTGAGACAGATGATTTGGTATTTGAGGCAAAATCCAGGGTGGTCCTTGTGCCAGGTTTTTTAAGATTGGGTACCAGTGCTGGCGTGGCCAGTCTGGTGCAATCAGGATCATTTTTGGCTCTTCTTGCCTGGCCTTTATGAGTACCTTTGGGAGAAGAGACAGTGGTGAAAAAGCATATACTTGTAGGTTTGTCAAGCCGAATGAGAGAGCATCCACTTTCTATGCTTGCGGATGGTAACTCCTTGTGCAGAATTTCTTTAGCTGGCAATTCATTGGGGAGGCAAACAGATCTATGTCCGGGCTCCACCATGTCTGTTATCATTCTGAATATTTGAGGATTCAATTCCCATTTGTGGGGATCCATGATATTTCTGCTTAAGTCATCTGCCAGTGTGTTTTTCTCTCCTGGCAGGAACTGTGCTTTTAGATGAAATTGATAGTTTATAGCTGTGTTCCACAAGGTCATGGCTTGCCTGCAGAGGGGGTAGGAGTGAGTGCCCCCTTGCTTGTTTATGTACCATATAACTATGGTGTTGTCTGTCTTTAGTAGCAGTTGTCCGGGATGCAACAGGTCCTTGAAAGCTATAAGGGCATTTTGTACAGCTAGCATCTCTTTTTGATTGATGTGCAGATGCCTTTTGTTCTGCGGGCCACTTGCCCTGAATACATTTTCCTGCCATGTGTGCTCCCCAGGCGTAATCCGAAGCATCTGTTGTCAGTGTTTGCCTGGCTGTGGGCTGAGTGAAAGGCTGTCCCTTGTTGAGGTGACAAGCTTGAGCCCACCATCAAAACTCCTGTTGAAGGCAAGGTATTAGTGGTATAACTGTTTCCAAACTTTGACAGAGTTGAGACCATACACTCTTTAGGTACCATTGTAGTTTCCTCATACGCAGTCTGGCATATGGAATTAGTAGTATGCAAGATGCCATGAAGCCCAAGGCCTGCAGAATTTTTCTTGCAGGGAGTTGGGTCTTTGTTGCCATTAATTGAAAGTATTGTGTCAGTTGTCCTTGTCTGGCGTGAGATAAGCCATCTGGGCCGTTGTGTTCAAGCTGGCACCCAGGAATATTATCTCTTGTGAGGGCACTAGTTTTGATTTCTTTTCGTTTACTGTGTACCCCAGGCAACTTAACTTTTTTACAAATGCCAGATGCTGTAGAAGAATGTCCTTGCTCTCTGCTTGAATCAGGCAGTCGTCCAGGTATGGGTAAATTTGAATTCCTTTCTGTCTGCAAAATGCAATTACTGGTGCCAGGCACTTTGTGAAGACCCTGGGTGCAGTAGATAATCCAAAGGGCAGTGCAGAGAATTGATAATGCATTGGACCAGCTAAGAACCTGAGGCATCTTCTGCAGTTTTGTCTGATAGGGAAATGCAGGTATGCCTCCTTGAGGTCCAAAGTCACGAGCCAAGCTTGCTTGCCCAGCATGGGAAGAAGCTGCTGTAATGTTAACATTTTGAATTTAGGAACATCCAAGTAAGTGTTTAGTGTAGAAAGATCCAGAATGGGCCTCCAGGCTTTGTCTTTTCTGGGAACCAGAAAGAGTCTTGAGTAAAATCCTTGCCCTTGTTCCTGAGGTGGTACCCTTTGGATAGCTCCCATGTTCATGAGTGCCATAATTTGTTTTTGTGCCTCTGCCCATTGATTTAGTGGCAGATTTGGCATTCCTTTTAATCTTGGCAGAGTGTGAAAGTGGAACCTGTAACCTTTTGAAATGATATTGCGAACCCATTTGTCTTGGGTGATCATATGCCAATTGTGATAAAAAAGTGCCAGTTTTCCTCCCAAAGGGGCTGCCAAGAGTGAGTTGTTTGGCAGCTGGAGTGGGAAGTCATTGGGGCTGTTTTTTATATGGTTGGTGCCTGTCTTCCCCTTCTTTCTGGCCTGATGCACCCCATTGTCGAGGCCTGTAAGGACCTTGTGGTTGACCTCTACCTCTTGGCCGTCTGTATCTGCCCCTTTGAGGTCTGTCATTAACTGGAAAGGACCAATTCTTTGTTGGCCAGTTTCTATTAAATCGAAGAGGCTGAACCTGTAAGAAATCCTTCACTGTTTGCATAGATTTTGCCTTATCCTCCATTTTCTTTAATACCTCTTCTGCCTTAATTCCAAATAAAACATCCTGCTGTAAAGGTGCATCCAGTAATTTAGCTTTAACATGATCTGGTAACGAATATTCTTTTAACCATGCATGTCTTCTAATGACAGAGCCTGTAACTGCTGCTCTGCATGAGACCTCTAAAGAATCAAAACCACATTGCAAAGTGTGCTTTCCCACTTGTTCAGCGGCATGCAATAAATCCTGCATTTCTTTAAAATTAGGAGGATCTGTATCTGTAAGCATTTTTTGTTTCAACTGAGACATCAAAAATTGCTGATATTTTAGCATGTGAAACTGGCAATTTAAGGCTCTCATTGCTAAGGTTGCAGACGTATATACTTTCTTTCCCCATCTGTCTAGTGCTCTGGAATCTCTGTTAGAGGGAACTGGGTTCTTTGCTGATGAGGCCTTAACCCTTTGGGTCCCTGAGAAATAGTTTCAGCATCAGCAACAGGGCTTTTATACAGAAATTTGTGTGAGTCAGGCACTCTGTAATACTTGTCCGGTTTAAGTGGAGCTGGAGGTAAAGAATCGGGATTTAAGCTGGATTCAGTGTACACATCATCCACAATATCTAGCACTGGCGGAATAGCCAGGGGTCTGTGTTGAGGTAATAATAGGAAGTCTCTGAGCGTTTTCTTGGATTCTGAATAATCCTGGCCTTCCCAATGGAAATGCTCCCTCATGGTATGTAAGGTTTCCCCAAAGGAGTAGTCCTCAGGTGGAGAGGCTGATGGAATATATTCCTCAGCATCTTCATAAGGGGGTAAAGGATATCCCAGGTCTGAGGATGAATCTGAGGAAATGGACCCCTGGTTGGATGAATCATAATCTGCACCCTGTCTAGGCCTTTTATCAGGAGGGGGATGGGAACCCCTGATCAGAGTGATTAGGTCTTTGGCCATTTTGAGCATTTGTTTCTTAGGCATGGAGGCCTGTCCTGGAGAATGCTGTACTTGTTTCTTAGTTTTTAAAGGAGGCTTTGACTTAGAAGAGGGTTTAATGCTTAGTTGAGTAGGTCTGAAGACACCCTCTGAAGCTGCGGGTAGCTCAGGTACTCCTGATCCCTCTGCAGGATCGGTTTCGGTCTGCTGAGAAACTAGTGCGTCCGAAGGCCCAGCCATCTCCACGTGGGGGTCGGGGGCGGCCTGTGGTTCTGCAGAAGCGGTCTTCAGGGGCTGCGAAGGCGCTTCACTGAAAACCGGAGACTGGCCTAGAAGAGGCTTCGTCGTCAGTTTTGGGCCTCGGATGCCTGTCCTTGTCTTTGCGCTTTTTATGAGTACCGGTGGTCGAAAGTTCCGACGGCATGGTATAATTAAATTTTCTGACAAAGTAATGTCGGGCAAAATCAAACCGGCGTATAATAGTGCGCTTATTTAACCTAGCACAAAACCGACAAGCAGTAATGTCGTGGTCTGGGCCTAGGCATAGGATACAATAAGAATGGAAATCCTTATGAGGTATTTGCTTCCCACAAGAAATACAGTTACTAACTTTTACTGACATCGGTCTGAGGCAAGAAAAAGTTTCCCCAATGGGGTACTTAGCTTTGTAGAAGACTTCGGTTCTGGATTCGGAATGAAAATCTCAGGAGTAGGCCGACCGGCACTTGCGAACTGCTTTTGCTTCGGGCACCGCGCGGCAAGAAAGACTGAAGAAAAAGTACAGTTTTGTACCTACCATAAATGTAGATGTTCGAGGATTCCATTGCTGCAGTCCTGACTATTGGGTATAGTCCGCGTCCCAGTCGGCCCGAATACCAGAGTATAAGGCTGACGTCGGTCAGGGCGCATTAGACTGACGTCAGTACGTCAGGGTACTAATGCGCATGACCGACGTCATATCCTCAGTCTTTTCTTGCCCCAGATGTCAGAAGACCCAAAAGACAAGTCCCAAAACAACCTGCACCAAAAACATGTATAATATATACAACAATATATACATATATAAAATATAAGCATGTAAACTCACCTACACAACCACCCCTAAACACAGAGGGAAGGGAGGGTAATTGGACTGCAGCAAGGGAATCCTCGAACATCTACATTTATGGTAGGTACAAAACTGTACTATGTTCTTCGTCTTCCATTGCTGCAGTCCTGACTATTGGGTAGAATCCCAAAGCAGAGGTAAGGGAGGCTGGCAAATTATAAAGTAGCAGGAGCTGACAACATGCCTTGTAAAACAGCTGTGGCAAAACCAGCCCTAGTCTTAGAGTATATAGGAAGGTGATAATGCCTAGAGAAAGTATGCACTGAACTCCAAGTAGCTGCTTCCAGAATATCCATAGTTGCCACCCCCCTTAGAAATGCTGTTGAAGTGGCAGTAGCCCTAGTGGAATGAGGCCTAATCCCAGCTGGAATCTCCTTGCCATGATGGGAATAACAAAAGGCAATGCAAAAGCCAATCCACCTAGAAATAGTTTGTTTTGACACAGGCTTGCCCTGTGAACTCAAAGCAAAAGAAACAAGTAACTGCTGAGACTGCCTAAAATTCTTAGTCCTGCTCAAGTAATAACGCAATTGCCTGTGTACATCTAAAGTGTGCAAAATCTTTTCCCCTTTATTTTGAGGATCTGCAAAAAACGTAGGCAAATGAATAGTTTGGTTTAAAGCCACACTAGAAACCACCTTAGGCATAAAGGAAGGATTAGTACGTAATGATACCCTGTCCTTATGGAAAATCAAAAGGGCTCTACTGCCATAAGGGCCTGCAACTCAGACACCCTTCTTGCAGAAGTAATAGCCAACAGAAAAGCAGTCTTCCATGACAAATATTTCAATTCAGCAGTAGCTGCAGGCTCAAAAGGTTGTAGAGTAAGTTTTTCCAACACAAAATTGAGATCCCAAGCAGGAGTAGGAGCTCTACGTGGGGGTCTTATATTCTTTGCCCCTCTAAGAAACTGCTTGAACAAAGGATGCGAAAACAAAGGTGGGTCACAATCATAGTGAGCTGAAATTGCTGCAGCATGAATCTTTATGGAAGAGAAGGACAAACCTTTGTCCAATAATTCAGTAAGATATTGAAGAGCCACACTCAAATTAGGCTCTGAAATCTCCAAATTCTTTGCTGTACTCCAAAATAAAAATCTCTTCCATTTTTCTGCATACACTCTCCTAGTACTAGGCCTTCTAGCTTCCATAATCACATTTAAAACTTGTTGAGGAAGTTGAGACCTGCTGTGTTTCAACACAGAATATGCCAGGCTGTGAGATGAAGAGATTGAAGCTTGACATTGAGCAGATGACCGTCCTTCTGAGATAACAGATGAGGAATCAGAGGTAAAGGCCATGGAGGCTTCTTTACCAGACTCCGTGAGAAGTGGGTACCAGTGTTGCCGAGGCCAATCTGGAGCTATCAAAATCATCCTTGGCCTGTCTTGTCTGACCTTCAATAGTACCTTTGGAAGAAGCGGTAGAGGTGGAAAGGCATACACATGAAGGTGTTTCCAACTGAAAGACAGAGCATCCACTTTCCAAGCTGTGTGATGAAACCCCTTTGTGCAATACTTTGGCAGCTGGTGGTTTAGTGGAGAAGCGAACAGATCTATGTCTGGAGTTCCCCATGACACTGTCAGTTTCTGAAATACATGAAGATCCAGTTTCCACTCGTGGGGATCCATGATTTGTCTGCTTAACACATCTGCTAAGGAGTTCTGTGCTCCTGGCAGAAACCTTGCCTGAAGAGATAGTTGCAAGCTTAGCAGTCTCCCATAAAATCATTGCTTGCCTGCATAGAGGATAAGAATGTGTTCCCCTTGCTTGTTGATGTACCACATGACAGTTGTGTTGTCTGTTAGAATCAACACCTGCCCTGGAAGAAGTAACTCCTTGAAAGCCATTAATGCAAACTGGACTGCTAACATCTCCTTCATGTTGATATGTAGATGCTGTAGTCTGGCAGGCCACTTGTCTTGTATCCACTTTCCATTTAGATGAGCTCCCAAGCAATGTCCGAGGCATCTGTCGTTAGAATCTGACTTGCCTCTGGCCGGGTCACAGAGAGTCCCTTGTTTAGGTGACATTCCTGAGCCCACCACAAAAATTCCTTTTGTATGCAAGGTATTATTTGAATGACAGTGTCCAAATCCTGGCAGTGCTGTGTCCATACATTTTGAGATACCATTGTAGCTTCCTCATATGCAGTTTGGCATTGGGAAGCACCAGAATACAAGATGCCATGAACCCTAATGCTTGAAGGACTGTCCTTGCAGTCAGCACAGACTGATGAGATAGTTGATGGAAGTAAAGTGACAGACTCTTTTGTTTGTCCGGGGTTAAAAGGCCATCTGGGCTGCTGTATTCAGTCTTACACCCAGAAAGCACATGTCTTGAGAGGGTACTAGACTGGACTTTATTTCGCTCACAGAATACCCTAGGCATCTTAGCACTGCTATAACATATTCCAGATGCTGTAGAAGGTCTTCCTTTTCTTGAGCCAGAATCAGGCAGTCGTCCAAGTAAGGATAGATTTGAATTCCTTGAAGCCTGAAGTAAGCTATCACTGGAGCCAGAACCTTTGTGAATACTCTGGGCAGTAGATAAGCCAAAGGGCAATGCAGAGAACTGATAATGAGAATTTCCAGCTCGAAACCGCAGATACTTTCTGCAACTTAGCCTTATAGGCACATGAAGGTAAGCTTCCTTGAGATCTAAAGTTACCATCCAGTGATCTTTGCCCAGCAGAGGTAAAAGCTGTTGTAACGTCAACATCTTGAACTTGGGAATGTCCAAAAACGTGTTGAGGAGAGATAAATCCAAAATTGGTCTCCACGTGTTCCCCTTCTTTGGTACAAGGAACAGGCGAGAATAAAATCCTAGGCCGCTCTCTGACACAGGGACTGGCTGAATGGCCCCTATGTGAAGTAACTGTAAAACTTGCTTGTGAGCCTCTTTTCTTTGTAGAGGAGGAACGTCTGGCATGCCTTTGAAAGGGGCATTGTATGGAAATAAAATCTGTAACCGTGGTGAATGATATCCAACACCCATTTGTCTTGAGTAATTAAATCCCAATTTTCTTTGAAAAGAGACAGTCTTCCCCCCAAAGGAGCTGCCAGACGTGAATCTGCTGGCAGCTGAAGAAACAGGTCATTGGGTCTGTTTACGAAAGGACTGACCCCTGCCCTCACCAGAAGTCTGAGCAGGTGAACTCCCTGTTCTAGGCCTAAAAGAACTTTGAGCCCTGCCCCTACCACGCCTAGACCTACCCCTAGACTGAGAATCATAAGCAGGATATGTCCACCCCTTAGCAGGCCAATTTCTACTAAACTTGGTGGCTGCACCTGCAAAAATCTTTAACAGTTTGCATAGACTTAGCTTTGTCCTCCATTTTCTTTAAAACAGCTTCCACAGGCGAACCAAACAACACATCAGACTGTAAAGGAGCATCCAAAATCCTTGTCTTAACATGCTCAGCTAAATTCTGATCCTTCAACCAGGCATGCTCATGAAGAACAGAGCTGGTAGCAGCCACCCTCGAGGAGGCCTGTACAGCATCAAAACCACATTGCAAAGAATGCTTACCCACTTGTTCGACACATGAACCAAATCCAGCAACTCTTTACACTCAATACCTTCCGCCAAAGCATCCACCTTAGATTTCAATTGTGAAAGAAGGTAATTCTGATATTTTAACATGTGAAACTGACAATTCAAAGCTCTCATGGCTAGAGTGGAAGAAGTATACACTTTCTTTCCCCACCTATCCAAAGCCCTCGCCTCTTTATCAGTGGGGACAGGATTTTTAACCACAGAAGCCTTTACACCCTTAGGCCCCTGGGAAATAGTTTCTGGGTCCGCCCTAGGACTCTTAAACAAATATTTATGAGCTTCGGGCACCCTATAATACCTATCAGGCTTAACAGGAGCAGGAGGCAAAGAGTCAGGGTTCAGGGAAGCCTCTGCAAAACATCTTCCACCACATTCAACACAGGAGGAATAGCTAAAGGCCTATGCTGGGGTAAAACAAGAACTCCTAAGCCTTTTCCTGAGTCAGAGTAATCCTGGCCTTCCCATTTAAAGTGCTCCCTCATGGAATGCAAAGTCTCTGAAAATGAGAAATCCTCAGGTGGAGACGCTGTAGGAGTGGAATCATCCACATCAGAATCAGAATAGGTAGGATACTCCTGCAAATCTTCCACAGAAGATTCTGAAGCCTCAGAACACTGTTCAAAACTCTCAAACTCAGATTCCACCCTAGGCCTCTTATCAGGTGGGGGCATAGAACCCTAATCATAGTAATCAAATCTTCTGCCATCTTAAGCATATGTTTCTTAGGTACAGAACCTGAAATGGTAGGAGAAGCCCCACTGAAGCTGAAGTAGGCCTACCTCTCATAGAAGTTTTGGCAACAGAAGGAGAGGCCCTAACTACCTTGGGAAGAGAGGGAAGAACAGTCACCTGAGAAGCCCCCTCAGCCTGGCCTACCTCCTGAGAAGGCACATCCTGTAAGAGTATAGTTTCTGCCTGGGACTCCATGGAAACTCCTGGCAAAACCTCCGGCTCCACTGAGCCTTCCAAAGAACCGACGTCCGGGACTGCCGGTTCCTCAACCCTAGGCTTCACTGTTTTATCCTTGCGCTTCTTGAGGAA
Source organism: Protopterus annectens (assembly GCF_019279795.1). Classification (NCBI taxonomy): domain Eukaryota; kingdom Metazoa; phylum Chordata; order Ceratodontiformes; family Protopteridae; genus Protopterus; species Protopterus annectens. The sequence continues at coordinate 499,979,144 of NC_056745.1, forward strand.
GCGGGCGGAGCATCCGACGGCATTTTATAATTGCAACGCTTCCCAAACACTAACCTGGCACAGTCTAATCTCCTCTTAATAGTGCGTTTGTTAAACCTAGCACAAGAGCGGCAACCAACAACGTCGTGCTCAGGCCCTAAACAAGGTATACACAAGGTATGATAATCCCTATGAGGTATCTGTTTCCCACAAGAAATACAGTTATTCACTTTTTCTGACATCCGGTAAAATACTGAGGCAAGAAAAAACCAAAATGTTCCCCAACGGGGTACTTAGCCAACTCTGTTTCGGTCTGAAACTCCGGTTTCGGAAATATTTCAGTACGCCAACCTGCACTCGCAAAACTGCTTCTGCATCGGACCATGCGGCAAAAAAGACTGAGGATATGACGTCGGTCATGCGCATTAGTACCCTGACGTACTGACGTCAGTCTAATGCGCCCTGACCGACGTCAGCCTTATACTCTGGTATTCGGGCCGACTGGGACGCGGACTATACCCAATAGTCAGGACTGCAGCAATGGAAGACGAAGAACATTGGCATCAGCTGCATCTTATATACCCCTGTCGCACTGACGTCAGGGAGGAGGTGACAGCAACCGACGCTGGACCAAGACTTTGGAACTCAGGCCGGCTGGGGAACCGCCTGACGGCAGGATAACCTGCCGGCTGGGGAACCGCCTGACGGCAGGATAACCCAAGCGTAATGACTGCAGCAGTGTCACACAATGAACATCAACCTTTATGTTAGGACGCAAAGTGTAGAATGGCAACAAGCAATACCTTTGTTTCTTCACATCCCACTTGGGATCCATTCTTAGCCCCCTACTCTAGTTAATATACTTACTTATGACTTTCTCAGCCCTCATTCAATAAGTAGATACCCAGCAAAAATAATTTATGAGCTTCAGATGATCATTCAGCACTCCTATTCCAGAGAAGACTTGTCTTGAGGACACAAACCTTACACTAACCCCCCCCACAAAAAAAAAAAAAAAAAAAACGGACTCAAAACTCAATTTTGTCCTTCAACCTTCGAATGGAGCCATCACTGAAAATGTCTGGAGTAAAATCTTTCTACGCTCTCTTTTTCTGGTACCAATCTTATCCATCTCTGTGCTAGCACACTTTCTACCAGCAGAGACATACATGTGCCCTTTGCAGCTTAGGCATTAGCAGGATACCACAGAATCTGGCAGTTTAAAACTACCAAATGTAGCCTGAACTTACTACCTTGTAAGACCCACATTTCCTGGGTCATGTTCTTCACAATGATCTGCAAAAAGTGAGCCTTTGTCCTATGTTTTCTGGAAGGCTGAGAGAAATTCCAGGAACCTGGTGCTGTTTTTGTCTGGATTTCATGAAATTCATAAAATCCTGGTCCAGTCTGAAAAGATCATGTGAAGTGATCATGAAGTACTGGTCTTGCGACCCAGACAAATATGAGAACGACAAACTGACCACCATTCATTTGGGCTTAGGTGGCCTGGGTCTCATTTTCACTGCAGAGTCAGAATGGAAGACTTCAGGTCACGCACTAGGAATTACGACCTGAATCCAAAACTCTTCACTCTCAAAGATTTGAGGGATGACACTTTCACTGCCTGACACCAGCACTCATGCATGAGTGGAGAGCCTATGAAGCAGTTCCAGATTTAGCAGACAACAATGCAAAACACCAACTCCAAACACAGAAAAAAAAATTGAATATGAAATCTTTAAGAGGACTCTGTTTCCCAGAAGCACATTTATTGGTGACTTTTTTCAATGATGATATGACAATGAGAAAACAAAACATACCAACAAGAAAAGAAGCTGCAAGGTATGTTGCATGCTGCAGTAATTCATTCATCGGAACTGATCTCTGCACTAGTTGATGAGGAGCAGAGAATTCAGCAACTACATTCTTCAGCTCTAAAAAAATTAACTGAAGAGGAACCATGTTACAGTTTCTTTTGCAGTTTGATTGTGGCTAACATACTGGAGAGATAAGGAAAACTGCCACTGGGGTGGGAAAGTACAACTGTGTACACTTACAATAAATGTAGATGTTAAAGTGTATTCACTACTGTTGCAGTCATCACATTTGGGTTATCTGCTTGCAGTAGCCCTCAATCGGCCTGATTAACAAAGTCTTGGGTCCTGCGTCGGTTACTGTCCCTTCTTCCGTGACGTCAGGTTGTCAGGGGTATAAAACATGCAGCCAACGCCATTACATCAGTTTTTCTTGCCCCAGACGTCAAGTGCCCCCCTAATGGGAAGCAATTAAATCTACACATATACAAGGTTATACCTCCAACAAAAAAGCAAATACAACAAAAAGCTTTTGAGCATAGTAAAGGAAAGTAGAGGTGTAGCCAAAAGATGTAAGGGGGCTGGAGGGAGGACTGCAACAGTGAATACACTCGAACATCTACATTTATGGTCAGTGTACACAACTGTACTATGTTCTTCGTGTTTCACTGTTGCAGTCATCATATTTGGGTAGATTCCCAAAGCTAAGGATGGGAGGAGGAATTTAGCTAGCATTAAGACCAGCTATAAGGCCCTGCAAGACTGCAGTGGCAAAGCCAGCTCTGGATTTAGAGAAAATTGTCAGATGATAATGTTTGGTGAAAGTATGTACAGAACTCCAGATAGCAGGTTCTAGGATGTTCCTGGTAGGAATGCCTCTGAGAAAGGTTGTAGAGGTAGATGCAGCCCTGGTTGAGTGTGGTCTGATCCCCTGTGCATAGGTTTTCCATGGTGCTTATAGCAGAAATGAATGCAATGGCCTATCCTTTTGGAAATGGTTTGTTTTGAAATAGTCTTCCCCTCTGACCCTGCAGCAAATGCAACCAGCAGTTCAGATTTCCTTTGAGGTTTAGTCCTGTCCAAGTAGAATCTAAGTTGTCTGTGCACATATAAGGAGTGCAGTATCCGTTCCCCTTTGTTCTGTGGATTAGGAAAGAAGGTTGGCAAATGAATGGACTGATTAAGGGCCACACTGGATACCACCTTGGGCATGAAAGAGGGATTGGTCCTGAGAGACACCCTGTCCGCATGAAAGATGATGAAAGGCTCCGCTGCTATAAGGGCCTGTAATTCAGATACCCTTCTTGCTGAAGTGATTGCTAAAAGGAAAGCTGTTTTCCAAGAAAGGAATTTTAAGTCTGCAGTAGCAGCTGGCTCGAAAGGAGGAAGAGTGAGCTTCTCCAATAGAAAGTTAAGGTCCCAGGCTGGGGTTGGAGCTCTCCTGGGTGGTCGTAAAGTTTTGGCCCCTCTGAGGAACTGCTTGAGCAGTGGATGAGAGAAGAGGGGAGGTTCTGTGTTATAATGAGCTGAAATGGCTGAGACGTGAATTTTGATGGAGGAAAAAGACAGGCTCTTGTGAAGCATCTCAGTTAAGTATTGAAAAATCTGAAGTAAATTGGGCACTGCTGTGCTCATCCCTTGAGATTGGTTCCAGGCACAGAATCTTTTCCATTTTTCAGCATAAGATTTTCTAGTACTAGGCCTCCTTGCCTTTAAAATGATATCCATCACTGGTTTACTGCGGGATGGTAAAGGAGAGATTAGGAAATTTAGCCAGGCTGCTAGGTTCAGAGTTTGAAGCTGAGGTTGCAGAATCCGTTTCTCCTGCTGAGACAAGAGGGCAGGAGTCTGAGGCAGGTGCCATGGAGCCAAGGGTGACACACTGTGCAAGAGGGGGTACCAGCGCTGGCGTTGCCAGTCTGGTGCAATCAAAATCATCCTTGGTTTGTCCTGCTTGATCTTTAGTAGTACTTTGGAGAGCAGAGGCAGAGGAGGAAAGGCATAAAGTGAAAGGTTTTTCCAGCTGAAGGACAGAGCATCCACTTTACAAGCTTGTTTGTGGGGAGTCCTTGTGCAAAATGCGTCCAATTGAAAGTTCTGGGGCAAACAGGTCTATATCTAGGCTCCCCCATTTGCAAATCCTCTGTTCCAGTTTCCACCCGTATGGGTCCATGAGGTTTCTGCTTAGTTTGTCTGCCAGTGTATTTAGATTTCCTGGCAGGAACTGAGCTTGTAGATGCACTTGGCAGCTCAGGGCTGTGTTCCACAATGCCATGGCTAGTCTGCAGAAGGGGTAAGAATGTGTACCCCCCTGTTTGTTTTTGTACCACATAACAGTGGTGGTGTCTGTCTTTACCATTAATTGTCCTGGAAGAATGTGTCCTTGAAGGCTGTCAGAGCATTCTGTACAGCTAACATTTCTTTTTGATTGATATGCTGGTGCATTTGATTTGGGTTCCATTTGCCCTGAATGCACCTCCCTGCCAGCTGAGCCTCCCATGCATAGTCTGATGCATCTGCTGTTAGGATTTGGGTGGCAGGAGGGAGTGTGAAAGGTAGTCCCTTGTTTTGGTGGCAGAAGCAAAAACAAAGACAGTATGTTCACCAAAATCGGCTTTTAGGAAAATGTTGAGTCCACAAGTAAGTAAATTCCAAATCTCGACCTCTCTTTAATAGGCAAACAAAAATAACAAAACAAATAAAATGAGAGTCCCTTAAAATCCACACGATAAGCGCTTTCGATAAAAATCTTCCTCAGATCGTCCGACAGTCTTGCATATGGAATTAGAAGAATGCAGGAGGCCATGAACCCCAAGGCTTGTAGTATTTGCCTTGCAGATAGGGTTTTTGTGGCCACTTGTTTGAAGTAGGTTGTCAAATGAATTTGTTTCTCTGGCTTGAGGAAAGCCATCTGGGAAGTTGTATTCAAGCTTGCTCCCAGGAATATAATCTGTTGATAGGGTACCAGGTGTGATTTCTTTTCATTTATGGTGTACCCCAGACAAGTTAGCACCCTTTATACAAAAGCCAGATGATTCAAAAGTGTGTCCTGGCTTTCTCCATGAATTAGACAATCTCCCAGGTATGGGTACATTTGAATACTTCTTTGCCAGCAAAATGCAACAACTGGAGCTAGGCACTTTGTGAATACCCTGGGCGCAGTAGATAAGCCAAAGGGCAGTGCAGAGAACTGATAGTGCGTGTAGCCTGCTTTGAATCATAGGTATCTTGTGCAAGATTCCCTGATTGGGATGTTCAGGTATGCTTCCTTTAAATCTAGTGTTGCCAACCAGGCATCTTTGCCCAGCATAGGGAGCAACTGGTGAAGAGTCAGCACCTTGAATCTTGGAATCACCAAAAAGGTGTTTAGAATAGACAGGTCCAAGATAGTACGCCATGAATTGTCTTTTCTGGGTACCAGGAAAGTCTCGAGTAGAAACCTTGTCCCTTTTCCTCTTCTGGTACCAATTGAATAGCCCCATGCTTAAGAGAGAAAGTACTTGCTTTTGGGCCTCTGCCCACTGATATGGGGGTAGATCTGGCCACCTGCTTGGTGTTGGTAACATGTGGAAGTGAAATCTGTATCCTCTGAGACACTATATTTAAAACCCATTCGTCTTGGGTAATGAGTCCCCAGTTCTTTGCATGAAGAGCAATCTATTGCCCCAAGGGGGCAGTCAGTTGAGAAGTGCTTGGAAGTTTTAAAAAGAAGTCATTGAGACAGTTTACCATATGGGGGAGTATTATTACTCCCAGATTTGAAAGTGGAGGCTCCCCACTGCTTAGTCCTTTGCGTACCCCGGGATTGAAGCCTGGGAGCTTTGCTGTATCTGGATTTGGACTGAGAAGGTCTGGAAGAGGCAGGAAAGGACCAGTTCTTGGAAGGGCAATGCCTACTAAACCTTGGAGGTTGTACTTGTAAAAAATCTTTAACAATTTGCATAGATTTAGCTTTTTCCTCCATCTTTTTAAGAACAACTTCTGCCTTCTTGCCAAACAGGTGGTCCTGATTTAAGGGAGCATCCAGTAATTTCGCTTTAACATGATCTGGCAAGGATTGCTCCTTAAGCAAAGCATGCCTTCTAAGTACAGACCCAGTCACAGCAGCCCTGCAAGATGCCTCTAGTGAATCAAAACCACACTGCAAAGAGAATGTTTTCCAACTTGTTCAGCTGAGTGCAGTAAATCCATATTTTCTGCACAATCAGGAATCAACATCACTTTCTGTTTAAGCAATCCAATAACATGCTGCTGATACTTTAACATATGAAACTGACAGTTTAAAGCCCTAATGGCCAAAGTTGCAGAAGTGCAGACTTTCTTACCCCATCTATCCAGTGCCCTGGAATCTCTATCAGAGGGGGTAGGATTTTTGGCAATAGTAGCTTTAATGCCCTTGGGTCCCCAGGAAATGGTCTCAGGATCCGAGGTAGGATTTTTAAGAAGGAACTTGTGAGAGTCAGGGACCCTGTAATATCTATCAGGTTTTCCAGGAGCAGGAGGTACAGAGTCAGGGGCCAAGCTGGATTCTGAAAAGGCATCAACAATGTCTAGTACAGGACGTATGGCTAAAGGCCTGTGCTGGGGCAGGAGTACGAAATCCCTAAGTCTCTTTTTAGAATCAGAGAAATCCTGGCTTTCCCGATGAAAATTCTCCCTGAGAGTATGCAAGGTTTCACCAAAAGAGAAATCCTCTGTGGGGGGGGGGGGGGGGTGAAGCAGAGGGAATAGATTCCTCAGCATCAGAACCCTCATAAGTAGATAAGGGTAAATCCCGGTCATTAGTATCATAAGCAAACTCAGTCCTAGGTCTCTTACAGGGGGAAGGCTGGCTTCCCCTGATTAAAGTAATAAGGTCTTCAACTATTCTCATCATTTGTTTTTTAGGCAAAGAGGCCTGACCATGCGGTCTGGGTGTCAGTTTTCTAGGCATGGTTCGAAAATTATGCCTTGAAGAAGAAGATGGTGTCGATTTAATATGCAAGTCAGTAGGTCTGAATGCATCTTCAGAAGCTGGTGCCTGCACAGCGGCTCCAGACCCATCCAAGGTAGAGATATCCGCAGGTTCCACAGTTGAAGCATCTCGCAGCATACCAGACTCTGAATGGGTCTTAGTAGAGGCCTGCGAATCTGAAGTAGTGGGTATCAGGGGCTGCGAAAGTGCCTCACTGAGTACCGGCAAAATGGTGACTGGCTTAGGATAAGTGTCGTCGGCAGCTTTGGACCTATGCTGCCTGTCTCTGTCTTTATCTTTGCGTTTTTTTGGAATGTCAGTAGTCGGATGGCTTACCGAAGACATGTCAGGATAATTGAACCGAGCACCAAAATATTTAGCAGAAAAAATATACCGACAACTGATAGTTCATGGTTTAAATAAGGCACAAAACCAACAGCGAGGTACGTCGTGGTCAGGGCCTAAGCAAGGAATATAGTACAAATGAAAATCTTTATGAGGTATTTGCTTTCCACAAGTAATGCAATTATTTACTTTTATTGAAATCGGTTTAGAGCAAGAAAAGTTTCCCCAACGGGGTACTTAGCTTTTAAGTTGAAGACTTTGGTTCTGAAACTCGAAAATGAAAATTTCAGGAGTCGGCCGACCAGCACTTGCGAACTGCTTCGGCTTCAGGCACCGCACAGCAAGAAAGACTGATGTAATAGCGTCGGCTTCATGTTTTTTACCCCTGACGACCTGACGTCATGGAAGAAGGGACAGCAACCGACGCAGGACCCAAGACTTTGTTAATTAGGCCGACTGAGGGCTACTGCAAGCAGATAACCCAGATGTGATGACTGCAACAGTGAAACACGAAGAACATCTACCTGCCAATGGTTGCGAATCCTAATGTATACTTTGCAAGGCATAGGAGTGGAGGATTTTTATAACCGGATGAAAAAAGTACAGTTGTGTACACTTACCATAAATGTAGATGTTCAAGTGTATTCACTGTTGCAGTCATCACACTTGGGTTATCTGCCTGTAGGTAGCCCTCAGTCAGCCCGAATACCACAGCCTTGGGATTTCTGCATTGGATGCCGTCGCCTCATCCATGACGTCAGGTCGTCAGGGGTATAAAACATGCAGCTGACACCATTACATCAGTTTTTCTTGACCCAGATGTCAGGAGTCCCCAAAATAGGAAGCAATCAAATAGTGTGGAACACCTTTAGTACCAATTCCATAAGATATGGCCAAAGAAGAAGATGGGTATAAAGTATAGAAAGACAGGGAGCTGGAGGTTACTGTAACAGGGAATACACTCGAACATTTATGGTAAGTGCACACAACTGTACTATGTTCTTCGTGTTTCACTGTTGCAGTCATCACACTTGGGTTGATTCCCAAAGCTGAGGAAGGGTGGAGGCAGTCAAGTAGTAGTAGGGCTGGCTAGCAGGTCTTGTAAGACTGCTTTGGCAAATCCAGCTCTGGATTTAGAAAAGATAGGCAAGTGGTAATGCTTGGTGAAGGTGTGTACAGAACTCCAGGTTGCAGCTTCCAGGATGTCCCTGGTAGGGACTCCCCGAGAGAAAAGCTGTAGAGATTGAAGTAGCCCTAGTGGAATGAGGCCTGATCCCCTGTGGGGTAGGTTTTCCATGGTGTTTGTAGTAGAAATGGATGCAGTGTGCTACCCATTTAGAAATGGTTTGTTTCGAAATGGCCTTGCCCACTGCCCCTGTAGCAAAGCTGACTAGCAGCTGGTCAGATTTTCTGAAAGGTTTAGTTCTGTCAAGGTAGAATCTGAGCTGCCTGTGCACGTCGAAGGAGTGCAGGATCCTTTCCCCTTTATTCTGAGGATTAGGAAAAAAGGTTGTCAAATGGATCGATTGGTTTAAAGCCACACTGGATAGCACCTTGGGCATAACAGATAGGTTAGTCCTGAGGGAAACCCTGTCCGCATGGAAGGTAATGAAGGGTTCCACAGCCATAAGGGCCTGTAACTCACGACACTCTTCTTGCTGAAGTCATGGCTAGCAGTAAGGCTGTTTTCCAAGAGAGGAAATTTAACTTTGCTGGAGCAGCAGGCACAAAAGGGGGAAGAGTGAACTTCTCTAGTGCAAAGTTAAGGTCCCAGGCAGGAGTGGGAGCTCTCCTTGGGGGGTCTTAAATTGTTAGCTCCTCTCAGGAACTGTTTGATCAGAGGGTGAGAGAAGAGGGGTAGCTCAGTATTGTAATGAGTTGAGATGTCAAAGGCATGAATCGTAATTGATGAGAAGGATAGGCCTTTGTGGACCAGCTCTGCTAGGTAATCTAGGATTTGAGGCAAGGAGGGCAAAGCTGTGTCCTTCCCTTGAGACTGGCTCTAAGAACAGTATCTAGTCCACTTTTCTGAATAAGATTTCCTAGTACTGGGCCTCCTGGCCTCAAGGATAACATCCAGTACATGTTTGCTGAGGGCTGCTGGTGATATACTCAGGGAATAATCTCTAAAGAACAACAGTAGTCACAGAAACACAGAACTTTAATGAAGCTTTCGGGCTCTCAACCCTTCATCAGCATTACACAATATGCAGTTTACATCATTTAAATAGAGGAACAGTTAAAATCACATGATCAACCAGCCATAAATTTTTAAAACTTTTTTAAAAGGGAAATGTTTAAAACATGAAAATATATATAGGTAGTATAATGTCAATAATATATTACATAAATAATAAATTACATAAATAATATTTTATAGATTATTTAATTGACGTTTGACTAGTACTGGTTTTATACTAGTGGTGTTATTTAATCCTGGTGGAGTTTCAGCCTGTAGTCTTATTATCCACTCAAGTTCTCTCATTTCTACAAGGTTGTTTATATCACCCCCCCTCATACCCACTTGTATTACATCTATGCATCTGAATCTAAAAGTATGTGTATTGAACTCATATATATGTTTATATAGAGCATTAGTCTGTATTTGTCTGTTTATTTCAGACCTATGTTCAATTATACGGTCTTTCAACCTCCGTATAGTCTTCCCTACATAAAATGCTTGACAATTCAGACAAGTGGCAAGATAGATTATTTTCGTGGTGTTACCATTTGCATTAACATGAAAATAAAATTTCTTATGTGTTGTGGGGTGTGTAAAAGTACTGTCTGCTTCAAAAATGTCAGCACAACAGGTACAGTTATGACATTTATAAGTCCCTTTCTTACTATAAACAACACTGTGCCTTATATCAAAGTCCTTGTAACACAACATATTTTTTATAGACTGGTTATTTCTGTAGGCAAAACTGGGTTTGGATCCTACTATAACACTTAGCTCTGGCATAGCCATAAGAATTGGCCAGTTTTTATATATTATACTGCTAATATGATTAGAATAGCCTGAAAAAGTGGTTGTATATCTTAATATTGTTTCTTTCTTTTTAATAGACTTTGAATTACCATAGTTTACATCTATATTCTCGTCTAAAAATATTGGTTTGTAGTTTGTTTTCCTGCCATCTGTTATTATTTCAATATTTTTCTGTATAATAATATCAGAATATCCACTTCTTAAAAATTCTGCTTTCATTATTGATCCTCAAAAGACTGTAACAACTGAGGACACAACCAATTTGACTGCTTTAATTAATGCTTTGGAAAAGAAGGTTAGTAGCTACAAGCAGCTGCAATGGCAGAGGCTTAGCTTCTTAGCATACCTTGAATTAGGCATAGTACCAAGAGGACTGCGTGCACTAAAAATGCCCTCGTATGGTAATACCTACGAGGAGCTTCTTATTAAGTGGCAGCAGCTCAATTTAGAATTGAGTGCAAGCTACATGAAACTCATGAATAGCTTCTTTGAAAATACTGAAAAAACCCTGCTACAAGAAATAGAACAATGTGACAAAGATGTTTTACTATTACTTAAGAATGATGCTGCACATGGTATCTATCAAGCATTCATTGAAAGAATGCAGTCGCTTGATAATAGACTTGAGTTAAAAAAGAAACGTAAACTCCAAAGGGACATTGACGATTACAAAAATGGACATATATTTTCTTGGCCGAAAATTGAGTTTAAATATTTAGCCAAAACCGCTAAATATAAGCAACAACCTTATTCTGTCTCATCTACTAAAGACAAATCTAGAATGCTAGACCGATTGGATGATTTCGCCCAGCCGGGCACATCAAACGAGGGCCTAGCCAATCAGCGGAGGAGTGAGCCAAACGCTACGCACGTAGCGCAACATCAACAAGGAGCTGAAAGAGCTAACATCGAGAAAGTAAATGGGAAGGAAGCTCACAAACGTCCAGTAGGATCTAATGTAGAGATTTTACTCAATTCGACAGTCGAAAATGTGACCCTGGATGTACCAAGAACGCCGATGACGACGGAGCAGCAGCGGGAACCGAAAGAAAAAAGGCAAACAGATATTTCTACTTTTTTACCGTTTCGCCTGCAACAACCAGAAAGGGTCCCGGTGAAACAGGCATATACGGAAAATACAACGCCAACTGTAGTGGAAAATTCACCACAGACCCAAGCGGTAAAAAGGAAATGCAGCAGTCCCAGAAAAAGCAACAAAACGCCACGCAGATAGATGGGAAGCCATCAATAAAACAAGGTACATTAAATCTAACAAACAATATTTTACCAGATGAACAATTATTCATACTAAGCAAAGGTTTGAAGTTCATTCCCTTTGCTATGGATGATGTGGTAAATTCCATCATAGATTTGAAACTTTTTGCTAGAAGCTTGATGCTAAAATTAATTTTTAAGAATTCTGTTGAAAGTAGTGGTGGTTGTAAAAAACTAAGTTTGTTCATACCACAATTATCTCCAGTTATCTTAGCATTTACTAATATTGTTGAATTAGAATTAAGATCTCTGTTTTGTAAACGTGATAAAACTAAGATGAAATATAACCTCTCTTACAAAGAATATCTAGCCCTTAAAGATCTGAAAAGAAATAATGATATAATAATAAAGCAAGCAGATAAGGGAGGGGCTGTGGTTTTAATGGACAGAATATACTATATGGATAGATTTTCTAGCTTTTTATCTGACACTAGTACATTTAAAAAGGTGACATTTCAAGAAGTAAAAAATTGTATAACACAAGTTAACATGGCTATTTATGATATGCAGCTAAGCAATGATATCTCAATTGATACATTTAATTATTTTTCCACACCATGCCCTAAGATCCCCCAAATATACGGGATCCCAAAGATACACAAGTCTTTGGAAGAACCCCCCCTGAGACCTATTGTCTCAGGTAAGGGCTGGATAACGGAAACTATATCCAAATATCTACAGATTACTCTATCTGAACTACTACCTAAATGTGGAAGCATAGTGAAAGATAGTACACACTTCCTAAGGAAGCTTAAGTCATGGTATACAACTGCTTCCTCTAACTATGTTTTTGTAACTTTGGATATAGAATCACTATTCACTGTTATTCCTATTGACTATGGAATAGAAGCTATTAGAAGGTTATTATTGTCCAGTACAAATAAACAACCCCGAGATGTGGAAAATATATGTTCTCTTCTTCACCTAGTATTAACAAACAATATTTTTATTTTTGATGGTACACCATATAAACAATTAACAGGAGTTGCCATGGGCACTTCTCTTGCAAATACTTTTGCGAATCTTGTATTGTTTCAATGAGAGAAGGAATATATTTTAAGTAACAAACATGCACTGAATATACATGTGAAAAGCTATGCTAGATTTGTAGATGACTGTTTTTTCATATGGGATGGTACGGAAGAAGATCTTCTCCTGTTTGTCACATATATCAATAACACTACTAAATTTTTCAATTTTAAAATGTGTTCATCATCTAATGAGATCGTATTTTTAGATGTGAAATTGTATAAAAAGGATGAAGTAATACAAACTATGGTACACAAAAAAGATGTGCACACAATAAGATACCTAGATAGTAATAGTATGCACCCTCCACATGTGTTCAATAGTATAATTAAGTCACAACTAATCAGAATAAGTAGATTAACAACTGAAGAACAGATATATTTGAATGAGATATCAATAATGAAAGCAGAATTTTTAAGAAGTGGATATTCTGATATTATTATACAGAAAAATATTGAAATAATAACAGATGGCAGGAAAACAAACTACAAACCAATATTTTTAGACGAGAATATAGATGTAAACTATGGTAATTCAAAGTCTATTAAAAAGAAAGAAACAATATTAAGATATACAACCACTTTTTCAGGCTATTCTAATCAAATTAGCAGTATAATATATAAAAACTGGCCAATTCTTATGGCTATGCCAGAGCTAAGTGTTATAGTAGGATCCAAACCCAGTTTTGCCTACAGAAATAACCAGTCTATAAAAAATATGTTGTGTTACAAGGACTTTGATATAAGGCACAGTGGTGTTTATAGTAAGAAAGGGACTTATAAATGTCATAACTGTACCTGTTGTGCTGACATTTTTGAAGCAGACAGTACTTTTACACACCCCACAACACATAAGAAATTTTATTTTCATGTTAATGCAAATTGTAACACCACGAAAATAATCTATCTTGCCACTTATGTGAATTGTCAAGCATTTTATGTAGGGAAGACTATACGGAGGTTGAAAGACCGTATAATTGAACATAGGTCTGAAATAAACAGACAAATACAGACTATATAAACATATATATGAGTTCAATACACATACTTTTAGATTCAGATGCATAGATGTAATACAAGTGGGTATGAGGGGGGGTGATATAAACAACCTTGTAGAAATGAGAGAACTTGAGTGGATAATAAGACTACAGGCTGAAACTCCACCAGGATTAAATAACACCACTAGTATAAAACCAGTACTAGTCAAACGTCAATTAAATAATCTATAAAATATTATTTATGTAATTTACTTTTTATGTAATATATTATTGACATTATACTACCTATATATATTTTCATGTTTTAAACATTTCCCTTTTAAGAAGTTTTTTAAAAATTTATGGCTGGTTGATCATGTGATTTTAACTGTTCCTCTATTTAAATGATGTAAACTGCATATTGTGTAATGCTGATGAAGGGTTGAGAGCCCGAAAGCTTCATTAAAGTTCTGTGTTTCTGTGACTACTGTTGTTCTTTAGAGATTGTTCTATCTACGTGTTCAGTATAACTTATACTCAGGGAATAAGCCAGGCTGCCAGTTTCAGGGTTTGCAACTGCGGATGCAAGATCTGTACCTCCTGCTGGGACAGCAGAGAGGGGGTCTGCTGTAGGTGCCAGGGTGGCACTGCTGTTAGACTGCGTAGTAGTGGGTACCAGTGGTGGCATGGCCAGTCTGGTGCAATAAGGATTGTCCTTGGCCTGTCCTGTTTGATCCTGAGGAGTACTTTTGGAAGGAGTGGCAGAGGGGGAAAGGCATAGATTGAGAGGGTTTTCCAATGTGAAAGACAGGGCATCCACTTTTCAAGCTTGGCTGTGGGGAATTGTGGTGCAAAATTTGTTTAGTTGATGGTTTTGGGGGGATGCAAAGAGGTCCACCTCTGGTGTCCCCCTCCTGTGTATTAGAAGTTTGAATGAGTTTGGTTCCAGTTTCCACTTGTGCGAGTCCATTAGATTTCTGCTTAAGTCGTTTGCCAGTGAATTTAGTTTGCCTGACAGGAATTGAGCTTGCAGGTGCACTTGGTTGCTCAAGGCTGTGTCCCCCAAAGCCATGGCTAACCCGCAGAGTGGGTAGGAATAGGTTCCCCCCTGCTTGTTTATGTACCATATAACTGTGGTCTTGTCTGTCTTTATCAATAGTTGGCCTGGAAGAATAAGGCGTTTGAAGGCTGTCAGAGCATTCTGTACAGTTAACATTTCTTTTTGATTGATATGCAGGTGTATTTCCTTTGGGCTCCATTTGCCTTGAATAACTTGTCCTGCCATGTGAGCCCCCCCCCCCCCCCCATGCACAGTCTGATGCATCTGTTGTTAGGGTTTGGGCGGCAGGGGGTAGAGTGAAAGGGAGTCCTTTGTTGCGGTAGCAGGCCTCTGCCCACCAAAGGAACTCTGCCCTTAGGCAAGGAATGACAGGAATCATTGTTTCCAGGTCCTGGGAATGTTGACACCAGAGACTTTTTAAGTACCATTGACGTTTCCTCATATGCAGTCTTGCATAAGGAATTAGTAGAATTCAAGAGGCCACTAGGGCTTGCAGTATTCTTCTTGCAGATAACTGGGTTTTGGTCGCCAGTAGACTGAAGTAGTTTGTCAAATACATTTGTTTTTCTGGAATGAGGAATGCCATCTGGGAAGTTGTGTTCAAGCTTGCTCCCAGGAATACAATATGTTGGGCTGGGTATCTGATGTGATTTCTTTTCGTTGATGGTGTACCCCAGTGAAGTTAGAAGTCTTTTTACAAATGTCAGGTGCTGGAGTAGCAATTCCTGAATCAGGCAATCATGCAGGTATGTGTAAATTTGAATTTTTATCTGCCTGCAATATGAATACCCTAGGTGAATAAACATCTACAATGAGGCAAGCTATTTCCAGTGGTGAGAATCAAACCTTGCACCATGCAGATTAGAGGCAAGCACCTTACCCACTGCACCACTGGGCCCATTCTGGTCTGAAACTTAGGTATTTCCTGCAAGATTCCCTTACGCTTCTTTTAAGTCTAGGATGGCTAGCCAGGAGTCCTTAGCTAGCATAGGAAGCAGCTGTTGGAGAGTAAGCATCTTGAACCATGGAACCACTAGGAAGGTTTTAAGAATAGACAGATCTAGGACAGAGCGCCAAGAGGTTTCTTTCCTGGGGACCAGAAAGAGTCTGGAGTAAAAACCTTGTCCCCTATGCTCTGCTGGGACAGGTTGAATAGCCTTGATACTGAGAAGAGAAAGTACTTGCTTTTGGGCCTCTGCCCACTGGTTTGGGGGGAGGTCTGGCCATCCGCTTGGGGTTGGCAGTGTGTGTAAGTAGAATCTGTATCCCTGGGATACAATGTTCAAGACCCATCTGTCCTGGGTGATGTACTGCCAGTTTTTTTGCATGTAGGTCAAGTTTTCCTCCTAAGGGTGCAAGTACTTGGGCAAGGCTTGGAAGAATTAAGGATAAGTCATTGTGAGATTTTATCACAGGATGTTAGCTTACTACTCCCTGTTTTAGAGGTGGGAACACTCCATTGCTCAGATCTGTGCATACCTTGAGACTGTAATCGTGGTGGTAAGCTGCCCCTGGGTTAGGACTGAGGTGGTCTGGGAGGGACTGGAATGGACCAGTTTTTTGAAGGCCAATGCCTACTGAATCTAGGTGGCTGTACCTGTAGGAAATACTTAAAGAGTATGCACAGATTTAGCTTTTTCCTCCATCTTTTTGGGGACGACTTCTGCTTTATTGCCAAACAGGCGTTTTTGATTTAGTGGTGCATTTAGTAATTTTGCTTTGACATAGTCTGGCAAGATAAGCTCCTTAAGCCAAGCATGCCTTCTAAGAACAGGCCCAGTGACAGCAGTCCTGCAAGATGCTTCTAAGGCATCAAAACTGCATTGCAAAGTATGTTTTCCAACTTGCTTAGCAGAATGCATTAACTCTTGTAAATCTTTATGTTCTGCACAATCAAGAATCAACATAATTTTCTGTTTAATTAGTTCCATAATATGTTGCTGATACTTTAACATATGAAACTGGCAATTTAAATCCCTGATGGCAAGAGTAGCAGGTGTTTATCTTCGTACCCCATCTATCTAAAGCCCTACAGTCCCTGTCCGAAGGTGTAGGGCTTTTGGCTATTGTAGCCTTAATGTGCAGAGCTGCAGTAACTACAGAGGGATTAAACTGATCAGTCACAGCATGAAGTTATGGGAAAGGGTAGTGGAAGCTAGGTTAAGAAGAGAGGTGATGATTAGTGATCAGCAGTATGGTTTCATGCCAGGAAAGAGCACTACAGATGCGATGTTTGCTCTGAGTGTTGATGGAGAAGTACAGAGAAGGTCAGAAGGAGTTGCACTGTGTCTTTGTGGATATAGAGAAAGCATATGACAGGGTGCCTAGAGAGGAGTTGTGGTATTGTAAGAGGAAGTCGGGAGTGTCAGAGAAGTATGTAAGAGTGGTACAGGATATGTACGAGGGTAGTGTGACAGCAGTGAAGTCTGCGGTGGGAGTGACGGATGCGTTTAAGGTGGAGGTGGGATTACATCAAGGATCATCTCTGAGCCCTTTCTTATTTGCAATGGTGATGGACAGGTTGACAGACGAGATCAGACAGGAGTCCCCGTGGACTATTATGTTTGCAGATGATATTGTGATCTGTAGTGAGAGTAGGGAAAGTACAGTTGTGTACCTACAATAAATGTAGATGTTCGAGTGTATTCACTGTTGCAGTCATTACAATTGGGGTTATCCTGCTGGCAGGCTACCTGCAGTCGGCCTGAATTCCAAAGTCTAGGTCCAACATCGGTTGCTGTCACCTCCCCCCTGATGTCAGTGCGCCAGGGGTATAAAAGATGCAGCCGACGCCATTTTCTTCAGTTTTTCTTGCCCCAGATGTCAGGTGCCCCTAAAATGGTAGGCTAAATTATGCCAATAAGCATGCATGCACAAAAAACAACTTTTCCTTCATCTACAAGCAAATACACCACATAGGTCGTATAGAATAGAGAAGTACAGATAAATCCCAGCAAAGGAAAAGGGGGATGGTGGGAGGGTAACCTGGACTGCAACAGTGAATACACTCGAACATCTACATTTATGGCAGGTACACAACTGTAGTATGTTCATCGTGTTTCACTGTTGCAGTCATTACAATTGGGTTGAATCCCAAAGCTAAGGTTGGGAGGCTGGTGCTAAGTAGGATTAGGAGAGGCTATCAGGCCCTGCAGAACTGCAGTGGCAAATCCTGCCTTGGATTTAGAGTAGAGAGGTAAATGATAGTGCTTTGTAAAAGTATGCACTGAACTCCAAGTTGCAGCCTCTAAGATGTCTTTGGTTGGTACTGCTCTGAGGAAGGCTGCTGAAGTGGCTGCTGCTCTGGTTGAATGTGGCCTAATGCCCTTAGGCACTAATTTGCCATGCTGTGAATAGCAGAAATGAATGCAGTGACCTATCCACTTTGAAATAGTCTGCTTTGAGATAGGCTTTCCTTCTGATCCTGCAGCATATGCCACTAGAAGTTGTTCAGTTTTTCTGAAAGCTTTGGTTCTGTCCAAATAGAAGCGTAGCTGCCTGTTAATGTCCAAAGAATGCAGAATTCTCTCACCCTTATTCCGTGGGTTTGGATAAAAGGTAGGCAAATGAATTAGAAGTTATGTACCTACCATAACGTTCCATGTTAGTTCTCTTCTCTCGCCTTCTTTCTTGCTGGATGGGTTCGGAGCCGATCCTCGGCTCCGACTCGGCACTTGCTTTGCTTGAGAACTCCTTTTACCAGCTCGAGGCAACCCTATATCCCATGATGCAAGGCGGGACTACCTCAGATCTCGTTTGGTAGCTAACCTACCCTGCTACGGACTAACCTAATATATTTTAGGAAAAACCCAAGTTCATAATAAAGGAGTCCTCTAATGAAGGCTCAGGAGGAAACAACCTGATAAGAGGAACTCTTCAAGATCTGTCCAGGCCAGGGGGAAGGAGGGAGGGACGCAAGAAAGAAGGCGAGAGAAGACAACTAACATGGAACGTTATGGTAGGTACATAACTTCTAAATGTTAAGTTGTCAATCTCGCCTTCATTCTTGCTGGATGGGACCGCGTCCCTAGCACCTGTATCCCGGGTGGCTCAATGGAACAGACTCTTGAGAACTGTGGAACCAAAACTGTCCCTGTCTCTGGAGGCCAAATCTAACTTGTAATGAGAGACAAAGGTATGAGGAGTGGCCCAAGTAGCTGCTGCACAAATGGTATCAATGGGTAGTCTATCCTGAAAGGCTGCAGAAGTGGATAGACTCCTGGTTGAGTGTGCTTTGGTTTAGAAGGTAGTTGCTTGCCTCTGAGTGAATACACATAAGAAATGGTGGAAGACAACCATCTGGATAAGGTCACTTTAGACACTGGGAGACCTTTCCTGTTTTCTGCATAGGAGACAAATAATTGGTCCGATTTCCTGAATTGTTTCGTTCTATGCAAATAGTACCTGAGCTGACGATGGACATCCAAAAATGAAGCTTTTGTTCAGCTCTGTCAGAATAATTTGGGAAAAAGACTGGTAGATCGATGGATTGATTAATATTGGTTTGAGAAACAACTTTGGGGAGAAAGGACGGGTTCGTTCTTAAGGATACCCTGTCCTTGTGAAAACCAAGTAAGGGGAACGGATGCAGAGAGCTTGAATCTCGAAACCCTTCTTGCTGAAGTGACAGCCAGCAAAAATATAGTTTTCCAGGTCAATAATTTCAATGAACATGAAGCAGACGGTTCAAGGGTGGTAACATTAAGGATGCCAACATTAAATTTAGATCCCATTGTGGAGGAGGATGTTTTATTGGCGGCTTTAGGAGAAACACTCCTCTCAGAAAGGCCTTGCATAGTCTATGAGACATAATGTTATGATCTTGCAAGCCAACATGATACTTGGAAATAGCAGCCAGTTGAACTTTTACTGTAGATGAAGAAGATCCTGACTGAAAAACTTCAGCCAGGAAATCTAAAACAGAATGCACAGGAGCAGTAAAGGGATCAATATTTCTCGAATTTGCCCAAATGGAAAAACGTCGCCACTTGCTAGCATAAACGGTTCTGGTGGACGACTTTAAAGAAGCCACTAAGATATCTCTGACCGGATCAGAGATCATAGGAAGCCTGGCTAGGGAAGGAAGTGGAGCAACCAAGCAGTGAGGTTGAGAGAATGAATGGCCCGGTGCTGGTGACCCGACTGGTGGATCAAGAGATCCGGAACTGGGTCCAGATGCCAGGGCTGCACCAGGAGGTGACGATGCAGAGATGGAAACCAAATTTGTCGAGGCCAGTAAGGGGCAATGAGAATCAACTTGGCCCTCAAAACGGTGGCTTTCTGAATGACTTGTGGAATCAAGGGAAAAGGAGGAAAGGCGTACAGAAGTCCCCGGGGCCAATCCTGGGTTAGAGAGTCTCTCAGGGGTTGGCCTGGTAGGGGAAAGAGGGTGAAAAATCGGGCACTTGTTGTTTTGGGGTGTAGCAAAAAGATCGCAACAAGGTGTGCCCCACTTCAGAAAAATCTGATCCACTACAGATTGATTGAGAGACCACTCGTGAGGCATGAGAATGGATCTGCTCAGCCTGTCCGCCAAGAGGTTGGACCTGCCGGGGATGTGCGTTGCTATCAGAAACCGATGAGAGGAGATTGCCCATTGCCAAAGTCTGAGAGCTTCTCGACACAACGGATAGGACCTGGTCCCGCCCTGCTTGTTGATGTACCAGACCACGGACATGTTGTCCGTTTGTACTGCAATAGTCCTGGCGGGAAGAAAGTCGTTGAGGGCTTGCAACGTTAAAAGCACCGCTCTCATCTCCAGGACATTTATGTGCAGATGGTATTCTATGGGTTGCCACGTCCCGTGGATCATCCTGCCCTGATAATGCCCCCCCCACCCGATCAGAGAGGCATCCGTAGTAACTGTGGCAACCGGAGGAGGGGGAACAAAAGGTCGGCCCTGATGAAGAAGAGGGGAAGATATCCACCAGTTCAGATGAGTCCTGCACGATTGTGTGACTAAGATTTCGTGCCTCATCGGAAGACTGTGGAACGACCACTGAGTGAATAACATCCACTGTAGAAGACGCATGTGGAAGCGAGCCAGTGGTAGAAGAACAATGGCCGCAGCCATAAGACCTAGAACCTTTAGTATCAGTCTGGCTTTGACTTTGCTGCTCTGCAATAAAATCCGAACGTATTTTTGGATGTCCAGAATTCTTTGATCTGTTAGTCTGGCTAACATTTTGACTGTGTTTAATTCTGCGCCTATAAAGGTGATAGATTGGCAAGGCCGCAGAGAAGATTTTCCGAAATTCACTGAAATTCCCAGACTCCTGCATAGCTGCAGAGTGTAGTCTCTGGTCTGAAGAAGCTGACACCTGGTGGTGGCGGAGAGGAGCCAGTCGTCTAAATAAGGAAACACCTGGAATCCTTGACGTCTCAGATGAGCTGTGACCACTGCCATGCATTTGGTAAACACTCTGGAGGCTGAAGTGAGGCCAAAGGGCAGGGCTCTGAATTGGTAATGACTGGTCCCTAGCCGAAAGCGGAGAAACCTTCTGGAGCACCTGTGAATCTTTATGTGATAGTACGTGTCCTGAAGGTCTACAGAGCACATCCAGTTGTCCTTGCCCAGAAAGGGCAGAATGGACTGAAGCGTGACCATCCGGAATCTGGCCTTCTTGACAAATCTGTTTAGACTGCTCAGCTCTAATATTGGTCTCCAATCTCCCGTCCTTTTGGGGACCAAAAAGAATCTCGAGTAGACGCCGGATCCTACTTGGTCTGCCGGAACAGTCTGGACGGCTCTTTTTTCTAGGAGCTTTAAAACCTCCTGTTCTGCCAAATCCCTTTGACCGGGTGAGATGTCTGGAAGGGATTGTTGAGGCAGGATACCTTCGAAGGGATTTTGTGACCCTCGGATATGATCGACTCTACCCACATATCTTGTGAAAGGGAATGCTAGGCTACTGGGTACAGCGAAATCCTTCCCCCCGACTGCCTCCAAGGGTGGACAGTCGGGCAACACCTCAGGGGTGCTGAAAGGGCTTCTCAGGAAGAGACTCCCTGTTGCCCTGGTTCTGAGGGCCCCCCCTGCCTCTAGGGCGGCGTCTATTATTGTTACCCCCTCTGCCTCTGGGGGTAAACTGACCACGTGTGTCCGGTGTAGCTCCTTGGGCTTTACGGAACCACATCTTTCCTCCCTTCTGACCCTTGGGATAGGGTCTAGAAGGGGTGGAAAAATGGACTCCAATGGCAGAAAGAGTTTTACCGTCCTGCTCACACCTGGTCAAGGTTTCCTTCACCTGAGGTCCGAACAAAGCCGAACCATCAAAGGGGGTATTGGTGAAGGACGCCTTAAAGGGGTCCGCAAAATTACAAAGCCGCATCCAGGCTTGACGTCTAAGAGCCACTCCTGTGCCTGCGGCCCTGCTCGCTCCATCGGCTGCATAGGATATGAGCCGCATGGAGGAGTTGGTTAAGGAATTCAGGATTGCTAGCTGTGAGGCAATCTTTTCTTGAGCCCCAGCAGCAGAAGGATCCTGGACCACTTCACCAAGTTCCTTGAGAATATCTCTTTGAAGCCTGGTGAAGTGACAAAGGTAGTTCAGCGAACGCATAGCAAAGGTCGCTGAAGAAAACATCCGCTTTCCATACCTGTCCATGGTCCTAGAATCTTTGTTAGGAGGATGGACAGGTACTGAAGGATCTGCAAGTTCCTTCTTAGTGGCCGCCACCACCACCATAGCATCCACAGAGACGTCCTTGGAAAGAAACTGTTTGTCCATAGGGGCCGTAATAAATTTGGATGGTCTCCTGGGGACAGGTTCCACAGAATCTGGAGCTGCCCACCCCTTCCGAGCCACTACCTGCATAAGTGGGTCGAAAGCCGGAGACACCCAGGAGGTGGAGGGTCGGGATCCAAAAGCCTCCAGGTATACCGACTCATCCTCGGAGGGGTCAATGGAGGGCCAATTCCCCCTCTGTTTGAGGAGCTCAAGGATGTCTGAAAAGGAGACATCCTCAGAGGGGGATCGTGGGGAACCCTCAGACTCATCTAAGTCGGTATCAGATGTAGTAGACTCAGGGGAGTCTGTGTGTTTCCTCTTACACGTCCTCTTCCGAGGGGGTTCCCCTGCAGGATCAGTAGAAACTTCGGAAGAGGAAGATATTCCCAATGGGGAAACCTGGGGCGATGGATCCCTGGGCCTGTGAGCAAGAGGCTGGCAAGAGGCGTCTACAGGCACCGAAGAGGGAGGAGCTAGAGGGATGGACCGTTGACCTGGCTCAGGTGCCATGACACTCCTCATCACCTCAAAGGCTCCCCTCCCCGGGAGACCGGAACATTCCCGTTCCGAGGAAATAGGAATTCCCGGCTCCACTGAGAGGGAAGGCTCCGAGGCGGATGTCGGTGCCGAGCTTACCAAAGCTGAAGCCCCGAGAGGGAGAGCGGGGTCGGACAAGGGTCCGATGCCACTAGCCCCCTCGGAGCCGACAAGGGAAACTCGACGACCGGATCCCTCCAAAGAAGGTCTTAAGGAGGAGATCGGAGCCGAAGACGACGGAGCCAAAAAGGGATGTATCGGTTCCAGCGCCGACACAGTCGCTTTCCCGAGAAGCTCCCGCTCCGAGCTCTGGTGGGGAGTCGGAGGAGGAAGTTCAAGGGGTGAAGCAATAGCCGAAGTCTGCTGAGATGGGCTATGGAGCATATGGGCCAGTGCCTGCGACTTTAACAGCCTGCTAACCACGCTCTCTAAATCGTGGTCAGACAGCCTGGAAGATCTCGAAGATCGGCTCCGATGACTCCGCTCCGACAAAAGAGGAGACCCCGGAGCCGAGTGGATAGATTCCAAAGACGGGGACCGAGATCTCTTCTTGGACGAAGTCATCGGAGCCGACGTCCTATGGGTTCCAGACGGAGCCGAAGACTTCTCGGCTCCGATACTGGATACTGTGTCGGCTCCAGCCGGAGCCGACAAGGCAACAGCAGATTGGGTGTCGGAACCGATCGGAACCGACCCTAGCTGAGAAGAAGAAAGATCGGCTCCGGCCGGAGCCGATCTCGACTCCGAAGGAGTCGGAGCCACCGGGGAAGGCTTGGAAGCTGTAGCCTGACCCTTAGATGGCTTGGAAGGCTTACTGGACCCAGGTTTAGTGGGTGAACCTTCCGGCTTTAGCAAGCCACGGAGGATTAACTTATTCCTCCTTTCCTGCAGGACTCGCTGGCTAAAAGAGTGACACAAAGCACAGGAGTCCTGCAGGTGTAAAGGCCCCAGGCAGTAAACACAAGAAGTGTGACCGTCTGTCAGAGACATTTTCTGACAGCACGAGTCACACTTCTTGAAGCCCGAGACCTTTACCTCCTTAGACATAGTCTAAGAAAAACAGTAACAAAAATACTCAAACACACACCCCAAAACAGTCACACAAATTAATCCCACAAACACAGACACACAGATAGGGATTAATAAGGGAGGCCTAGGCCTAACTGAAATTTTTAAACTTTTTTTATAAAGTAAAAATTTTTTTAACTATAAGGGGAATAGGGTGATAGTATAGACACTATATGCTAAAAAATATGAAAAGGGGAAGATAAACCCTGACTTAAGCTGTTTGAAAAACTCAAACTTACCTCAGCTGGCAAAAAAGGAGACCTCTTCGCAAAGCGGCAAACGAGATCTGAGGTAGTCCCGCCTTGCATCATGGGATATAGGGTTGCCTCGAGCTGGTAAAAGGAGTTCTCAAGCTAAGCAAGTGCCGAGTCGGAGCCGAGGATCGGCTCCGAACCCATCCAGCAAGAATGAAGGCGAGATTGACAACTTAACATTGGCTTGGTTAAGGGCCACACTGGACACTACCTTAGGCATAAATGTAGGGTTTGTGCGCAAAAAAAAGTACAGTTTTGTACCTACCATAAATGTAGATGTTAGAGTGCTCATACAGCTGCAGTCATCACACTTGGGTTTTCTTGCCGTCAGGTGGGTCCTTGGTCGGCCGAATTCCAAAGTCTAGGTCCGGCGTCGGTTGTCGTCGCTTCTTCCCTGACGTCAGTGCGGCAGGGGTATAAAAGAGGCAGCCAACGCCATTTTCTTCAGTTTTTCTTGCCCCAGATGTCAGGTGCCCCCAGAAAGGAAGGCAAAACATGACATTATGCAAACATACAAAGTAGATAAATCAAAACAGTAGTTGCAAGCAAATACACCATAAAGGAATACCCCAAATAGGTTGTATGTTAAAGGTGTTTGTCATAAGCCCTGTCCTAAGAGGGGATGGAGGGAGGGTAACCTGGACTGCAGCTGTATGAGCACTCGAACATCTACATTTATGGTAGGTACAAAACTGTACTATGTTCATCGTGCATACAGCTGCAGTCATCACACTTGGGTAGAATCCCAAAGTTACGTAAGGGTGGCAGGTACTAAGCGGAATTAGGAGGGGCTAGAATGCCCTGCAGGACTGCTGTGGCAAAGCCCGCTCTAGAGTTTGAGTATAGTGGAAGGTGGTAGTGCTTGGAGAAAGTGTGCACTGAACTCCAAGTAGCTGCTTCCAAAATCTCTTGGGTAGGGACCCCCTGAGGAAAGCTGCAGAGGTGGCTGTAGCCCTGGTGGAGTGGGATCTGATGTATACAGGCACTGATTTTCCATGAAATGAATAACAAAAGCGTATGCAGTGGGCTATCCATTTTGAAATAGTCTGTTTGGAAATAGCCTTTCCTTGAGCACCTGCAGCATAGGACACAAAGAGCTGCTCAGATTTCCTGAATGACTTCGTTCTGTCCAAGTAATAACGAAGTTGCCTGTGAATGTCCAAGGAATGTAGTAGCCTCTCTCCTTTGTTCTGTGGATTTGGATAAAAGGTAGGTAAATGAATAGTCTGATTCAGAGCTACACTGGATACTACCTTTGGCATGAAGGTAGGGTTGGTTCGTAAGGAAACCCTGTCCTGATGGAAAATGATGAATGGTTGCACAGCCATGAGGGCCTGTAGCTCCGAAACCCTGCGTGCTGAGGTAATAGCCAGAAGGAAGGCTGTTTTCCACGACAAGTATTGTAGCTCTGTTGAAGAAGCAGGCTCAAAAGGAGGCAGGGTCAGCTTTTCCAATACGAAGTTGAGGTCCCAAGCTGGGGCTGGTGGTTTCCGTGGGGGTTTTATATATTTTGCCCCTCTGAGGAACTGCCTTAATAGAGGATGAGAGAATAAAGGAGGATCTGTATTGTATTGTGCTGAAATGGCTGAAGCGTGGATCTTGATGGAGGAGAAGGAAAGGCCACTGTTTAACATCTCAGCTAGGTACTGTAAAATTTGAGCTATATTTATTACCCAAGGATTCTGGCCCTTTTCTTGATTCCAGGAACAAAATCGTTTACATTTGGCAGAGTAGGTTTTTCTAGTAGAGGGTCTCCTGGCCTCCAAGATGACATCCTGCACCTCCTTGGAGAGGAGAGTCTGTTGGGAAATTAAGGTATTCTCCATGCAGCTAGATTTAAGGTTTTGAGCTGGCTGTGAAGGGTTTTGTAATTGTGCTGGGACAACAGAAGAGGAACTAGAGGTAGGATCCATGGTGGTGAGTGTGACAGGCTCTTTAGGAGAGGATACCAGTGCTGTCATGGCCAGTCTGGAGCAATGAGAATCATTTGTGGCCTCTCTTCTCTGGTTTTTAATAGAACTTTGGTCAGTAGAGGTAGAGGCGGAAAGGCATAGACTGTCAATGTTGTCCAATTGAAAGAGAGTGCGTCCACTTTCCAGGCCTGTGGATGATAGGTCCTTGAACAGAATTTCTCCAACTGGTAATTTCTGTGGGTAGCAAATAGATCTATGTCTGGCTGTCCCCATGCCTGAGTTATCTTTGAGAAGACTTGAGGATGAAACTTCCATTCGTGTGGGTCTGTCATATTTCTGCTTAAGTTGTCTGCCAGTGTGTTTTCCTTCCCTGGCGGGAATTGTGCCTGCAGTTGAATTTGTAATTCCAGTGCTGTGTTCCACAGGGTCATAGCTTGCCTGCACAGGGGGTATGAATGAGTCCCTCCCTGTTTGTTTATGTACCACATGACTGTGGTGTTGTCTGTCCTTATTAATAGCTGGCCTGGATGCAGTAGGTCTTTGAAAGTCATAAGAGCATTTTGCACGGCTAGCATCTCCTTTTGGTTGATGTGTAGGTGCTTCTCTTTTTGGGACCATTTTCCCTGAATGCAATGATCTGCCATGTGTGCTCCCCAAACGTAGTCTGAGGCATCTGTTGTGATGATTTGAGTTGCTTGAGGTAAACAGAAAGGGAGACCTGTGTTTCTTTGGCATGCTTGAGCCCACCACAAAAATTCCTTTCGAAGGCGTGGAATGAGTGGTATAATTGTTTCCAAGCTGTGGCTGTGTTGAGACCATACGTTTTTTAGGTACCATTGTAGTTTCCTCATATGCAACTTTGCACATGGTATTAGTAGGATGCAAGATGCCATGAACCCCAGAGCCTGCAGGACTTTCCTTGCAGTTAGTCTGGTTAAAGTTACCATTTTGTTGAAGTATTGAGACAGTTGCCCTTGTTTGTCTGGCGTGAGGTAGGCCATCTGGGTTGTTGTATTTAAGCTGGCACCCAGGAAAATTACCTGTTGAGAAGGTATTAGTTTTGATTTCTTTTTGTTCACTGTGTAACCCAGGTAGTTTAATAGTTTTATTACAAACGCCAGATGCTGCAATAGAATGTCCTTGCTGTCCGCTTGGATCAGGCAGTCGTCCAGATATGGGTAGATTTGTATTCCTTGCTGTCTGCCGAAGGCAATTACTGATGCCAGGTATTTCGTAAACACTCTGGGCGCAGTAGATAAGCCAAAGGGCAATGCAGAGAATTGGTAATGGGTTGAACCTGCAAGAAATCTGAGGTATCTTCTGCAATCTTGTCTGATAGGGACATGCAGGTATGCCTCCTTGAGGTCCAACGTTACCAGCCAAGACTCCTTGCCCAGCATGGGAAGAAGCTGCTGTAATGTGAGCATCTTGAATTTTGGTACCTCTAGATATGTGTTTAGAATAGATAGGTCTAAGATGGGTCTCCAATCTTTGTCCTTCCTTGGTACCAGAAATATTCTTGAATAAAAACCTTGACCTTGTTCTTTTGCAGGTACCTCTTGAATTGCTTTCATATCCATGAGAGCGGAAATTTGTCTTTGTGCCTCTGCCCTTTGATTTTGTGGCAGGTTTGGCATGCCTCTCATTTTTGGAAGGGTGTGAAAGTGGAACCTGCAGCCTCTGTCTATAATATCCAGAATCTATTTGTCTTCTGTAACAATGTGCCAGTTTTTTGAAAATAAGGCCAGTTTTCCGCCCAAAGGTGCTGCCATTATAGCTTTGTTTGGCAGGCATAGGGGGAAGTCATTGTGTCTGTGCTCTAAATGACTGTGGTCTATCTTCTCCACCTCTTGGGGTTGATGCTTGCCACTGTCTAGCTCTGTAAGATCCTTGAGGTTGTCCTCTACCCCTTGGGCGTCTGTATCTGCCCCTTTGGGGTCTGTCCGTGGCTGGAAAGGACCAATTTTTTGAAGGCCAGTTTCTGCTGAAGCGTGGAGGTTGCACCTGCAAGAAATCTTTAACTGTTTGCATAGATTTTGCTTTTTCCTCCATTTTCTTTAGTACCTCCTCAGCTTTAACACCGAACAATACATCTTTTTGAAGTGGTCCATCTAATAACTTTGCTTTGACATGATCTGGTAAGGTTTGCTCTTTGAGCCAAGCATGTCTATGTATGACAGACCCCGTGACAGCAGCTCTACATGAGGCCTCTAAAGCATCAAAACCACACTGCAAGGTATGTTTCCCCACTTGCTCTGCTCCATGCAACAAATCCTGCAACTCTTTCAAATCTGGTTGTTCTGTTTGTGTCATTTTGCTTTTCAGCTGAGATAACAAGAACTGTTGGTACTTTAACATATTAAATTGACAGTTTAATGCCCTCATGGTTAAAGTGGCAGATGTATACACCTTTTTCCCCCACCTTTCTAATGCTCTGGAATCTCTCTCTGAAGGTAAAGGGTTTTTAGCAGTAGAGGCCTTAATCCCCTTGGGACCCTGTGAAATTGTTTCTGGGTCAGCAGTATGGCTTTTATAAAGGAACTGGTGAGAATCAGGAACCCGGTAATATCTGTCTGGTTTAACAGGGGCTGGAGGTGAAGAGTCTGGATTAAGACTGGCTTCTGCATACACATCCAAAATATCTAAAACAGGAGGGATAGCCAGGGGCCTATGCTGGGGGAGCAGTAGAAATTCCCTGAGCCTTTTCTTGGAATCGGAGTAATCTTGGCCTTCCCAGTGGAAGTGCTCTCTCAATGTATGCAGGGTTTCCCCAAAAGAGTAGTCCTCAGGGGGGGAGACCGAGGGAATAGACTCCTCAGCATCAGAGTCTTCAAAAGGGGAATAGGCGTAATCCTGGTCCTCAGAATGGTGTGAGGTAATAGAAGCCTGGTCTGAGGAAGGGTAGTCTTCCTCCAACCTGGGTCTTTTGTCTGAGGGGGGTTGAGAACCCCTGATGAGAGTTATCAAATCCTCAGCCATTTTAAGCATCTGTTTTTTAGGCATGGGGCCTTGAGAGGAGGTCTGAGGACCCTGTTTTTTGGTTTTCATTGCAGCTTTAGATTTAGTGAAGGATTTAATAGAGAAGGCGGTAGGCCTGAAGACGCCTTCAGAAATGGCAGGCCTTGCTGAATTTTCGGTTTCCCCGCCAAGAGTGGCGTCGTTATCTGCATTGGGAATGGAGACAGAGGAACCTGCGACCTCGGGTACTGAAGTCACCGGTAAAATAGCTTCATCGGTAGTCAGGGGCTGCGTAGGCGGCTCGCTGAGAACCGGAGAACCGGTAGTCGGCCTAAGCGTGGTCTCAGTACTTGGTGCAGGCCTCAGGTGTTGGTCCTTATCTTTGCGTCTTTTGTCTAAAACTGGCGTCGGTGTATCCAACGACATGATATAATTAAATTTTTTGCCAAAATAATGAAGGGCGAACTCCGCCCGTCGCTTAATAGTGCGCTTGTTAAACCTAGCACAAAAACGGCAGGCCGAGACGTCGTGGTCTGGCCCTAAGCAAGGTATACAGAAAGAGTGAAAATCCTTATGCAGTATTTGCTTCCCACAAGAAATACAATTATTAACTTTGTCTGACATCGGTCTGAGGCAAGAAAAGTTTCCCCAATGGGGTACTTAGCTTTAAAGAAGACTTCGGCTGAAATACTGTTCGTAAATCTCAGGAGCTGGCCGACCGGCACTTGCAAACTGCTTCTGCTTCGGGCACCGCGCGGCAAGAAAGACTGGAGAAAATGGCGTCGGCTGCCTCTTTTATACCCCTGCTGCACTGACGTCAGGGAAGAAGCGACGACAACCGACGCCGGACCTAGACTTTGGAATTCGGCCGACCGAGGACCCGCCTGACGGCAGGAAAACCCAAGTGTGATGACTGCAGCTGTATGCACGATGAACATCCCTGTCAGGATGGAAAATGATAAAAGGTTCCACAGCCATGAGTGTCTAACTCTGAGACTCATCTAGCAGAGGTTATTGCTAGGAGCAGAGCTGTTTTCCAGGATAGGAATTTAATATCAGCTGCAGAGGCTGGTTCAAACGGAGGCAGTGTGAGTTTTTCCAAGACATAGTTGAGGTCCCATGCAGGTATTGGTGCTCTCCTTGGGGGTCTTATGTTTTTGGCCCCTCTGAGGTACTGCCTTAATAATGGATGAGAAAAAATAGGTGGCTCTGTATTGTAATGAGCTGAAATGGCAGAGGCATGTATTTTAATTGATGAAAAAGAAAGGCCTTTATCAAGCATCTCAGTTAAGTATTGCAAAATCTGAGGAATATTTGGAACAGTCATGTCAAAACCTTGTGCCTGGTTCCAAGCACAGAATCTCTTCCATTTTTCTGCATAAGATTTTCTGGTGCTAGGCCTCCTGGCCTCCAAAATAACATCCATCACTGCTTTAGAGAGAGGTGTGCCTTGACTGGCTACATTATCCGCCATGCTGCCAGGTTTAAGGTCCTGAGTTGGCTGTGCAGTATTTGACTGTCTTGTTGGGTCAATAAGTGAGGAATGTGAGGTAAAGTCCAAGCTTGGTATTGAGACAAGCTCTTTAGGATTGGGTACCAGTGCTGGCAGGGCCAGTCTGGGGCAATCAATATCATTTTTGGTTTCTCTTGCCTGACCTTGATGAGTACCTTGGGGAGGAGAGGCAGAGGAGGAAAAGCATATACTGTTAGGTCTTTCCACCTGAAAGATAGAGCATCCACTTTCCATGCTTGCTTGTGATAAGTCCTTGTGCAGAATTTCTGTAGTTGGTAGTTGCGAGGAGAGGCAAATAGGTCTATGTCCGGGCATCCCGAGTTCCTTGCTATCATGGCGAAGACTTGTGGATCCAATTTCCACTCGTGGGGATCCATTAGGTTTCGGCTTAGTTCGTCTGCCAGAGTATTTGTCCTTCCTGGCAAGAATTGTGCTTGCAGATGTACTTGGTAAGTCAATGCTGTGTCCCACAAGTTTATGGCTAGCCTGCAGAGGGGGTAGGAATATGTGCCTCCCTGCTTGTTTATGTACCACATAACTGTAGTATTGTCCGTCTTTATCAGTAGTTGTCCTGGATTAAGTAGATTCTTGAAGGCTGTCAGGGCGTTCTGAACAGCTAGCATCTCTTTTTGATTGATATGTAGATTCATTTGACTTGCGGACCAAGTGCCCTGAATACATCTTCCTGCCATATGGACCCCCCAGGCATAATCTGATGCATCTGTTGTCAATGTCTGCCTGGCTGTGGGTAAGGTGAATGGGTGTCCCGTGTTGTGGTGACAGGATTTGCCCACCATCGAAACTCCTGTTGCAGGCAGGGAATAAGGGTAATTATTGTTTCCAGACTGTGGTAATGTTGAGTCCAAACACTTTTTAGATACCATTAAAGTTTCCTCATATGCTGTCTTGCATATGGAATTAGCAGAATGCAGGATGCCATGAAGCCCAAAGCCTGCAGAATTTTTCTTGCAGATAACTGGGTCTTTGTTGCCAACATTTTGAAATAAGTAGTCAGTTGTTTGTCTGGCGTGAGATAAGCCATCTGGGCAGCTGTATTTAAGCTTGCACCCAGGAATATTATCTCTTGAGAGGGTACGAGTTTTGATTTATTTTCATTTACTGTGTACCCTAGACCTGTTAGTAATCTTTTTAAAAACGCCAGATGCTGTAGTAGAATGTCCTTGTTCTCTGCTTGAATAAGGCAGTCGTCCAAGTAAGGATATATTTGTATTCCTTTTTGTCTGCAAAAAGCAATCACTGGTGCCAGGCATTTTGTGAAGACCCTGGGTGCAGTAGATAAGCCAAAGGGCAGTGCAGAGAATTGGTAGTGCATTGAGCCAGCTATAAATCTGAGGTATCTTCTGCATGATTGTCTGATTGGGACATGCAGGTATGCCTCTTTGAGGTCCAAATTAACAAGCCAAGCCTTCTTGCCCAGCATGGGAAGAAGCTGCTGTAATGTCAACATTTTGAATTTCGGCACATCCAGATAAGTATTTAGAGTAGATAGGTCCAGTATGGGTCTCCAGGCTTTGTCCTTTCTGGGGACCAAGAAAAGTCTTGAGTAAAATCCTTGTCCTTGTTCCTATTGTGGCACTTTTTGAATAGTCATCATGTCCGTGAGCGCTGTAATTTGTTTTTGTGCCTCTGCCCATTGATTTTGTGGCAGGTCTGGCATTCCTTTTGGCCTTGGTAGAGTGTGAAAGTGGAACCTGTAACCTTGAGACACAATATTCAGAACCTATTTGTCTTGGGTGATCATATGCCAATTTTGTAAAAAAAGCGCTAGTTTTCCCCATAAGGGAGCTGGTAAAAGGTAAGTGCTTGGCATTTGGAGTGGGAAGTCATTGGGACCGTTTCCTGTAAGGTTGTGACTTGTCTTCTCCTCCTTTTGGGGTAGAAGCACCCCACTGTCGTGGTCTGTAAGAGCCTTGGGGCTGAGATCTGCCTCTTGGGCGTCTGTATCTGCCTCTTTGTGGTCTGTCTGACACTGGAAAGGACCAATTTTTAGAAGGCCAATTTCTGCTAAATCAAGGTGGCTGTACCTGTAAGAAATCCTTCACTGTTTGCATAGATTTGCCTTATCCTCCATTTTCTTTAATACCTCTTCTGCCTTAACACCAAACAAGATATCATGCTGTAAAGCAGCATCCAATAATTTTGCCTTAACATGATCAGGTAAACCTTGTTCTTTTAACCAAGCATGCCTTTGAATCACAGATCCTGTAACTGCGGCTCTACAAGAAGCCTCTAATGAATCAAAACCACATTGCAGAGTAGGTTTTCCCACTTGTTCAACTGCATGCAATAAATCCTGCATTTCCTTATAGTCAGGACTTTCTGAGCTTGTAAGCATTTTCTGTTTTAACAGAAACATTAAATATTGTTGGTATTTAAGCATGTGGAACTGGCAATTTAAAGCCCTTACTGCTAAAGTTGCAAGAAGTGTAAACTTTCTTCCCCCATTTGTCTAACGCTCTAGAATCTCCGTCAGAGGGAACTGGATTTTTAGCAGTGGAAGCCTTTACCCCTTTGGGACCCTGGGGAATGGTTTCTGGGTCAGCAGCAGGGTTTTTATAAAGTAATTTGTGAGAGTCAGGGACTCTGTAGTACCTATCTGGTTTGACTGTTGCTGGGGGTAGAGTCAGGAGTTAAACTGGATTCAGAGAACACATCATCCACAATATCTAACACAGGCGGAATAGCAAGGGGCCTGTGCTGAGGCAATAAAAGAAAATCTCTGAGCCTTTTCTTGGATTCTGAATAATCCTGGCTCTCCCAATGGAAATGCTCCCTCATGGTATGTAAAGTTTCCCCAAAAGAGTAATTCTCAGGAGGAGAGGCTGAAGGGATTGATTCTTCAGCATCAGAGTCCTCATAGGGGGTATAGAGTAGCCCTGGTCTGAAGAGGAATCAGAAGAAATGGAAACCTGGTCAGAGGAATCATAGTCTATATCCTGCCTAGGCCTTTTATCAGGAGGGGGATGGGAACCCCTAATCAGAGTAATTAGGTCTTCAGCCATTTTGAGCATCTGTTTTTTAGGCATGGAGGCCTGTCCAGGTGAATGCTGTACTTGTCTTTGTCTTTAATGGAGTTTTAGACTTGGTTGTTGTTTTGATGGTAAGCTGTGAAGGTCTGAAAACACCCTCAGAAGCCGATGCCTGCTCAGCGGCTCCGGACCCATCTGAGGGGTTAATTTCCGTAGGCCCAATACCTTGAGTTTCCTGAGGCCTAGTAATCTCCATGTGGGAGTCGGAGGCGGCCTGTGGCTCTGAGGTAGCGGTTGTCAGGGGCTGCGAAAGCACCTCACTGAGAACTGGCGACTGGCCTAGAAGAGGCTTCATCGTCAGTTTTGGGCCTCGGATGCCTGTCCTTATCTTTGTCTTTGCGTTTTTTGTGTATTCCGGTCGTCAGTTGTTCCAACGGCATGGTATAATTGAACCTTCGGCCAAAATAATGGCGAGCAAAATCAAACCGACATTTAATAGTGCGCTTGTTAAATCTAGCACAAAACCAACAACTAGTGACGTCGTGGAATGGGCCTAGGCATGGAATATAGTAGGAATGAAAATCTTTATGAGGTATTTGCTTCCTACAAGAAATGCAATTATTAACTTTTACTGACATCGGTCTGAGGCAAGAAAAAGTTTCCCCAACAGAGTACTTAGCTTTAATGAAAACTTCGGTTCTGAAATTCGAATTCGAAAATCTCAGGAGTCGGCCGACCGGCACTTGCGAACTGCTTTTGCTTCGGGCCCTGCGCGGCAAGAAAGACAGTAGAAAATGGCATCGGCTGCATCTTATATACCCCTGGCGCACTGACGTCAGGGAAGAAGCGACAGCAACCGACGCCGGACCAAGACTTTGGAACTCTGGCCGACTGCGGGACCGCCTGATGGCAGGATAACCCAAGTGTAATGACTGCAGCAGTGAAACAAGATGAACATCTCTTAGATCCTCCAGCACAATACTTTTAAACGTCACCAAACCTGACAAAAGAGCCGGACAAAGTCTGTACTCCCATAGCATAGCTAAACTCTGGAATCCATTACCCTCCCATATAACTGAAATGGACAGTTTAAAAACCTTTAAGGCAGCATTAAAAAGCTACTACCTGAATAACACCTCATGCATTTGTACAACTAACAAACCACCTTAAACCTGTCCCCATACTTACTACAAGTAAGATATCATATGACAACTCTACATTTGTATATTAAAAGACATTACTCTGATGTTCAATAATTAAACTCCAGCAGCCTTCAAAAGTACATCTCTGCTATGTAAATAACTCCTCTGTCCTGTACATTGCAATACGACATATATTTTTTTAATCTGCTTCTGGAAATTTTTAGAAAATATGTATTCATTCATCATGTATGTATGTTTCATAATTTGTGTACTTAAAAAAATTTAGTACAGCTTTTCTCCCCGGGCCTCCACTGAAAATGGGTTAACTGGCCCAGTGG
Organism: Protopterus annectens; assembly: GCF_019279795.1. Lineage (NCBI taxonomy): Eukaryota > Metazoa > Chordata > Ceratodontiformes > Protopteridae > Protopterus > Protopterus annectens. The sequence goes on from NC_056745.1 coordinate 500,014,011, forward strand.
ACTTTCCCAGTCAAAAATGCCAATAAATAAATAAAATAAATAAATAACCATAACTGCACTTGATAGAGTGCTTGGTCACCTGAGTGCAGGAGTTTAACATTTTAGCCTTGGGTGGGGAGTCAGGGAGGTCCTCTAGTTGGTTTAGTCACATCAGCTAGCAGGGCCAGGGAATATTTGGCCATGTGGGTTTGGCAGTTAACTGCTATAATTGCTAGGGTAGCAGAAGTGTATAGCTTTTTTCTTAGGAGTTCCATTAACCTGCTCTCCTTATCAGAGGGCAGGAGGGAGGTGGAAGGAAGCAGCTTAGCAGTTTTGTCAGTAGCCACAGCAAAGACTGAAGGATCTGTGGAGGGTACTTTACACAAGACATTAGCATCCTCAGGGACCTTATAAAACCTGTCAGGGCATTTGGGTGCAGGAGGCTGTGAGTCAGGGGTTTTGGAGGCAGCCAGAAATGCATCCAAGAATGCAGGGTGTACTGGAGGTTCAGCAGACGGGTTGGGAGACTCCATTTGCAAAAGGTCAAAATACCTCTTCTGGGTTTCTGTAAACTGACTGCTGTCCCACTTGAAGAAATCTTTCATTTGAGCAATGGTTTCCCCAAAGGTGAAATATTCACCTGGGGAATCTGTGCCATGCGACTCCTCCTCTGGGAAAACGTACCCCAGAGAGGAAGCAATTTGTGAGGTGTAGGTGAGAGATTCATCTCCTGATGAATCCTCTTCTTCAGCTGAAACATCTGGAGCAGGCTTACCTTTGGGGGTAAATGCAGTAGGGACCTGAGTAGAGGCCTGGCGTAGGGCTAAGAAGGCTTCAAAAGGCCTTGGGTGAAGACCTGCCAGTCAGGATGCTGTTTTGAGGCTGTGGAGATCGGTGAAGGAGCAATATGTTTAGTTTTTTGCTTCTTTTTATGGGACTCCGACAACGAGTTACCAGAGATCCGGAGAAGAGTGGGAGGGCCAGACGGCACTCAATAATATCAGAGGCAATGTCCTTGTGAACCACAATTTGCGAGACCCCATGTGGACCCTCGGATATGATAAGCCTAGGTTCCCTCTTGGCGACTGATTCGGATTTCTAAGATTCCCACTGGGCCGTGCCCTCGGCTTCTTTAATGGCTTCCACTTGGGGTACCCGGCAAAGGGAGGTCCAAGGATTCCCAATCGGACTCCAGTCCTTCACCGGCCTCAAGAGGTACGGCTGAGGAGAAGGTGCAGCAGATAGACCAAGTCTAAACTTTTTGGCTTTTTGATTGGCGGCTCATCCGCTGGGCCAGATGACGGATCCATCGCTTTGGCCAATCGCTTTAGACGTTGGCTCTCTAAATAACGTTTAAGGGCAGCTAAGCGACTCCTGAGGGTTTTCGGTCCAAAGGCCTGAAAAATACTAAAAGTAGTGTGGTCGTCCTCCTGGCCTAAGCAATAAAGGCAGAGCTCATGTGTATTTTTATGTGGAATTTGCCTTTCACACTTAAACTTGCCCTTTCTACTCAACGTGAACCCAACAGCAGTAGCAAAGGATAATAAACCCCCCCCTAGGGGTACTTATCTGTTGGACAGATGAACGCTTCACGCAGGATCAGTTTTCTGAAGAAGTAATGACCAGAGCTGGCAGTCACACAGGCGGCATTAAAGTTATGAGGAAGATGCGTGCTGATGTCAGTTTTGTACCCGTCAGTTTATGGCCAACGTGCATAGAGACAGGCGTGGGATGACAGACACTTGCTAGCGGTAGCATCTATCTTTTGTAAAATGGACGGACGAGAGTCTCCGGAGGCATACTCCCTTGTGTTATGAATATAGCAGCATATGAATAGAAGGACATTCTATCTGATCCCTTGTATTGAGTTGTGTACCTATGAACTCTAGATTCTGAACCGGAGTAAGATTAGACTTGTTCATCCTTACGGTGATGTCCGGGGAGTATGTTAACTGAAGTGAGTAGCCCCTGGCTTAGATTAGTCAATGCTTCTTGGGAGTGGTTAGGAGCCAATCGTCTAAATATGGAAACACGGAGTCCCTTGAGCCTCAGGTGAGCAGCTACCACTGCCATGTATTTGGTGAACACCCAGGAGGCTGTGGTGATCCTGGAGTGCCCGCCTATTTTGATGTGACAGTATGTGTCCTTGAGATCTATACAGCACATCCAGTCATCTTTGTGCAACAGTGGCAGAATGGACTAAACCATAACCATTTGGAACCTCGCCTTCTTTATGTATTTGTTTAGCTTGCTGAGATCTAGAATGGGTCTTGGGTCCCCTGTGTTTTCAGCACTAAAAAGAAGTGGGAGTAGGTTCCGAATTCTCTATGTTCGGTAGGGACCTACTGGATGACTCTTGTTTGCAACAGCTACTGAATTTCCTGTGCCGTCTGCTCCCACTGATCGGGTGGCACATAAGGAAGGCTTTTGGATTTCGGAGGTGGAAGGGAAAAGAGAAAGTAATAACCTCTGGAAATCACGCTTAGCACCCAACGGTTTTGAGTCAAACGGGTCCAGGCTAAGGGGTGCAAAGCTAATCTTCCCCCGACAGCCTCCACAGACAGACAGTTGGGAAGTGCTTCAGGAGTGCTGGTAGAGGGTTCCCAAAACCCCCAGTTCTGCGGACCCCCTCTGCCTCTGGGGTGGCGTCTACCATCAAAAACCCTCCTCCTCTGCAGGAGGGTTCTCCACGTGGGTCCTGGAAAGGCCCTTGGAACTTGAGAAACCACATTTTCTTACCTTCGTGCTGGTTCCTGGAGAAAGACCTCTGGGGGATAGAAAACTTAATTCCAACAGCAGAAATGATCTTCCTGTCATTTTTGCTGTAGGTAAGAGTGTCGCTGACCGATGGCCCAAAAAGGGAGAAGCCATCACAAGGGGCACTGACAAACAAAGCTTTAAAGGTCTCCAAAAAATAACACAGCCTCATCCAGGCATGCCTCCTTAGGTAGAGTCCTGAACCAGCTGCTTGCAAAGTGCCCTCCGTGGTATGGGAGATTAACGTCATTCAGAAGTTGGCAACAGAAGAAAGAGTGGACAGCTTGGGAGAACCTTTCTTAAATTCCTCCGCAGGAATGGACTCCGAGAGAAGCTGACAGTTCTTTGATCAGGTCCATCTGGAGCAGACTAAAATGAGCTAGGTATTTTAATGACCTCAGAGCAAAAGTTGCTGAGGTGTAAAGGTGTTTCCCAATTCTGTCCAACACTCTGGACCTTCTGTTTGGCAGAGGGACATTGGCAGTTTCTTCTGCCAGTTCTTTCTTGGTGGGTACTGCTACCACGATAGCACTGACTTCAGGGCTCTTACTTCAGTGTTTCCTGTCTGCAGGGGGTACTAAACATCTATCAGGTTGCTTGGGAATAGGCTCGATGGTGTCTGGTACCTTCTATGCATGACTAGATATTAAATCCATGAGGGCATCTGTGGGGGAGGTCACCTAGGACGTAGATGGGCCCGATCAGAATGCCTCCAAGAAAACTGACTCCACAAAGGAAGTAGGTTGGGAGGATGGGCAGAACACTCATTTTTCTGCTTCAAGATCTCCAATATGTCTCCAAAGGAGACATCTTTAGGTGGGGATCGGAGGATCCTTCCCCTCTCTTCAATGTCAGTGTCCTTGGACAATGACTCCAAGGGCAGTTTACGCGCCTCCTTTTACACATCCTCTTCCAAAGGAACTTCCTCAGTTGGGTATTCTGGATTAGTATCAGAAGAGGGAGATCCCTCCGGAGCATGGAAATCCTGGAGGCTGCTTGGGACGGGAAGACTCATGGCAGGACGAGAAAGCGCCAGGCCTGGAACCGATGGAGGTATATGGGCAGATTGGGGTACCTAAACGGTTGAATCTCCAACCCAAGAGAAGACCCTCTCCAATACCTGAAAGGTTGAAGGACCAGGTGAAGCCCTATTCAGTTCCCCTGGAGGAAAAAAGTACAGTTGTGTACCTACCATAAATGTAAATGTTCGGAGTGTATTCACTGTTGCAGTCATTACTCTTGGGTTATCCTGCTGGCAGGCTACCCGCAGTTGGCCTGAATTCCAAAGTCTTAGTCTGGCGTCGGTTGCTGTCACCTCTTCCCTGACGTCAGTGCGCCAGGGGTATAAAAGATGCAGCCGACGCCATTTTCTTCAGTTTTTCTTGCCCCAGATGTCAGGTGCCCCCAAAAGGGCAGGCTAAATAGATTATGCCAATAAACATGCATGCACTAAAGTAAACATTTCCTTCATCTACAAGCAATTACACCACATAGGTTGTATAGAATAGAGAAGTACAGATAAAACCCAGCAGATGAAAGGGGAATGGAGGGAAGGTAACCTGGAATGCAACAGTGAATACACTCGAACATCTACATTTATGGTAGGTACACAACTGTACTATGTTCATCGTGTTTCACTGTTGCAGTCATTACTCTTGGGTTGAATCCCAAAGCCGAGCATGGGTGGCTGGACTAAATAGCATTAGGAGAGGCTATGAGGCCCTGCAGAACTGCAGTGGCAAAGCCTGCTCTAGATTTAGAGTAGAGAAGTAAGTGATAGTGCTTTGTAAAAGTGTGCACTGAACTCCAAGTTGCAGCCTCTAAGACGTCTTTGGTTGGTACTCCTCTGAGGAAGGCTGCTGAAGTGGCTGCAGCTCTGGTAGAATGTGGCCTAATGCCCTTAGGCACTGATTTGCCATGCTGTGAGTAGCAGAAACGAATGCAATGGCCTATCCATTTTGAAATAGTCTGTTTTGAGACAGCCTTTCCTTGTGATTCTGCAGCATATGCCACTAAAAGTTGCTCAGTCTTTCTGAAAGCTTTAGTTCTATCCATGTAGAAGCGTAGCTGTCTGTGTATGTCCAAAGAATGCAGAAGTCTCCCCCCTTGTTCTGTGGGTTTGGATAAAAGGTAGGCAAGTGAATGGTTTGATTAAGGACCACAATGGACGCCACCTTAAGCATAAATGTGGGGTTCATCCTCAGAGAAACCCTGTCTTGATGGAAAATGATAAAAGGTTCCACAGCCATGAGTGCCTGTAACTCCGAGACTCGTCTTGCAGAGGTTATTGCTAGGAGCAGAGCTGTTTTCCAGGATAAGAATTTTATATCAGCTGTTGAGGCTGGCTCAAAAGGAGGCAGTGTTAGTTTTGCCAAGACATAATTGAGGTCCCATGCAGGTATTGGTGCTCTCCTTGGAGGTCTTATATTTTTGGCCCCTCTGAGGTACTGCCTTATTAAAGGATGAGAAAAGATAGGTGGCTCCAAATTTGGCTGAAATGGCAGAGTACAAATCTTAACTGATGAAAATGATGGGCCTTTGTCCAGCATCTCAGTTAAGTATTGTAAAATCTGAGGAATATTTGGTACAAACGTGTCAATTCCCTGCTCCTGGTTCCAAGCACAGAATCTCTTCCATTTTTCTGCATAAGATTTTCTGGTACTGGGTCTCCAGGATAACATCCATTACAGCTTTGGAGAGAGGAATGGTCTGAATGGCTACATTATCCGCCATGCTGCCAGATTTAAGGTCCTGAGTTGGCTGTGCAGGATATGATTGTTTTGTTGGGTCAGTAAGTGAGAAGTTTGAGGCAATGTCCAGGCTAGACCTTGAGACAAGTTCGTTAGGATTGGGTACCAGTGCTGGCGTGGCCAGTCTGGGGCAATCAGTATAATTTTTGGCTTCTCTTGTCTGACCTTTAGGAGTACCTTGGGGAGGAGAGGCAGTGGAGGAAAGGCATATACTGTTAGGTTTTTCCAGCTGAAGGATAGGGCATCCACTTTCCATGCTTGCTTGTGATAAATCCTCGTGCAGAACATCTGTAGTTGGCAGTGTGAGGGCAGGCAAATAGATCTATGTCTGGGCATCCCCATTTCCTAGTTATCATGCTGAAGACTTGTGGATCCAGTTTCCACTCGTGGGGATCCATGAGGTTTCTGCTTAGTTTGCCTGCCAGAGTATTTATTTTTCCTGGCAGGATTTGTGCTTGCAAGTGAACTTGATAAGTCCATGCTGTGTCCCACAAAGTCATGGCTTGTCTGCAGAGGGGGTAGGAATGTGTGCCTCCCTGCTTGTTTATGTACCACATGACTGTAGTATTGTCCGTCTTTATCAGTTGTTGTCCTGGGTGAAGTAGAACCTTGAAAGCTGTCAGGGCATTCTGAACAGCAAGCATCTCTTTTTGATTGATATGAAGATGCATCTGGCTTACGGGCCATGTGCCCTGGATACATTTTCCTGCCATGTGGGCCCCCCATGCATAATCTGATGCGTCCATTGTTAGTGTCTGCCTGGCTGTGGGTAAAGTGAATGCCTGTCCCTTGTTGTGGTGACAGGCCTGTGCCCACCATCGAAACTCCTGTTGCAGGCAGGGAATGCGGGTAATTAATGTTTCCAGGCTGTAGCAATGTTGAGTCCAAACACTTTTTAGATACCATTGTAGTTTCCTCATATGCAGTCTGGCATATGGAATTAGCAGAATGCAGGATGCCATGAAGCCCAAAGCCTGCAGAATTTTTCTTGCAGATAACTGGGTCTTTGTTGCCAACATTTTGAAGTAAGAAGTCAGTTGCCATTGTTTGTCTGGCGTGAGATTAGCCATCTGGGCAGTTGTATTTAAGCTTGCACCCAGGAATATTATCTCTTGAGAGGGTACTAGTTTTGATTTCTTTTCGTTTACTGTGTACCCTAGGCAAATTAGTAATCTTTTTACAAACGCCAGATGCTTTAGTAGAATGTCTTTGTTCTCTGCTTGAATAAGGCAGTCGTCCAAGTAAGGATATATTTGAATTCCTCTTTGTCTGCAAAATGCAATTACTGGTGCCAGACATTTTGTGAAGACCCTGGGCGCAGTAAATAAGTCAAAGGGCAATGCAGGGAATTGGTAGTGCATTGAGCCAGCTATGAATCTGAGGTATCTTCTGCGAGATTGTCAGATTGGGACATGCAGGTATGCCTCTTTTAGGTCCAAAGTTACGAGCCAAGCCTTCTTGCCCAGCATGGGCAGTAGCTGCTGCAGAGTCAACATTTTGAATTTTGGAACGTCCAGAAATGTGTTTAGAATAGACAGGTCCAGTATTGGTCTCCAGGCTTTGTCCTTTTTGGGTACCAAGAAAGGTTTAGAGTAAAATCCTTGTCCCTGCTCTTGTTGTGGTACTTGTTGAATGGCCCTCATGTCCATGAGGGATGAAACTTGTTATTGTGCCTCTGCCCATTGATTGTGTGGCAGGTCTGGCATACCTTTTGCCCTTGGCAGGGTATGAAAGTGGAACCTGTAGCCCTGAGACACTATGTTCAAGACTCATTCGTCCTGGGTAATCATGTGCCAATTTGGTGAAAAAGTGCTAGCTTTCCCCCTAAGGGGGCTGCCAAAAGAGAAGTGCTTGGTTCTGGCAGAGGAAAGTCATTGGGACTGTTTCCTGTATGGTTGTGATTTTTCTTCTCCGCTTTTGGAGGTAGAAGCACCCCATTGTTTAGGCCTGTATGAGCCTTGGGGCTGGGATCTGCCTCTGGAGGGGTCTGTATCTGCCTCTTTGTGGCCTGTCTGACACTGGAAAGGACCAATTCTTTGTAGGCCAGTTCTTGCTAAATCTGGGTGGCTGTACCTGTAGGAAATCCTTAACTGTCTACATGGATTTTGCTTTATCCTTCACTTTCTTCAACACCTCTTCTGCCTTAACACCAAAGTATCATGCTGTAATGGAGCATCCAATAATTTTGCTTTAACATGATCAGGCAGATTCTGTTCCTTTAACCAAGCATGCCTTCTAATGACAGAACCCGTAACAGCGGCCCTGCAAGAGGCCTGTAGTGAATCAAAACCACATTGCAAAGTATGCTTTCCCACTTGTTCAGCTGCATGCAATAAATCCTGCATTTCCTTGCTATCAGAACATTCGGAATTTGTCAACATTTTCTGTTTAAGCAGTGTCATTAAGTATTGCTGATATTTAAGAATATGAAACTGACAATTTAAAGCCCTTACAGCCAAGGTAGCAGAAGTGTAAACTTTTTCCCCCCATCTGTCCAGTGCCCGAGAATCTCTATCAGAGGGGACAGGGTTTTTTGCAGTGGAAGCCTTGACGCCTTTGGGACCCTGAGATATAATTTCTGGGTCAGCAGCAGGGTTTTTATATAGAAATTTATGAGAGTCTGGAACCCTGTAGTATCTGTCTGGCTTAGCAGGTGCAGGGGGTAAAGAGTCAGGAGACAGGCCGGACTCTGAAAATACATCTTCTACAATGTCTAGAACAGGTGGAATAGCAAGAGGTCTGTGCTGAGGTAGTAAAAGAAAGTCTCTGAGCCTTTTCTTAGATTCTGAGTAATCTTGGCTCTCCCAGTGAAAATGCTCCCTCATGGTATTGTAGGATTTCCCCAAAAGAATAATCCTCAGGAGGAGAGGCTGAAGGAATAGATTCTTCAGCATCAGAATCCTCAAAGGGAGGAAAAGAGTATCCCTGTTCAGTAGAGGAGTCAGAGGAAATTGAAACCTGATCAGAAGAGTCATATTCTGTCTCTTGCCTAGGCCTCTTATCTGGAGGGGGATGGGAACCCCTGATCAAAGTAATTAGGTCTTCGGCCATTTTAAGCATCTGTTTCTTAGGCATGAAGTCTGTCCAGGAGAATGCTGTACTTATTTATTTGCCTTTAGAGCTGTTTTAGTCTTTGAAGCTGAGGTTGGCTTGACATATAACTGTGTAGGTCTGAAAACACCCTCAGAAGCCGATGCCTGCTCAGCGGCTCCAGACCCATCTGAGGGAATAGTTTCCGACAGTCCAATACCTTGAGTATTCAGAGGCCTAGTCGGCTCCACGTGGGAGTCGGAAGCGGCCTGTGGCTCTGAGGTAGTGGGCATCAGGGGCTGCGAAAGCGCCTCACTGAGAACCGGCGAACCGGCTACTGGCCTAGCGGGGGCCTAGTCATCGGTTTTGGACCTCGGATGCCTGTCCTTTTCCTTGCGCTTTTTATAAACTCCGGTCGTCGGCTGTTCTGACGGCATTATATAATTAAACCTTCGGCCAAAGTAATGAAAGGCAAAATCGTACCGACGCTTAATAGTGCGTTGGTTAAATCTAGCACAAAACCGACAGTTAGCAACGTCGTGATCAGGGCCTAGGCAAGGAATACAAATCCTTATGAGGTATTTGCTTCCCACAAGAAATACAATTGTTAACTTTTTCTGACATCGGTCTGGAGCAAGAAAAAAGTTTCCCCAACGGGGTACTTAGCTTTAATGAAGACTTGGGATCTGAAATTCGATTTTGAAAATCTTGGCCGACCGGCACTTGCTAACTGCTTTTGCTTCGGGCACTGCACGGTAAGAAAGACTGAAGAAAATGGCGTTGGCTGCATCTTTTATACCCCTGGTGCACAGACATCAGGGAAGAGGTGAAACCAACCGACGCCGGACCAAGACTTTGGAATTCAGGCCGACTGCTGGTAGCCTTCCAGCAGGATAACCCAAGAGTAATGACTGCAACAGTGAAACACGATGAACACTGGGCAGGACTCACACCAGATCCATGGACTCTACAAGGGATTGGACTTGAGCTATAGAATACCAAAGCCCCCAAGAGAAGGGATGGTTCTGACAAGGAAGGAACAGATCCCAAGCTCCTGGACCTGGCACCAATGGCAGGGCTCAGAGACTCACTTTTGTTTTTACTCTCATATGTAGTAAATTTTAGACCACTGCTATCACTGCAACCCTTAATGTTCATAATTTTTTTTTCTCTTTATAATTAATTTTGCATTGTTATTTTCAATAGTTTTTGTCCTGTATGTTTATCTTTGCTTATGTTTCCTGAGGCTCTTTCCTCTTGGGTCTCCACTGAAAATAGGTTGCTTACTATCAATGCAATGCAAATAGCTAATAATCTTTTCTTTTTAAAATTATTTTGTATTGTGATTATTTAATATTTGTATAGTGTCACTTTATCTTTACTTACGTTTGCTGGGGATTTCCCCCTCGGGTCTCTACTGAAAATGGGGTTGTTTGCAAACTCAGCAGGTTTAACCAGTTAACAAATGTGAAATAAAATAAAATAAATAAAAAGGTCAGAACGGGGCTTGTCAAAGGTATTTTCGACGTTGAGGATGGGAGCTTTCTCTGCGCAGAATCCGACATGCATGGCTGTCCCAAATACCTAGACTCAGAAGCCAGAGGCTAGATCGGAGTAGTAGTCCTGACAGGGTGAACTGAGTAGCTAACAAATCCAACAGGGGATGGAGCCAAGACTACCCCCATCTTGATCTGGGCCTTAAGAAACTTCATCAACCTGTCCACATCCACCTCAGCCAAGCTTCTGGAGGACCAGGATGAAGCCGAGGAGGGGGGCTGGGAGTGTTTTGACCTGCAGGATACAGCCAGGGACTTTGTCAAGGTCCTAGGATCCATAGCAGTAGGATCCGAAGTCAGCACCATTGAAGGTGTTGGAGAAATGGTCATCATCTCCCCTGGATCTGAGAAAGCTGTAGAATCTGACAGGAGAACTGACTTATATGGATCCGACAGAGGAATCCGCAGACTTCTTAGGCTTCTTTGGTGGGAGAGAGTGTCTCTCAGGGAGACAGAGAAGGACCTTTTTTTGCCTCCTGAGCAGCAGCAGAGGAGGAAGAAGCCAAGGAAGGGGTCTCTGCCTCAGATGAGGAAGAAAGAAAGCCCATTAATATGAGCTTGTTCCATCTGTTGGCAAAAGCCCAAGGATTAAAGGCAACACAGATGAAACACTCAGCATTTAAGTGGTTGGCACCCTAGAAGTACACACACACACTCCTTGTGGGCATCCTGACTGAGGATTTTATGCTCACAAGAAGTGCAGTGTTTAAAGCCGGGAAACCAGTTTGTCAGACATAATGAAGAGCCAGCTAAAATCAACTGATAGAACAGAAAGAAAAAAACAGCAGACAAACCGAGCCAAAGGAAGCACAGGTAAGAGCTTTACTAAGAAAGAACCAAGTACTAAAGTTAACGCTAAATTTAACAGTAAATTTAACCACTATTGCAAAAAGTAAGACAGACTTTTTTTTTTTTTTTTTTAACAGGAACAAAGGAAAAACGCTCGTGCATGCACGCACACACACACACACACACACACACACACACACACACACACACACACACACACACACACACACACACACACACAAGAAATAAGAGGGAGAAGAAAATAGCCAAAGGCACTTTCAACTAAAGGAAAATAAACACTGCAGGAACTGGCAAACAAGATCTGAGATAGTTAGGTCAATGCAGGGCATTGTGGGTATGAGGGAGGAGCTTGAGTCTCAGATCCAAGTCTGTGGAAGGTGGCCGAGCCGGATCCAGGGGTCAGATCCAAGACCCTACCGTGAGGTTGAATGAAGGAGACAACATCATATCTTAAATTTTCCCATCCATGGATTCCCCTTGGTATATTTCCACTGTACTCTTTCCAGTTTACACATGCTTATTTTCTCATAAGGATTCCATATTCAGGTTTGGATCTAATGTAACTAACAAACAATGACTTCATCTTTTCTGATTTCCTAGACTTTATAAATCTTTTTGTACAATTTATAATTCTATAACTATCATTAACATACTGGCTGATACGATTAGAAAAACTCAAAGCATGATCTACCCATATACCAAGGTCCTTAAATGAATCTACAGTTTCATAGTGTGCTGTATTAAATATTCACATTTCAATTTAGATCTCTCAAATCTCACATGCTTAGTTTTTCATGTATTTATCAGCATATTACTCTCGTGGCAAAAATGGTCAATTTAGCAAAGTTCTTTTTGCAGACATGCCCTATCTGTAACACATGGTTTACCCAATTTCAAGTCATCTGCATACAGACTAAAGAACGCCTCAGATGAAGATAGATCTGAACGATAAAATCTAAAGTATGGGCCCTAGGACAGAGCCTTGTCAGACACATTTGGCATTTCCTATTTGTAATGCATGCAAAGTACAGTTGTGTACACTTACCATAAATGTAGACGCTCGAGTGCATTCACTGTTGCAGTCCTGACCTACAGGATTTCCTGCTACAAAAGTCCTTGATCAGCCTGATTACCAGAGTAAAAATCTCCCTCCTCCCTGGGCTGGAGGACGCCCTACCCTGATGTCAGGACGGCTGGTTATAAAAGGAGTCAGCCAGTGCTATGACATCATTTTTTTCTTGTGCCTAGAAGGTAGGAGCCCCACAGATGAACCTTAAGCAAGGGACAAGGTTAGAGGAACTAAGGCCTGTAGGGCATCCCTGCAGAGGGTCCTCTGGAAGAGGAGGCGAGAGAAATAAGCTGTTACTGTAAGGAGAACAGGGGGTGGAGGGAGGGAAAGAAGACTGCAACAGTGAATACACTCGAACATCTATGTTTATGGTAAGTGTAGACAACTGTACTATGTTCTTCATGGTTCACTGTTGTAGTCCTGACTTATGGGATGATTCCCACAGCTGAGATGAGGGTGGAAGGTGCCTTAACATGAAGAGAGGATGTCCTGCAAGATGGCAGTGGCAAATTCTGTTCTAGACTTGGAGAAGACCAACAGGTGGTAGGGTTTGAGAAAGGTATACACTGATGACCAGGTAGCTGTTTCCAAAGTGTCTTTGGTAGGTACACCCCTCAGGAATGCAGTGGAGGTAGAACTGGACCTAACTGAGTGGGTCCTAACAGATTCTGGAGGCTTTTTGCCATGCAAGGTGTAACAAAAGGAAATACAGTAGGAGATTCATTTGGAGATAATTTGCTTGGAGACTGGTTTTCCTTCAGAGCCTAGGGCAAAATAAACAGTTGCTCTGATTTTCTGAAAGTTTTAGTCCTGTCAAGGTAGTAGCGAAGTTGCCTGTGTACATCCAAGGAGTGAAGGATTCTTTCCCCCATGGTTCTGTGGCTTAGGGAAGAAGGTAGGTAAGTGCATGGCTTGATTCAGGGGCGTGTCTGTGACCACCTTGGGCATAAAGGAAGGATTAGTTCTGAATGAAACTCTTGTCTGGGTGGAAGATAAAGGGTTCCACTGCTATGAGGGCTTGCAACTCGCAGACCCTTTTAGCTGAGGTGATAGCCAGTAAAAGGACAGTCTTTCAGGTTAAGAATTTTAAACAGAAGCAGCTGGTTGAAAGGGAGGTAAGGTCAATTTTTCTAGAACAAAGTTGAGGTCCCAAGGAGGGGTGGGCTACCTCCTGGGAGGTCTGATGTGCAGCACTCCCCTAAGGAACTGTTTCCTTAAGAGGATGGGAAAAGACAGGAGGAAGAGTAAGGATGTGGGTTGAAATGGCAGAAATGTGTATCTTAATGGATGAAAAGGATTGGCCTTTGTCCACCAAGATAGCCAGGTACTCCAAAATGGTTGAACCGTTGGTTGAGACAGGGTTGAGGCCTTGATGCTGACACCAAATAGGGAATCTTTTCCACTTGGCAGAGCATGTTTTCATAGTACTGGGTCTTCCACACTAAGGATATTAAGCAGCTGACTTACTCGGAGAGTGCTCAGGGTGAAAGTTTGAGTCTTTACATGCTGGGGTGCACGGACATTCCTTGTGCCCAAGTTAGCAGATCCGCTCTCTAAGGTAACTGCCAAGGTTTTTCATTGGTCAAACTCAGTAGCAGGGGGTGCCAGTACTGCCTGGGTCAGTGTGGAGCCATCAGGATGAACCTCAGTCCTTCTTCCTTGATTTTTAAGAGGACCCTTGGAAGGAGAGGCACGGGAGGAAATGCATAAAAAATAGGTGGCTCCAGAGGAAGGAGAAGGCATCTGTCCTCCAGGCTGTGTGAAGTTTGCTCCTGGAACAGAATCGTTTTAATTAAACATTTTCGTTGGTGGCAAAGAGGTCCATCTGAGGGGATCTCCGTTTCTGGACAATGCTGAGAAATGTTTCCTGATGCAGCTGCCACTCGTGAGAATCCATTTAGTATCTGCTGAGGTAGTCTGCTAGAAGGTGCTGACCCATTGGGCGCAACCCCATAGCACTGTCTGTCTCCCAAATCTGCAATGCCAGCAATCAAAGAGAGTAGGAGTGGGTGCCCCCTTGTTTATGTACCATATGACTGTTTTGTTGTCTGTTTTGATAACTAAAACCTCTGGTTTCCAGTGATCCTTGAAGGTCACCATGGCTCTTCCCATTTCCTTTGGGATAGAAGGTGCTGGAAATGGACCCCCCAAGCTGTGTCTGCTGCATCCATTGTTAGGGTTTGGCCTCGAGGAATGCACCCGAAGGGGAGACCCTGGTTCTGTGCATATGTTCATGTCCACCATGCCAATTCCTCTCTGAGGCAGCAAATTAGCTGGATTTCCATCTCCAGGGACTGTAAGTGCTGGCACCACAGATTCTTGAGTTACCACTGAAGCTTCCACATGTGTAGCCTGGCCAGAGGGATCATTAGTATACAAGATGCCATGTAGCCCAGTGTTCTAAGGAATTCCCTGGCTGGGAGGCATTGCTTTTGCAAAAATATCCTGGAAGCACTGGGTTAAGAAGGAAGCCTTGTCTGGGGGAAGGAAGGCATTCTGAAGGGAGAAATCAAGCAGAGCCCCCAGGAAAACTATCCTGGTGGAAGGGTTTGTGTTGAACCCTAGGGAAGGGAATAGGGTTTGGGTGAAGGCCAGATTCTTGAGGAGCTTGGACTGACTTGTAGCTTGAATGAGGCAGTTGTCCAGATAAGGGTATATCTGGATGCCTCTAGTTCTGCAAAAGACGATCACAGGGGCTAAACATTTTGTGAAGCCCCTGGGAGCAGTAGACAAGCCAAAGGGAAGTGCAGAGAATTGAAAGTGACTGGTACCTGCTCTGAAGTGAAGAAAACTTCTGCAGGATTCTTCTACAGGGATGTGCAAGTAAGCATCTTTCAGGTCTAAGGTGACCATTACAGCCTGAGGAGTGACTATAAGAAGAAGTTTTTGAAGAGCAAGCATTTTGAATTTTGGAACTAGGCAGGACTAATTGAGGATGGGCAGATACACGATAGGGCACCAAGAGCCTTCTTTCCTGGGGGCCAAGAACAGCCTGGAGGAAAACCTTTTTCCTATCTGGTGGTCTGGTACTGGCTCCACAGAGCCCACAGAGCACAGGTTGTGAATCTGTAAAATGGCCTCTGTTCTTTGGTTTTGTGGTACATCGGGGTAACCTTAGAATCTTAATGGTTCTCTGAAAGTGAGCTATTAGCCGTTTGACATTTCCTCCAGAACCCACTTGTCGGAGGTGATGACAGCGCAGTTTTCCTTGACTACAGAAAGTCTTCCTCCTATCTTGTCCGGGTTTGGGGGTAGGGGTGGGGGACGAGTCACTGCTGGTCTCTGCTAAAGCCCTGTGGCCTAGAACTTCCCAGCTTGGGTGTTCCTGAGGACCACTGCCTTGCCCTCTGTGATTGTTGCTGCTGCCAATGAGGTCTTTCCCTTCAGATTTTCCTTTAACTTGGGTTTAGATTGGGATGGAAAGAACCAATGCTTAGTGGGAAAATTCCTACTGAACCTAGGTGGCTAGACTTGGAGTAAGTCTTTGACAGTTTGCATGGATTTTGCTTTAACCTCCATCTTTTTTAACACAGCCTCAGCCTTTGGTCCAACAATTGAGTCCTTATCCAGGGGTGCATTTATTAGTTTAAATTTGACATTTTCTGGTAATGTATGTTCCCTAAGCCAAGCATGCCCTTCTGATAACTGTGCCAGAAACAGCTCGGGCAGATGCCTCTAGGGCATCACATCTGCAGAGCAAACAGTGCCTAGCTACCTGGAAACTGGAATGGCAGACACTTATCAATTCCTGGGAGGTGTTCTCGTCCTCCAGGGAGGAAATCTTTTGCTTCATTTTTTACAAAAATACTCTACTGGTATTTTGTCATATGGAACTGGCAATTGGCCTCATGGCCAGAGTAGAGCAAGTGTAAACCTTCTTCCCAAACCTGTCCATGGCCCTGCTTTCTTTGTCTGTAAGTAATGGTTTTTTAGAAGTACTAGTCTTAACTCCTTTGCGGCCAGGGGTGACAACTTCTGGGTTAGCAGAGGAGTTCTTAAAAAGGAATTTATATGAGTCCAGTACCTTGTAAAACCTGTCTGGTTTATAAGGGGCTGGGGGAAAAGAGTCCAAGAAGACATCTTCTACCACTTCCAAAACTGGAGGGACAGCCAAGGGTTTGTGCTGTGGGAGGTCAAGGAACTCCCTGGCCTGCCACTGGAAAAACTCTCTCATGGCATGCAGTGTCTCCTCAAAGGTGACGTCCTCAGGGGGGTGAAGCATAAGGAGGTAAGGAAGGGCTCATCCTCAAAGGCAAAGTCCTCCTGATCAGACTTCTCATCTGAATCAGGGGATTTTGAAAAGGTCTCAGGAGTAAGGTCTCTCTTCTTTTTACCTGGTGATGAATCAAGGGGGGGGGGGTTGCCTGCCTCTGACTAAATAAATAAGGTCCTCCGCCAATCTGACCAAATCCTGCTGATAACAGGTGGGGCAGGAGCCAATAGGCCTAGGCACAGGACCGGAGGTCAAGCCCTTCTTAGGAGCAACTTTTGCCTTGGTCCTGTGCACATCCTCTACTTTGACGTCAGCCTCTTTGAAAGAAATAACCAATGTTGGCATATGTCCCGAAGGGATGTCAGTTGAGTATCATTCACAGGAAGCCAAGGTCTGCTTTGCGACTCCAAACCCGACTGATGAACCGAATGCCAAGGCCCGAGTTGAAGTTGAGGGACCTGACAGCATGTCGGACCCTGAAAGGGTCGTGACAGAGGCCGGCACCACCACCTTGCATGCAGAAGGGGGCTGTGGAGGTGTTTCTCCTTCCTTTGTGATAATGAGCCTTGGAGGGCTGGCGGACAGGGAAAGGTTGTCATCCGAGGCCCTAAGTTTGGTTCTGTTTTCCTTCTTTTGTTTAGGGTGTTCATCCTCAGGATGACCAATGGGCACCATCACCCAATGGGAAGCAGACTGCTGACTAAGGTGCTTAGACAAGATTACGGCCCTACTACAACTTATACTCCTACAATTGAAAAAGGGGCAAACATGGCAGTAAGGGATGTTGTGATTTGGGCTTAAACAAGCTACACAAAGTATGAAAGTCTCTGACTGGGATATGTTTAGCACAATGCAGACAGCTGCTAACTTTATCTGACATGAGTCACAAGTAAGGAAAAGAGCTCCCCAACATGGTACTCCGCTTTAGAAGAATTTCTCATTCCAGTGCGGACCAACCATGAACTCGCAACTGCTTCGGGCTCTGACGGCAAGAAAGACTTGTATCATGGCATCAGCTGGCTCCCTTGATACCCAACTGCCCTGACATCAGGGTAAGGCATTTGCTAGCCCAAGGAGGAGGGAGTGTTTTTTTTTTTTTTGTAGAGCAATTTCTGTGAGAATGATAAACTTATTAAAATGGACTTATAAACTCAGAAACAGCGCAACCTTGCAGCAATTAATCAAACTGTCCAAAAAATAAGCCTACATTGTTGTAACCCTGGAAAAATGCAACAGCTCCAATGAAGATAAAACTTATGAAAATTTAATGTACCAAAAGTGCAAAAATCACAAAAAAGTGTCAAGCGCTTTAATCCCTTTGAACTGGGACTTAATCAGAACCAAAAGAATAAAATTCACTTCACCACATTTACAGGAGTTGAAACAATCACATGACACCATCACCAACTAACGTCAGTGCTAATAGCTTAATCATCAATTTAAAACTCATTAAGGCAATCCCCACAATAACCAAATCAACTATATTCGACTACATAAAATGCCATGGAACAACTAGTCACCATCCCCACAAGAGGAGATAACATACTTGATCTCATCATCACGAACATGGGAGCACAATGTTCAACACCGGAAGTATACCCCTCACTGGTGAGATCAGATCACAAACTAATCTCGCTGGAGGTCCTCATCCCACCCCCACCTGAAATAAAAAAGACCACAGTAAAGAACTTCTCAAAAGCCGACTTCACACTTCTAAAGACTAGTGTGGTCTCCTTTAAGGCCCCGAGGCAAGGAAAACAGTACTCAAGCCGCTGAATCACTTACAAATGCCTTCTACCAGCACCTGCAGGACTGCATGGATAAGGCAATCCCAAGCAAAACAAAGACTCTTTGTACCAAAGGCAAGCGTCCAGTCTGGTGGACCCCAGCCATAAACAAACTCTACAACAAAAGGAGGAAGCTACTACAAGATAGAGCAAAATCCTTAAAAGGTAAGACACACTTGATCACTATAAGTAAAAACTAAGAGCTCTCATAAAATCATCCAAAGCAAATTTCGAGAGAAAAATAGCTAAAGACTCAAAAGACAATCATAAGGCCTTCTTTAGCTATGTTAGAAACCTAGGAGGAAACTCCCAGATATGCTCAGAACTAGTTCAAAATGATGTGAAGATTACTGATCCTACAGACATTGCCAACATACTGGCTGACAGGTTCAGTGCAAACTTCTCCCCTCCCCAAAGGAGAGATATCTATACCAAACGATTGCAGCCCCCAAACATCTCCAGCCCAAGTGAGAACTGCTCTCTCCAAAGCAAAAACACAGCATCCATGGGACCTGATGGTGTCCCCGGCTGTGTGCTCCACGAACTCAATGAGGAATTAAACCCACAGCTAGGACAGCTGTTTAATCAAAGTCTTACCTCTGGATACGCACTCCAGGGAGTGGCGCACTGCAACTGTGGTCCCACTTCACAAAGGCGGTGCCTCCACCGACCCTGGAAATTACCGGCCCATTAGCTTGACAAGCCTTATCTGCAAAGCCATGGAGAGGATCATAATGGACCTCATAAATAAAGACATAGGGAATTTGCAGACTTTGGATCCAACCCAGTTTGGCTTTGTCAAAGGCAGATCATGCCTTTTAAACTTGGTTGACTTTTTCGAAACAGTCACCAAAGCCATTGATGAGGGAAAGGCAGTCCATACAGCCTACCTCGATCTGGCTAAGGCCTTCGATACAATACCCCACTCGGGTATCATTGAAAAACTCATCAGCTTAAATGTTAACCCATACATCACAAGATGGGTTGCAAACTGGCTGAGTGACAGAACCCACAGGGTCAGAGTTGCTGGCGCCATGTCAGACTCAAAGCCTGTCACAAGTGGTGTCCCACAGGGCTCAGTCCTGGGCCCACTCTTGTTTGGCATCTACTTTTCCAAGTACAAGCAAACACAGGAGGGTTATGGCTGACAAAGTTTGCAGATGACTGCAAACTGGGCCATAGTAGAAAACACATCTGACACAGATATCCTTCAGAAGGGTCTCACAGAAACGGATAACTGGTGCCAGAGCCATGGCCTAAAGTTAAATGCCAAAAATGCATAGTCATACCCTTCGGGAAAAACAAGGTTACCCCTAGCTACCAAATAGGTGGCAATCCACTGAGCACAGAAGAAGTTATCAGGGACCTGGGGACCCAGGTTGATAGTAGTCTGTCATTCGACACCCATGTAGCTAAAGTAGTTAGGAAGACCTTCTACATTGCCCACCTTATCATGAAGGGATTCTCATCTAGATCAAGGGAGGTTATAGTCTCCCTTTACTCATCACTCATCAGACCAATGATTGAGTACAATGCCCCATTCGGAATGTATCTGACCCGACACTTGCAGCAGCTGGAGAGGCCACAAAAGTTCCTCACCAAAAGGATAAAGGGTCTCAAAAATCTATCCTATGCTGCCCGACTGAAAGAACTCCAGCTCTATTCAGTCGCACGCTTGCTCAGAGGTGACCTTTGCCTAACATACAAGGCCATGTCAAACCCAGATTTGATGAATATGCTTCACCTCAAAAGATCTAGATCCATCAGAGCCACAAGGGCGGGAGACTTAAACCTCGACACAGCTATTAATAGGATGTGCTGGAGGGATAGATTCATCGCCCAAAGACTCCCTATGCTGTGGAACAAAATCCCGGTACATGTGAGGCAGAGCACCTCGCTGGCCTTGTTCAAGAGAAATCTTGACCAATGGATGGGAGATCGCAAATATACCCCAGGGATTACCTCAGTGTCACTGCTCGACAGAGGCACAGCAAAATAATGGGTATAGTTCCCCATACTAAAGGGGTGGCGTAAGCCACAAAACGATGGGCTAGGCTTGTAAATGCCCTCGGGCAGATAGCCTAGTATGAACCTATGAACCTACATTTATACACAGAACTCTTATGTTTAAAAAAATTAGAAACTTGTACTAAATTACGATAACATGGCATAGAAACTATATAGAGTGTGAATAAAAAAATAATACATACATATATATATATATATATATATATATATATATATATATATATATGTGTATGTATATATATATATATATATATATATATATATATATATATATATATATATATATATATCACTTACTAATTCTTAAAATCATAAAATTCTCTTCCGTAACATCGGTATCAAATTAATATTCTCATTCAAGCCTGGTAATGTAGCTGCGTTCAGTCTGAGTTGTCAATATAGTTCTCTAGTAGCTAAACTGTTTTCACAAAACCCTCCTCTTTGGTTTCTTTTAACTACTTCTACTATCCCAAAAATGAAAGGTACCAAACCAGTTGCAATTCAAAGTGTGCTTGTAAAGGGCATTATTCATATTCTTGTGTTCAACAGTGTATATATGTTTACGAAGGGGGTCTTTCTGCTTTCCCCCTGTAAAAATGGAAACACCCTTGATGAACAGCAATGTAAACCAAACCCATGCTGCCACAATTATTTTATTTTATTTTACATTTGTTAACCGGGAAATTCCGACCGGACCAGGTCCATTTTCAGCGGAGGCATACTTTTTCAGATGTGGGCTTTCTTCTATTCTCTGTCCTTCTTAATCCCGCTTAAGACTGACGGTTTTTGGAGAACAAGTACCGTGGTACACTTAAAATTATGACAAAAATCAAGGTTACTGATTTTTTACTTCAGTAACACGTATTCATTCCCATTTGTCGTATTCCATCAATGCCTCGAGTCAACAGTACTAACATTTTATAAACCTCCCCGTTTCTTTCCGAATTTGTCTCTGATTCATTGAGAGGTATGCTATCATTCACTTGTGGCACTTGTTCTCCAAAAACCATCAGTCTTAAGCGGGATTAAGAAGGACAGAGAATAGAAGAAAGCCCACATATGAAGAAGTGTCGGAAACGAAAACACAAACTATGGATACGTTTATGTGTTTGTTGTTGTTCTATTCGTGTGAGTTTGCAGTGCCTATTGTATTCATTAAAGTGCCTCACCCGTATCTTGACCTGTGGCTTCATTGTTTCATCGTGGACTGGTACCTATTTTTTTATTTATATCTAGTTCCCCAGCCTTCAAGTACTATTTTACTACAATTTGTAATCAATTTGAATGGGTAACCCCTGTCAATAAACATATTAAATAAATTAGATACTTCAATCTTAAAATCATTAACCTCAGAATACATCTCTGATCATTTGTCCTTGTACTATATTTTTCTTAATATGGTGTGGATGACAACTCTGAAAATCCAGAAAGGTATTGGAATAGGCTGGTTTCCTATACAATTTTGATCCAAAACATTTACTTTCGTAATGTAACATCTAAATAATCAATACTGTCAAATGAATAATTGTGTGTAAAGAAAATATGGACAAATATTGTTCATATATATAGCTGACTAGTTCATCTGCCATGTTTCAGTTGTTTTTCTATAAAATAAATCTAAATAGTGCAAATAAATGTGTCAATGGTCCATAAACCTAGAATTCAAAATAAACTTTTTCTCCCAGGAAAACAACCAAATTTGCATAGATAAGTACACAACTGGCACCCATTGCTATGACCTTTTCCTGTTTAAAATATTCTCCTTCAAAGTAATGAAATTATTAAGTAAAATACATTCCATAACCTCCATAATAAAATTAATCAAGGTGTTGTTAAATGCCTTAAAATGTTGGATATCTTCATAAAAAAGTTCAAAAACTTCCTTATGGGGAATAGAAGTAAATAAATTAATTACGTCAATAGTTGAGAATGTACACATCAGAATAATATTTTTTTTAATATTTCTTAAAATGTCCCATAAGTCAATCAAAATATGCTGTATGGGACGTAAAAATCATTCAATACTTTATCAATAAACAGACCTAGGGTGTATGTAGAACTATTATGTGCTGCTACAATCATTCTAAGGCGGGGGGGGGGGGGTTAAAAATGTTTTTGTGCACTTTAGGAATACCAAATGCATTAGGTATCACAAGGTAATTGTTACATAAAAAAATCATATACCGTTTCATTAATCATCCCATGAAAAATTAACTTAGTTTAATGACACTATTGTATAAACATCTGTGTCGTAATATTTCACTCATTTTATTATTATAGTCACTTTTATCAAGACGATTCCCCCACCCTGATCTGGCTTCATGAAGTGCATACCCTCATTAGTTCTCAATTCACTTAATAATAAATCATCTTCTTTACTTAAGTTGTAAAACTTCCTATTAGGTCTTTTAAATGCTTTACAAATTTCCTGTGTACATATCTTTTCATAACTAGTCATCATAGGCAAGAAATACATTTTCCACAAGGAGTGGTACCTAAAACATGTAAACCATTTGGTACGCTAATACTTGGAATTTGAAACTTACTGTGTACTAACCTATCTTTTATACTACGTCCCTTCTTAAAAGAGAATGTTGGTTTGGTGCATGAATCAGCAAATTCCTTAAATTTCAAAAGATACCCCCAATATTGCTTAATAATTGGGACTACCATGTCACTCAATAAGTCATATATGTCATAACCACATACATTTGCCTTTGTTTCTTATTGGGGGTTGTATATTCTTTATATTAGCACTTCTATTATTATGTATCTTATTTGTTACCTTAACCCTATCAAATGCATCCCTTACAAGATGTTCCTCATAACCCCTATCTATAAACACTGTTAAAGTTCTATTATACTCTATTTTCAAATCTTTTTTACTGTTACACAGACATTTTATTCTCATAAATTCCCCATAAGATAATGACTTCAGTAAGTGCGGGGGATGGAAACTAGAACCATGGAGAAAATGATGAGTCTCCTCTAATTTCCTGTGCATAGGAGGTAGAAATATCTCCACCATTTATTCCTTTTAGTTTTAGATCTAAAAAAAAGACTACCTGTTGACCACAGACTGAAATTTCAAACATCAAACCAAACCTGTTTTTATTAAGTTTCTCCATAAATATATCCACTTGATTTCTACCCCCTTTATATAAAAAAATGAGGTTGTCTATGTATCTATAGCAACGAAGAACATACCTGATGAAAAATTAATCTCTATATAAATATTCATTTTCCAGTAATCCCATCATAATATTTGCATACATGGGTACATATGGAGCACCCATGGCCGTGCCTTGTAACTGATGGTATAGATTACCATTAAATTAAAAAAAATTATGCTGTAAACAAAAATCTATTAAATCTATAATGTACATAGATACTGGACTATCGTCCAATGCATATCTTAATGCTTCTATACCATATTTTTGTTTAATACTGGTATACAGACTTTTAGCGTCAATCACTAACCAGAACATGTTTTCTTCCCATTGAATACTTTTGATTTTCTTCAAATGTGCTGCTTCTTTTGAAGTCACCAGATGAAATATCAATCTATTTTGTTTTTAAGTTAAGTTTCTTTGTGAAAAGTTTGAATTCAGTTATGGCCTTGGCTACATCACACCATTGTCCTGGCACAAACTTCAGTCCTTGTTTTAAACAAAGAAAAATAAGTCAGGGTAACTGTCTGTTCTGCACAATTAAAAATATGAAAGCCATTTAGGCTAAGCATTTTACCTTCAAATGCTTTAATTACCCCATTATCCTCTAACAATTGTTCCTGCTTCTTTTCCTCCAATACTGTCTCTGGCCATTGTTCATCTGTCCCTTTCAGGGTATGGGGATGCACTAAAAAATTTTGCTGACAATTTTTATTACCAATCCTTTCTGACCTTATCAAAGGTGGATACTCTTGCTCCAACACTTTGTTAACTTGTCTATTAGAGGAAGGTACATTCTTCTGTCTATAATTATCTGTGTACTTATTAACACCCCCTACTGCTCCACTAGTCTCACTCTCACTCTGTGGATTAGTTTTCTCCCAATTACTTGATAGGCTTTAGGTAAGGGGTGGGCCAACTTGCATGCATATTCCATTTCATCTTTATATAGTTTCTTTTGTTTTCTTGCCATGTTTACTTTGACTTTTCTTCAATTTTATTAAAAATTAAATTAAAATTAGCTTCATACTCATCGAATGCCACGTCATTCATTTTTATGTTCACCTCATCGATACCATTCAATACATCACGAATCTTGCTTTATTAATTCTCACTATGAACTGCATTAATTCCAATCCGTACCTGTGAAACGCATTCAATTCATCTAATTCACTCTGACCATAGGAAAGTCCATTTGGAAATGTGTACATTCTTAAACCTTTTGGTATTCTCTTTACCATAATACACTCAGTAAGGTATGCATCATCACACTGTAAACTATGTACCTTACTGAGTTTAACCTCAAAAATGTCTAGATCATTTTGCAAGTATCGAGTCCCGTAAAAATTGTCCGTTATCCTAAAAGAGAATTTAAAGTCTCTATTTAACCAAGTGTTGATACAAGCCGAGTAGTCAACTACTGCTCTTTCTCTTTGGCTGCTTAGTATACAATCCGATTCAGGGTCACTCAACGTCTCCTTGTTGTTAATGGCTCTCTTCCGTCTTAGCACGTCATATGTAACTTCCAGGTTAACCCAACCAGTTCTTTGAGAACTATTCCGGAATTGTAATTTTTCCAACGAAGTCTGCATCTGGGTAACTTATTGTGAAAGCAGCTTGACCAGCTGCGTTAAATTCCCTTCCTCGTTTGTATTTAAAATTTCCACAAATATTCATTTGACAGTACAGATTATTTAGATGTTACACTTTTTAAAAATTATGAAACTAAAGGTTTTGGTTCAAAACTGTATAGGAATCCGACCTATTCCAATACCTTTCTGGATTTTCACAGTTGCCACCCACACCACAGTAAGAAAAATACAGTAAAAGGACAAATGATCAGAGCCAGCAAGGATGCGTTCTGAGGTTAATGATTTTAAGACTGAAGTATCTAACTTATTTAATATGTTTACTGACAGGTGTTACCCTACCCATTCAAACCTATTACTAATTGTAGTAAAAATAGTACTAGAGGGTTGGGGAACTAGATATAAACCAGTCAGCTTCCGGTGATTTCTCCTGTCCACCTGGTGAATCTGGGCATACTGGGGCAATGCAGCAATTGCCTCGTGTACACAGACAACCCTCTCCTCCTACCACCCAACACTACAACCTGTGAGAGATGCACTTACATAGCCAAAATGGAAGCAAAGCTCTCTCCACCCAAGATTGTGCTAAACAGTCAAGAGGAGAAGGTTAACACCCACACTACACCTCAAGCAGCACATAGCCCTTCTAAACCTGCACCACCAACACCCACATATAGCAACACTAAATCCACATATGCTGAGGCCCTTAACTGTAACCTGCCCAAGCAACAAAGACCTCTGAAGCTGAAACGCAAACAAACACCAATCACAACCAATGTGTCACATAGTTCACAACACCAGTGTGCCACCCAGCAACAGCCCCTAAGGCAAGACAATGTACCTAACACTTTAGTCATAGGTGACTCTATAGTCCGGCACACTGATGTCCCACTCACCAGGTTGAATAAGGAGAAAATTACAGTCAGCTGCCTGTCGGGTGCCAGGATCCGCCACATAATGCATGCACTCAAGTCACTCCACAACAAGTACAAATATGACTCTGTCATTGTCCATGTTGGAGTGAATGACTTGAGACGTACCTCCCTGGACTACATGAAAAGAGACATGGAAGAGCTCTCGGATCATGTGGCCCAGGCAGGTATGACCCTAGCCCTGAGTAGCATCCTGCCTTCGCCCAGAATGATACTACAATATAAGGATAAAATGATTGACTTCAACAATTGGCTAAGCTTATGGTGTCATTCAAAGGGGATCCAGTATCTGTCTGCCTGGGACAACATGATTGACAGACCACGATGCTTTGCCAGAGATGGTCTGCACCTGTCGCCCCTGGGATTCAGGTTACTGGCTAAGGCTCTTGCCACCCCTATAGTGCCTTTTTTAGGCAAACTTCAAAGGACAAAACCACCACCGTAACAGGTAAAAGCATGCAAAATCTGAAGGTAATGCTACTCAGTGCTAGAAGTCTAAACCTCAAAATGCACTCTCTCGAGGCACTCCTAAAAATGGATAACATCGATATCTGTGCAGTAACTGAGACCTGGTTCAAGGCTCCAGAGAGCACCCCTGCAATACCAGGCTACAACTCTTACCACACTTTTCGGCCACCAAACCAGGACCGACACTAAAGGTGGAGGAGTGTCAATATTCACCAAGGATATTCACACCACCAGGCTAGTTGGCCAACACAATGTGTCTGAAATTCTCCAAGTGCAACTAACACTAGGTAAGACTGCAATCCAAATTGTAGCTTGCTACAGATCCCCCACCATACCCCAAGATTCTCACTACACCTTTCTAAACATACTGGAAAATATTAAGATAGAACCAAACACCCTAATACTGGGTGATTTTAACTACCCTGCCATTAACTGGGAAAACTACTCATGTCCCAACACCTTTGCGCAACGGTTCTTGGAATTCATAAATTCATAGTCCCACCAGGGGCTCCAATATCCTAGACCTGGTCATTACCAACATGGGAAATCAATGCTCCATACCTATGGTCACCCCCTCATTAGTCAGGTCTGACCATAAGCTAATCACCCTTAACATCCACATCCCACCCCCACCCGCCAGTAAAGAAACCACCATAAAAAACTTCTCCAAAGCCAACTTCATGCTACTCAAGTCAGAAGTGACAAACTTCACAACACCCATGCAGACGGGAACTGAAAGTTCAACTGCTGAATCCTACACTAAGGCACTGTACGAGCACATCCACTCATGCATGAATCGTGCCATCCCAAATAGAACCAAAATGCTCTCATCCAAAAAAAGGAAGCCAATCTGGTGGTCCCCTGCCATAAACAAACTTTACAACAAAAGGAAGAAACTTTTGCAGAAAAGAGTAAAATCCCAGGATGCAAAAAACTCCCTTACTAGCCTCAGTAAGAAACTGAGATGCCTCATAAAATCCTCCAAAGCTAGTTATGAAAATAAAATTGCCAAAGATTCCAAAGACAACCACAAAGCATTCTATAAATATGTCAAGAATCTAAATGGCAATGCTCAGATCTGCTCTGAGCTAAAACAGAATGGCATTAAATATACTGATCCGAAGGATATTAATATCCTGGCAGATCGATTCAGTGCCAACTTCACCCCCCTCTCACCCCCTAAATGGCCCATCTCAATACCGGAAGATTGCCAAATTCCAGTAATAACGGCCACACAGGTACAAAACGCACTCTCTAAAGCCAAGAATACAGCATCCATGGGACCAGATGACATCCCGGGCTGTGTACTACATGAACTACAATATGAACTGGCACCTCACCTAAGTGTCATGTTTAATCATAGCCTCACCTCAGGTTTCGTGCCCACTGAGTGGTGCAGAGCTACAGTTATCCCAATCCACAAGGGAGGATCCACCTTGGATCCCGGAAACTACCGTCCCATCAGTCTGACAAGCCTTATCTGCAAGGCCATGGAGCGTATTATCATGGAACTTATAAACAAAGACATTGGCAACCTTCAAACACTGGACCCCACCCAGTTTCGGTTTGTGAAGGGCCGATCTTGTCTCCTGAACCTGACCGACTTCTTTGAATCCGTCTCCAGAGCCATGGACAAGGGTAAGGTGGCCCACACAGCCTATCTAGACCTTGCCAAGGCCTTTGACACCATCCCCCACTCTGGAATCATAGATAAACTTACTAAGTTGGGCATTAATCCCTATGTCACCCAATGGGTTGCTAAATGGCTTACTGATAGAACCCACACTGTAAAAGTAGCCGACTCCAAATCCAGCTCCAGACGAGTGACAAGTGGAGTACCTCAGGGTTCAGTCCTGGGGCCGCTCTTGTTTGGCATCTACTTCTCTGAAGTACAGGTCAACACTAAGGGACTCTGGCTAACAAAGTTTGCAGATGACTGCAAACTGGGAGCCATTATTGAATCCCCAAATGATGTGGATACTCTACAAAAGGGCCTTACAGAAACAGATGCTTGGTGCCAGAGCCATGGGCTCAAGCTCAATGCCAAGAAATGCATTGTTATCCCTTTGGGAAAAACATGTATCCATGAATTACCATATAGGTGGCAGTACACTAAACACAGAAAGTGTGATAAGAGACTTAGGGACACAGGTGGACAGTGGTCTCACCTTCGATAACCACATCGCCACAACAGTCAGGAAATCCTTCTATGTGGCACACCTCATCACGAAGGGCTTTTCATCCAGAAAAAAGGAGGTCATTGTCCCACTGTACTCATCCCTCATTAGACCCATTATAGAATACAACGCCCCATTTGGTATGTACCTCTCAAGACATCTGCAACAACTGGAAAGGCCTCAGAAATACCTCACTAAAAGAATCACAGGCCTAAAGCAGATGCCCTACGCTGACCGCCTTAAAAAACTCCAGCTATACTCTGTCGCATATCGTCTACTCAGAGGCGATCTCTGCTTAACATACAAGGCCATGTCAAACCCAGAGCTGCTGGACATGCTACACTTAAAGAAATCCCATTGCCTCAGAGCTACACGCTCCAGGGATCTAAACCTTGTCATCACAATAAACAAAACATGCTGGAGGGATAGGTTCCTGACCCAGAGACGCCCCAGACTCTGGAATAGATTGCCCATACATGTCAAGCAGAGTGCCTCTTTGGACCTCTTCAAGAGGAACCTTGACGATTGGATGGGAGAAAGGAAATTCACCCCAGGGATCACGTCAGTCGCCCTGCTAGACAGGGATCCAGGAAAGTAAATAATGTGGGAAGAAATAGCCAGGGAACTGTTATGGCTAGGCTTGTATAGGCCCTAGGGCTGATAGCCTAGTACCAACCTATGAACCTATGAACCTATCAGTATAACGTATCAATGTACCAACTGCCACTCAGAGGTGAGGGTATCCCATTCTCTAACTCTATGGTTTTATACTATGGAGATTTTGGTAATCAGATCAAGGAAATTTTATCAAAAAAACTGGGTAATGTTTAAATGTAATTCTGATCTACTCAACAGTGTAGGTGATAAACATCATTTTGCATTTAAAACAGAATATAATATGTAATATTTACTTGAACACCCTACTGTTAAGTCTTATGATGGAAAGGGGGCATATAAATGTGGGACATGTAAATACTGCAGTTATATTGTGCAGGGTAGGGATGTCATGGTGGGACCCCCCCACCCACACACACACACACACACACAGTATATGTTAGGCTAGAAGCTGGTAATTGTGGCAACACAGGTTTGGTTTACATTGCTGTTTGTCAGGGATGTTACCATTTTTACGTGGGAAAAACAGAAATACTCCTACATAAAGGTACATACGAACACGTACACATTACTGAGCACAATAATATGAATTATGCCCTTTACAAACACACACTAAATTGCCAGCGGTTTAGCACTTTTCTTTTTGGGATAGTAGAAATAGTTGAGACCAAAAGCAAAGTTGTGTACACTCACCATAAATGTAGATGTTCGAGTGTGTTCACTGTTGCAGTCATCACACTTGGGTTATCTGCCTGCAGGTAGCCCTCAGTCGGCCCGAATACCAGAGTCTTGGGATTTCTGCGTTGGATGCTGTCGCATCTTCCATGACGTAAGGTTGACAGGGGTATAAAACATGCAGCCGACACCATTACATCAGTTTTTCTTGCCCCAGATGTCAGCAGCCCACAAAATAGGAAGCAATCACATGGTGTGGAACACCTCCAGTAGAAAGTAAATACCACTGCCATAAGATATGGCCAAAAAAGAGGACAGGTAGAAAGTATAGAAAAGACAGGGGGCTGGAGGGAGGGTAACCAGGACTGCAACAGTGAATACACTCGAACATCCACATTTATGGCAAGTGTACACAACTGTACTGTTATTCGTGTTTCACTGCTGCAGTCATCACACTTGGGTTGATTCCCAAAGCTGAGAAGGGGTGGAGGCAACAAGTAGTAGTAGGGCTGGCTAACAGGCCTTGTAAGACTGCTGTGGCAAATCCAGCTCTGGATTTAGAAAAGATAGGTAAGTGGTAATGCTCTGTGAAGGTGTGTACAGAACTCCAGGATGCAGCTTCCAGGATGTCCCAGATAGGGTCTCCCCTGAGAAATGCTGTAGAGGCTGAGGTAGCCCTAGAGGAATAAGGTCTGATCCCCTGTAGGGTAGGGTTTCCATGCTGTCTGTAGCAGAAATGGATGCAGTGTGCTATCCATTTAGAAATGGTTTGCTTTGAAATGGCCTTGCCCTCTGCCCTGTAGCAAAGCGGACTAGCAGCTGGTCAGATTTTCTGAAAGGTTTATTCCTGTCAAGGTAGAACCTGAGCTGTCTGCGCACGTCCAAGGAGTGCAGGATCCCTTCCCCTTTATTCTGAGGATTAGGAAAAAAGGTTGGTAAATGGATGGATTGGTTTAGGGCCACACTGGATACCACCTTAGGCATAAAAGATGGGTTAGTCCTGAGGGAAATTCGCATGGAAGATAATGAAGGGTTTCACAGCCATAAGGGCCTGTAACTCAGACACTCTTCTTGCTGAAGTGATGGCTAGAAGTAAGGCTGTTTTCCAAGAGAGAAATTTTAACTCTGCTGTAGCAGCAGGATCAAAAGGGGGGGGGGGGGGAGTGTGAGCTTCTCTAGTACAAAGTTAAGGTCCCAGGCAGGAGTGGAGCTCTCCTTGAGGGTCTTAAATTATTAGCTCCTCTCAGGAACTGTTTGATCAGAGGGTGAGAGAAGAGCGGTGGCTCAGTATTGTAATGAGCTGAGACGACAGAGGCATGAATCTTAACTGATGAGAAGGACAGGCCTTTGTGGAGCAGCTCTGCTAGATAATCTAGGATTTGAGGTAAGGTGGGCACGGCTGTGTCTTTTCCTAGAGATTGGCTCTAAGAACAGTATCTTTTCCACTTTTCTGAATAGGATTTCCTAGTACTAGGCCTCCTGGCCTCAAGGATAACATCCAGTACCTGTTTGCTGAGGGTTGCTGGTGATGTAAACAGGGAATAAGCCAGGCTGCCAGGTTCAGGGTTTGCAGCTGAGGATGCAAAATATGTCCTTCCTGCTGTGACAGCAGAGAGGGGGTCTGATGTAGGTGCCAGGGTGGCACTGCTGTCAGACTGCGTAGGAGTGGGTACCAGTGTTGGCGTGGCCAGTCTGGTGCAATAAGGACTGTCCTTGGCCTGTCCTGTTTGACACTTCTGAAAGGAGGGGCAGAGGGGGAAAGGCATAGATTGAGAGGTTTTCCCATGGCAAGGATAGGGCATCCACTTTTCATGCTTGGCTGTGGGGAATTCTGGTGCATAATTTGCTCAATTGATAGTTTTTGGGGGGAAGCAAAGAGATCCACTTCTGGTGTCCTCCACCTGTGTATTAGAAGTTTGAATGAGTTGGGTTCCAGTATCCACTCGTGTGGGTCCATTAGATTTCTGCTCAAGTCGTCTGCCAGTGAAATTTGTTTGCCTGGGAGGAATTGAGCTTGCAGGTGCACTTGATAGCTCAAGGCTGTGTTCCACAGAGCCATGGCTAACCTGCAGAGTGGGTAGGAAAGAGTTCCCCCCAACTTGTTAACTTACCACATAACTGTGGTGTTGTCTAACCTTATAAAGAGTTGTCCTGGCAGGATAAGGTATCTGAAGGCTGTCAGTGCATTCTGTACAGATAACATTTCTTTTTGATCGATATGCAGGTGAATTTGTCCTGGGCTCCACTTGCCTTGAGTGCATTTGCCTGCCATGTGAGCCCCCCATGCATAGTCTGATGCGTCTGTTGTCAGGGTTTGGGCAACAGGGGGGGGTTGAGTGAAAGGGAGTCCCTTGTTGTGGTTGCAAGCCTCTGCCCACCAAAGGAACCAAAGGGAAGGAATGATAAGAATCACTGTTTCCAGGTCCTGAGAATGTTGACACCAGAGACTTTTTAAGTATCACTGAAATTTCTTCATATGCAGTCTTGCATATGGAATTAGTAGAATGCATGAGGCCATGGACCCTAGGGCTATTTTTCTTGCAGATAGCTGGGTTTGGGTGGCCAGTAGTTTGAAGTAATTTGTCAAATAAACCTGCTTTTCTGGAGTGAGGAATGGCATCTGGGAAGTTGTGTTCAAGCTTGCTCCCAGGAATACAATCTTTTGGCTGGGTACCAGATGTGATTTCTTTTCATTGATGGTATACCCCAGAGAAGTTAGGAGTCTCTTTATAAACGTCAGGTGCTGAAGTAGCAATTCCTGACTGTCTGCCTGAATCACGCAATCGTCCAAGTATGGGTAAATTTGAATACTTCTCTGCCTGCAGTATACAATGGCTGAAGCCATGCACTTTGAAAACCCTAGGCACAGTAGATAAGCCAAAGGGAAGTGCAAAGATATTTACTGCAAGATTCCCTTACGAGGGATGTGCAGATAAGCTTCTTTTAAGTCTAGGGTGACTAGCCAGGAGTCCTTGGCTAGCATAGGAAGCAGCTCCTGGAGTGTAAGCATTTTGGCACCACTAGGAAGGAGTTAAGAGTTGACAGATCCAGAATAGGGCGCCAAGAGTTCTTTTTTCTGGGCACCAGGAACAGTCTGGTGTAGAAACCCTGTCCCCTTTGCTCTACTGGAACAGGTTAAATAGCCCTGATACTGAGAAGAGAAAGTACTAGCTTTTGGGCCCCTACCCACTGGTTTGGAGGAAGGTCTGGCAATCTGCTTGGGGTTGGCAGTGAGTGGAAATAAAATCTGTATCCCTGGGATACAATGTTTACGACCCATCGGTCCGGGGCAATATATTCCCAGTTTTTTGCATGCAGGGTGAGTTTTCCTCCTAGGGGTGCAAGTACTTGGGCATGGCTGGGAAGGATGAAGGACAAGTCATTGTGAACTTTTTCCATAAGGGGGTGGCTTACCACTCCCTATTTTTGAGGAGGGAGCACTCCATTGTTTAGATCTGTGCATACCCTGAGACTGTAGTCTTTGTGGTCTGTTGCCCCTGGGTTTTGACTGAGGTGGTCTGGGAGGGATTGGAAAGGACCATTTTTTGAAGGCCAATGCCTACTGAATCTAGGTGGCTGTACCTGTAAGAAATCTTTAACAGTTTGCATAGATTTAGCTTTTTCCTCCATCTTTTTAAGAACTTATTCTGCTTTTGAATCAAACAAACATTCTTGGTTTAATGGCGCATCCAGTAATTTTGCTTTGACATGGTCTGGCAAGATTTGTTCCTTCAGCCAAGCATGCTTTCTCAGAACAGACCCAGTGACAGCAGCCCTGCAAGATGCTTCTAAGGCATCAAAACCGCACTGCAAAGTATGTTTACCAACTTAGTTTGCCGAATGCATTAACTCTTGTAAGTCTTTATTTTCTGCATAATCAGGAATCAACAACATTTTTTGTTTAATTAGTTCCATAATATGCTGCTGGTACTTCAACATGTGAAACTGGCAATTTAAAGCCCTGATGGCAAGAGTTGCAGAGGTATATGCCTTCTTACCCAATCTGTCTAAAAGCCCTAGAATCCCTGTCCGAAAGGGTAGGGTTTTTGGCTATAATAGCCTTAATACCTGTAGGTCCATGGGAAATGGTCTCTGGATCTGCAGTGGGATTTTTAGAGAGAAATTTGTGAGTCAGGTACTCTGTAGTACCTGTCAGGCTTTCTAGGAACTGGTGGTAAAATATCAGGGGTAAGACTGGATTCCATGAAGATATCATCTACAATATCCAGGAGAGGGGGTATGGCTAGAGGTCTATGCTGAGGCAAGTCTAAAAATTCCCTGAGTCTCTTTTTGGACTGTGGGTAGTCCTGGCATTCCCAGCGGAAATACTCTTAGGGTATGCAAGGTTTCACCGAAAGAAAAGTCCTCTGGGGGGGGGCACAGGGAATGGAATCCTCTGCATCTGAGTCCTCATAGGTAGATAAGGGTATGTCCTGGTAATCACAGGGGTCAGAGTCATCGGACTCATGGCCTGTAGAATCAGAAGGAAAATTAATTCTTTGTCTTTTAGAGGCGGAAGGCTGGCTTCCCCTAATTAAAGTAATAAGGTCTTCAGCCATTCTAAGCATTTGTTTCTGTGGCATGGGAGCTTGAGAATACACTTTGGTCATTGGTTTCCTAGGCGTAGTGGAACCTCTGGGCCTGAGAAATTCGGTAGTTTTAGTCATTAATGAAGTAGTCGGTTTAATACAAACATCGGAAGGTCTGAATACACCTTCAGAAGCCGGTGCCTGCACAGCAGCTCCAGACCCATCCAAGGTAGAGACATCCGCAGGTACCATAGTCGAAGAAGTATCTCGGATTCCGAATGGGTCTCAGTAGAGGCCTGCGAATCTGTAGAAGTGGGTAACAGGGGCTGCGAAAGCACCTCACTGAGTACCGGCGGACTGGCGACTAGCTTAACGGAAGCGTCATCGGCAGTTATGGACTTAAGCGGTCTGTCTCTGTCATTATCCTTGCGTTTTTTTGGAAGATCGGTAGTCGGATGGCTTATCAAAGCCATTTCGGAATACGGTGAACGAGAGCAAAAGAATTTAGCGACAAAAATAGCCTGACGACGAATAGTTCGGGTGTTGAACAAGACACAAAACCAACAGTGAGGGACGTCGTGGTCTGGGCCTAAACAGGTGACGCAGTAAGAATGAAAATCTCTGTGAGGTATTTGCTTTCCACAAGCAAGACAACTGTTAACGTTTTCTGACATTGGTTAGAACAAGAAAAAAGGATCCCCAATGGGGTACTTAGCTTTGGAAGACTTCAGGCTTGAAACTCGAAAAACAAAAATTTCAGGAAGCGGCTGACCGGCACTTGCTAACTGCTTGTGCTTCGGGCTCCCGCGCGGCAAGAAAAGCTGATATAATGGCGTCGGCTGCATGTTTTATACTCCTGACGTCATGGAAGAGGTGAAAGCATCTGACGCAGAAATCCCAAGACTCTGGTATTCCGGCCGACTGAGGGCTACCTGCAGGCAGATAACCCAAGTGTGATAACTGCAACAGTGAAACACGAAGAACATCAGGAGGGTTCTGGGAAAACTGTTTAGCTACTAGAGAACTATACTGGCAACTCAGACTGAACATAGCTACGTTTTCAGGCTTGAATGAGAATATTAATGTGATGCCAATACTACAGAAGAGAGCTTTGAAATTGTAAGAATAAAGTGATTGGTTTTAATAATTTTATTATACTCTATATGGGTATTATTTTATTTTTTTATTCACACTCTATATAGTTTCTATGCCACGTTACCGTAACACAGTATACGTTTTTAATTTTTTTAAACATGAGTTCTATGCATAAATGTAGTTGAATATAGCTGAATTGGTTATTGTGGGGATTGTCTTAATGACTTTAAAACGGACGATTAAGCTATTAGCACTGACATTAGTTGGTGATGGTGTTGTGACTGTTTCAAGCCCTATAAATGTGGTGGAGTGTATTTTATTCTTTTGGTTCTGATGAAGTCCAGGTTCAAAGGGATGAAACAGTTTGTCCTTTTTATTGTGATTTTACACTTTTGGTACATTAAATTTTCATACATTTTATCCTTGTGGAGCCGCTGCATTCTTCCTGGTTTACTACAAAGTGGGCTAATTTTTTTTTTTTTTACAAACTTAAAAACGATGACATTTTATAAGGTCATCAGCTGACTGAAAAGCATGTCCTTACTGACAGGAACATCTAATAACTGACTTTCTTCAAGGGATGCATATCAATCTTCAGCCAGGTACACTTTCTCATAACAAGCATTTGTACAAAAAAGCTAGAGGGTGCAATGCATCATATATGCACTTTAAAAGACGGAACCCAATTCTTTTAGCTGTAGCATTAATGTTTTTCTGGTTTATTTTTCTCATAATTACCTAGAAGTTTCTCTACTGTCTTCTGTATTTGAACAAAACAGAGATCTAGTAAATCATCTGCCCAAAGTATTAAAGGTATACAGATTTTTACCATACCTGTCCAGCGACCTATTTATTTTTTGTCAAAAGGCAAAATGATAAGTGGTACGGATGTAGAAAGAGAAATTGTGGAGGGAGTCGCCTTGCAGTTACTGTAAGGATTGTGATTATCTATAAGGGCTTCATAAAGCTTATCTGTTCTTTTGGATGCTGGCAGCAGAGGATATTGGTGCTTTCATTACATTCAAAAAAGGTCTGGATCAGAGAAGAGACTGTCCATTTGGATTCTGGGATTTTTACCATGTTCATATAACAGTTCTTTGAAAAGAATCTTATCTGGCGGTTATCAAAGAAGATTAAGGGTATGAGCTGCTTTCAAGATGCACCCTGTAGACAACAGTATAGTGTTTGATTCTTGTTTTCCTTTTTTTTTCTTAATTTCTCCAAGTTCTTTCTTAATTTCTCCAAGTCTTTTGGGTTTCTAATACCATGATGGGAATGGATCCCATTCCTAAGTCAAACTATGATTAAAGTTCATGAAATTAATATTGTTTCAATCTTCGATGTCAGCAAGCAGTGCTCTTCGCAGCACCCGCAATGTGCCCAATAATAAGAAGTTATGTACCTACCATAACGTTCCATGTTAGTTGTCTTCTCTCGCCTTCTTTCTTGCTGGATGGGTTCGGAGCCGAGGCCACTTACTAAGCTCGAGAGCTAATTTTACCAGCTCGAGGCAACCTTATATCCCATGATGCAAGGCGGAGACTACCTAGATCTCGTTTGGTAGCTAAGGAAATTATGCAAAATATTCTTCCAACTGGAGAGGAGGAAGAAAAAGTAATAATACTAAAAATGACAATCATAATAATCATAATCCTCTGAAAAGGATCAACCTAATCTAGTGACACTAGAAGCTGATTAGCTAGAAAAAAGGATAAAACCTCTTAAGAGAAGAGGCATAATCTTCTCGGTCTGACCAGGCTAGGGGGATGGTGGGCGGGACGCAAGAAAGAAGGCGAGAGAAGACAACTAACAATGAACGTTATGGTAGGTACATAACTTCTTAATGTTAAGTTGTCAATCTCGCCTTCATTCTTGCTGGATGGGACCGCGTCCCTAGCACCTCTATCCTGGGTGGCTCAATGGAACAGACTCTTGAGAACGGTGGAACCAAAATTCACTCCGTCTCTGGAGGCCAAGTCTAATTTGTAATGTGAAACAAAGGTATGAGGAGAGGCCCATGTGGCTGCTGCGCAAATAGTGTCTATTGGAAGTCTAGCCTGAAAAGCTGTAGATGTAGCTAGAGCTCTGGTAGAATGGGCTTTTGGCCTAAAAATCAACTCTTTGCCTCTGAGCTGATAAATGTAAGTAATCACAAAAACAGCCATCTAGATAAAGTCACCTTGGAGACTGGAAGGCCATTCCTGTTCTCTGCATAGGATAGAAACAGTTGATCAGATTTCCTAAAATGTTTAGTTTTGTCCAGATAATATCTGAGTTGGCGGTGAACATCAAGATAATGTAGTTTTTGTTCCGCTCTATCAGAATAATTTGGGAAAAAAACTGGAAGATCAATGGATTGATTTAAGTTAGTCTGCGATGCCACTTTGGGTAAGAAAGACGGATTAGTCCTTAGAGAAACCCTGTCTTTGTGGAAGATTAAGTAGGGAGGACGAATGCAGAGAGCATGAAGCTCAGATACTCTCCTGGCAGAAGTAATGGCGACTAGAAAGAGTGTCTTCCAAGAAAGAAATTTCAATGAACAGGCAGCCGCAGGTTCGAAAGGGGGAAGAATCAAGGATGTTAAAATTAAATTTAGATCCCACTGTGGTGGGGGATCTCTAATCAGAGGTTTAAGTAAAAAGATACCTCTAAGGAATGCCTTACAAAGTTTATGTGACATAATATTGTGGTCCAAAAAGCCTATATGAAAATTCAAAATGGCTGCCAGCTGAACTTTTACTGTGGAGGAAGAAGATCCTGAATGAAAAATCTCGGCTAGGAAGTCCAAGACCAAATGAATCGGAGCAGTATAGGGGTCTATATTCCTAGCTTTTGCCCAGAAGGAGAAACGTTGCCATTTACTAGAGTAAATCCTTCTGGTGGAAGATTTAAGGGAAGCTACTATGATATCCCGGACGGGATTAGAAATCATAGGAAGCCTGGCTAAGGATGGAAGTGGAGCAACCAAGCAGTGAGGTTGAGAGAAGGTATGGATTGGTGCAGCTGCCCCGACTGGTGGGTCAGAAGATCTGGAACCGGGTCCAGATGCCATGGCTGTACCAAGAGATAACGATGTAGGAACGGAAACCATATCTGTCGAGGCCAATAAGGGGCAATGAGAATCAACTTGGCTCTCAAGGCGGTTGCTTTCTGAATTACTTGAGGTATCAGAGGAAAGGGGGAAAAGGCATAAAGAAGTCCCCGTGGCCAATCTTGGGTTAGAGCATCTCTGGGGGGATGGCCTGGAAGGGGGAAGAGAGAGAAGAAGTCTGGGCATTTGCTGTTTTGAGGTGTAGCAAAAAGGTCGCAGCAAGGAAGGCCCCACTCCTGAAAAATCTCTTCTGTCACTGATTGTTTGAGAGACCACTCGTGAGGAATGAGAATAGCTCTGCTCAACCTGTCCGCTATGATGTTGGATTTCCCAGGGATATGCGTTGCTATCAGAAACTGCTGAGAAGAGATTGCCCACTGCGCCAAAGTCTGAGAGCCTCTCGACACAGTGGATAGGACTTGGTTCCGCCCTGTTTGTTGATATATCACACTATGGACATATTGTCCGTTTGGACTGCAATAGTTCCCAGGGGAAGAGAGTCATTGAGGGCTTGCAACGTTAAAAGCACTGCTCTCATCTCTAGGACATTTATGTGCATGTGGTATTCGAAAGGTTGCCAAGTGCCATGGACCATCCTGCCCTGATAATGCCGCCCCCCACCCGATCAGGGAGGCGTCTGATGTAACCGTGGCAGGAGGAACAAAGGGTCTGCCCTGATGGACTTGAGGGGACGATATCCACCAGGTCAGATGCCTTTTGCAAGTTGGAGTTATTATGATCCTGTGACGCATGGGAAGTTGTTGAAAGGACCATTGGGCGAATAGCATCCATTGTAGAAGACGCATGTAAAAGCGGGCAAAGGGAAGAAGTGTTATGGCGGCCGCCATAAGACCCAATACTTTCAGAGCAAATCTGGCCTGAATTTTGTTGCTGAAGAGAATCACCTGGACATGATTTTGAATGTCCAAGATCCTTTGGTCTGTTAACTTTGCTGAAAGTTGTACGGTGTCCAATTTTGCCTATAAAAGTAATAGATTGACAAGGCGACAAGGCAGATTTTTCGAAATTTATAGAAATCCCTAGCCCTCTGCAAATGTGAATGGTGTAATCTCTGGCTTGGAGAAGTTGATGCCTGGTGGTGGCAGTGAGGAGCCAGTCGTCTAGATATGGAAACACCTGGAATCCTTGACGTCTCAGGTGAGCCGTAACCGCTGCCATACATTTGGTGAACACTCTGGGGGCTGCAGTGAGTCCAAAAGGCAGGGCCCTGAATTGGAAGTGACTGGTCCCCAGCCGAAAGCGGAGAAACCTTCTGGAGCGCCTGTGAATTTTTATGTGATAGTACGCATCCTAAAGATCTACCAAGCACATCCAATTGTCCTTGCCCAGAAAGGGTAGAATGGACTGAAGCGTGACCATCCAGAATCTTATTTTCTTTACAAACTTGTTTAGTTTGCTGAGATCTAATATTGGTCTCCAGTCCCCTGTCTTTTTTGGTACTAAAAAGAACCTTGAGTAGATTCCGGATCCTATTTGGTCTGCTGGGATTGGCTGGATGGCTCTTTTTGCTAGCAGTTTTGATATCTCTGGTACTGCTAGTTCCCTTAGACCGGGTGGAACGTCTGGAAGGGTTCCCTTTTGTTGAACTGGGGTTTGAATAAAGGGAATTTTGTAACCCTCTGATATAATCGACTGTACCCATTTGTCTTGAGAAAGGGAAAGCCAGGCTATTGGGTACAGCGATAATCTTCCCCCGACTGCCTCCGAAGGTGGACAATCGGGCAACATCTCAGGGATGCTGGAAGGGTTTGTCAGTGAGAGGCTCCCTGCTACCCTGATTCTGCGGACCCCCTCTGCCCCTAGGGCGGCGTCTGTTGTTGTTACCCCCTCTGCCTCTGGGAGTAAACTGACCTTGTGCGTCAGGCATGACTCCTTGAGATTTGCGGAACCACATTTTCCCTCCCTTCTGACCTTTTGGGTAAGGTCTTGAAGGGGTGGAAAAACGGACTCCTATGGCAGAAAGAGTCTTGCCATCTTGTTCGCATCTAGTCACCGTGTCTTTCACTTGAGGTCCGAACAATGTCGAACCATCAAAAGGAGAGTTTGTGAAGGACGCCTTGAAGGGGTCTGCAAAATTACAAAGCCGCATCCAGGATTGACGCCTTAAAGCCACTCCTGTGCCTGCGGCCCTACTCGCTCCATCGGCTGCATATGAAATGAGCCGCATGGAGGAGTTAACAATGGAGTTTAGGATTCCTAGCTGTGAGTTAATCTTATCCTGAGACCCAGTGGCTGACGGATCCTGTAAAACTTCTCCCAACTCTTTAAGAACATCTCTTTGAAGGCGGGTGAAGTGACACAAGTAGTTCAGCGATCGCATGGCAAAGGTCGCTGAAGAAAAAATCCACTTGCCGTACCTATCCATAGTCCTAGAATCCTTGTTAGGAGGATGGACAGGTACTGAAGGATCAGCTAAGTTCCTTCTTGGTGGCTGCAGCCACCACCATGGCATCAACCGGGACACCTTTTGTCAAATATTGCCTATCAGGTGGGGCCGTAATGAATTTAGAAGGCTTCCGAGGAATAGGTTCCACCGAATCCGGGGCCATCCACGCCTTCCGAGCCACCACGTCCATAAGAGGGTCGAAAGGCGGAGACACCCAGGAGGTGGAGGGTCGAGATCCGAACGCCTCCAGGTATACTGACTCGTCCTCGGAAGGATTAAGGGAAGGCCAGTTCCCCCTCTGCTTAAGGAGTTCAAGGATGTCTGAGAAAGAGACATCCTCAGAGGGGGACCTTGGGGATCCCTCCGACTCATCCAAGTCAGTATCAGATGTAATAGACTCGGGGGAGTCTAGATGTTTCCTCTTACATGTCCTCTTACGCGGAGGTTCACCTGACGGATCAGGAGAAGCCTCGGAAGAGGAAGATATTCCCAATGGGAAAACCTGAGGCGTTGGATCTCTGGGTCCGGGAGCAAGAGAGTGGGAAGAGACGTCAGCAGGCACTGTAGTGGGAGGAGCTGATGGAACTGACCGTTGACTACACCCAGGGGCTAGTACACTCCTCATCACCTTGAAGGCTCCCCCGTCAGAGAGGCCAGAAAGTTCCCGCTCCGAAGAGATAGGAACTCCAGGCCTCACCGACAGGGAAGGCTCCGAGGCAGATGTCGGGACTGAGCTCACCAACGCCGAAGCCCCGAGAGGGAGAACGGGGTCGGACAAGGGTCCGATGCCACTCGCCCCCTCGGAGCCAACGAGAGAGACCAGACGCCCGAATCCTTCCAATGAAGGCCTCAAGGAGGAAATCGGAGCGGAGGACGATGGAGCCAAAAGGGGGGGTGGTATTGGCTCCGAAGTTACAACAGTCACGGCTCCGAGGAGCTCCGGCTCCGAGCTCTGTAAGAGAGTCGAAGGAGGAATGTTAGGTGGATGTGTGATAGCTACCGTCTGTTGAGATGGGCTATGGAGCATTTGGGCCAATGCCTGAGACTTTAATAGTCTACTCACCACTCTTTCGAGGTCGTGATCAGACAGCCTGGACGACCGAGAGGAACGGCTCTAATGGCTCCGCTCCGGGAGCAGGGGTGATCTCGGAGCCGAACGTATCGATTCCAATGAGGGGGATCGTGATCTCTTTTTAGAGATAGATGGAGCCGAAGGAGCCGAGGATACGTCGGCTCCAGCCGGAGCCGACACTCAGTGCCCAGATCTGGCAGTATCGGCACCGGATGGAGCCGATACTGTGACTTCTAAAAGAGAAGGATCGGCTCCGGCCAGAGCCGATCTCGACACTGAAGAAGAAGAACCAGTAGCCGATGGCTTGGGACTTGAAGCCGAAGGCTTAACTGGTTTCAAGGGCTTCCCCGGAGCCGACTTAGTTGGGGAGCTCTCAGGCTTTAATAAACCCCTCAGTATTAATTTATTTCTGCGCTCCTGCAGGACTCTTGGGCTGAAGGCATGACAGATAGCACAAGAGTCCTGCAGGTGCAGAGGTCCCAGGCAGTAAACACAAGAAGTGTGACCGTCTGTCAGAGACATCTTCTGACAGCACGAGTCACACTTCTTGAAGCCTGAGACCTTTGTGTCCTTCAACATAGCTGTGTCGAGGAAACACAAGTAACAAGGAAACACAGACACACACACAAATAACACCCAATCCAATAATATAAATCTAAACAGGGATACAACACACTCAAACACACACAGAATCCCTGACAGGAAAAATTAGGAAAGGGGGAGGTTTAAGGCCTAACCTAGGGAAAGGGATAAATAACCCGAAAAAAGGGAACACTAACGGGAATAGGGTTAAATTAAACGTTAAGGTTCACAAAACAACTAAGGTAATTAAATTTAAAAGGGGTGAGACAAAGTCTTAATTTGAAGAAAACTTACCTAGAGCTGGTAAAAGAGGCACCTCGTAAGCGAAGCGGCAAACGAGATCTGGGTAGTCTCTGCCTTGCATCATGGGATATAGGGTTGCCTCGAGCTGGTAAAATTAGCTCTCGAGCTTAGTAAGTGGCCGAGTCGGAGCCGAGGATCGGCTCCGAACCCATCCAGCAAGAATGAAGGCGAGATTGACAACTTAACATTGACTCCTCCTGCAATTCGTACGGGGTTACATGTATTGGTAACGTATCTAAATACAACTGTAAGTTATTTTTTTGTGAATACTTTTTTAAAAGACCCATTGCTCCTATTACTATTGGAAATGTCTGGGTATCTTTTCCACATTACTCTTTCTGCCTGCAAATCCTAATATTTTATGACTTTGTCTCTCTCTGTATGCATGACACTG
Source organism: Protopterus annectens (assembly GCF_019279795.1). NCBI lineage: Eukaryota > Metazoa > Chordata > Ceratodontiformes > Protopteridae > Protopterus > Protopterus annectens. The sequence continues at coordinate 500,057,089 of NC_056745.1, forward strand.
TAGTCACTGGATGTGGCGATTTCAATGCTCAATGCTACTTTTGCCTTCTTTTCATGGACCACTATATCTGGTTTTCCAGCATCTATATTTTGAACTGTTAGTAATGGGTGGTCCCATGTGATGTAAACATCATTTTCTATGATGCTTTGTAGCTCATGTTTCTAGTGTTTTTTAGCACTTCAGACTCAGCAGGTCTCTTAACCAGACTTGGATTACCCTGAAAAGGGATATAATGGATTATCTAATGACCAATTGAAAAAATTCTCCCATATTATTAATGGCCTCATTTAATGTAATGTCCCCCTTGGGGGAGACACTGGGACCCACAAAGTCAGAATCTAGGTACAATATAAAAGTCGTCCTCTTCAGTTCAGTAAAGAACAAAGGAGAGGGGACTCTTATTTTTTTCTTTTATACTCTTGTACTTTTATCAGTATCCACAAGTGTGTGTGTTGTGAACTTTGGTCCGGAAGGGAGAGAAGCACACCCTGGTACAGCTTTGCTTTTACAGTATAATGTTAAAATATTACCAGATAAACAGCTTCTAGTCAAAAGAAGGTGCAGATAAACCATAAGTGCTGATGGGAAGTTCTAAAAATGTATAAAAACTTATTTTTGTTGTGTGACTTCGGTCTCATCAATCATTATGTACTTCAGATGTACCATCTGTATTAGAATTTTCTAGCAGATTCAAAGTCTATCCAAGGCACTGACTTGGAGTTTACAGCACCAGGACTGGAAAGTGATCTTTAGGTACTCTGGTAATTTGAATTTTAATTTCTAATCTTTAGAAGCCATCCAAATACTTAAGTATCCACATCACTTGGAGGAATGATATATTTTTTTTTAAGTAGAAAAAAGGTGCCACTCTAGATTGTTTTCAACTTTTTCTGACTTCTTAGGTCTTTCTATCTCTTCCTCTCTCCTAAGACTCCTTTCTCTCTTCACCTTATCTGATGTTTCTAAGCTTTACTCTGTAGAAACCACCCTTTTCTTAAACCTTTTCCTTGAGATTTGTTGTACTTCTCAGTAAGGTATGAAAATTATGATGAATGTCTTACTGTGAAAGTCCTGTTAAATTTTAAACAGATTCCACAAAACTAACTTATGCAAACCCTAAACAGATCAACCAATAAAAGCAGTAACTTTTTTTGCACCCCCTCAAATTACTATCAAGCTTCATTCATGGCTGGCCTAACTATACACCCACTAACTGATTAATTCCTACACAGGGCAAGACACAGTTACTACATTCAATAGTCTTGGAGACAAGATCCAAGTGCAAAAACAGATACTGAAAGATGAATTTTTATGTGCATACATTCCCACACAGTGAGTGCAACTTCCACATGTGGTTGCAGTTTAAGGTGCATGTATGCTTTCACGTATGCAGCCCCTGGCCATACAGGCAAGCACAGAAGGCATAATCTTTTCGGTGGTCAAACAATGTTCCTCTTCTTAAAATGTGCAAGCCAGCACTAGCACGCAATTCTAGTTTCCCCCAATATTTCCACCACTGCCCAAATCTATGTTCAAGTCGAGGTTATCAGTTGCAAAAACAGATAATCATCCCTCTAAACATGAGAGTTGGCCTGATGGTGGAAATCCTAATGGAGCTAGCTACTACAACACTTTTGCTGGCAGACTTAAGACGCATCCTTTTTTCCTATGACTTGTGCTATTTTTTCCTCAAGGAAAATCAGTGATAAACTAAGTATTTACTAGAATGAAACACTATACCCTTGTACTTCTAGCTCCAATGCCATCACTACTCAAAAGTAGTGAAATAAAAACAGTGCATGATATTGTTAGATATACCTGAAAGTCTCACTGAACCTACATCAGTACCTTCCTAGAATGAAGACCAGTAACTGATCCTTGCATGGAAGATGGAAACTACTGAAAAAAATCAAGCCAACACATGAAATACAGAAGGTGGGTTAAACCTAATGGTATGATCTGCTAAAAATCTAATTATATGACTTACTGTTATACAATGACACTCTCCAAGGAAGATATCAACAATCTACTGCTAGGGTTAAGTTCTGCACTTTGGGTCTTTTCAATATCCATCACCTCTGGGAAGAATCTCAAGCAAACAAATCCTAGTAAGGAGTAAACACCCGTCAGCACACTTTCAATTAGTGTATCAGCATAACTAGATGCACACCTATTTTGTAAAGCTTTATGAAAGTGTGAACAAAACAAATGATGTGGGTTAACACGTGTGAGAAACGCACACCTCTTTTAAAAAGCTGCAGAGCCAGTAATAGCTCCAACAGAAAAAGTTCCAACTTTTCTATAAATAAACTTACTTGAATCAAAGTAGAAAACACAACAACAATCTGCTGTGTCACTAGAGTGCCCACTTACTCTGGACAAAAGAAGTAAAATGGCCAGTCTAACCTCCTGAAAGATTCTGAACTTAATATGCAGGCCCTACTTACAACAATCCATAGTATACAAAATCTTGTCACCTACGTTTTCAGGATATGGACAGAAGTCAGACTAAATTCAAATTCCACAAAGAACATTTTTCAACATAACTTTTGGCATAAATATGGTTCAGCACCCTTAAAAGTCTAGAGATGAAACATCTTCCTGGACAATGCAGCAACCATCTAGAAAGCTGTCTTCCAAGTTATAAACTTCAAAGGAAGTGAGTACACAGACTCCAAAGTAAATCTATAAAAAATGAGAACCTAACAAGAAAGGCTCATTCTTACAGGTCTCAGATAATATCTGACATTGTTCTTAAAAAGCTTAAATGAGAGCAAAAGTAATAACACATCCACACCTCTGGGAATCAAACAGATGAATTACTTACTTACACAACAAAAAAAGAATAGTTGTGTAAAATCTTACCATAATGACAGATGTCCTTTTCACTGTTACAGTATTCATTACACGAGGGAGTTACCCACCATAGGTGACCAGACATCGGCCAGTATACAAAAGACTTTTACTTCTGTAGGGTGCGTAGTATGTAGCAAGTAGGCTGCAATTAGATGCCAGTCAAACGTGATGTACGCATGCACCATCCTCAGAAATGACGGCCCCAGGAGGAATGCCAGCCTAAGGAAGTAGGGTAAGAATCATTCAAGAAGAAGCAAGGCCAGGGGGAAGGAGGGAGGGATAGGAATACTGCAACAGTGAAGAGGACATCTATCAGGGCGGCCACGGTGGTGCAGTGGTTAGCGTTGTCGCCTCACAGCAAGAGGTGCTCTGGTTCAATCCTCGGCTGGGGTGCCTTCTGTGCGGAGTCTCCATGTGCCCCCTGTGGTCGAGTGGGTTTCCTCCGGGTGCTCCGGTTTCCTCCCACATCCCAAAGACATGCTGTAGGTGGATTGGACACTCTCAATTGGCCCTAGGCATGAGTGTGTGCATGTGTGCGCCTTCCGTGGAAGGTTGGGTGCCGGGCTAGCAACTCGATGATATAAAACTCTACTGCCAATCATGAGCGGACGAGTGATCCGTTGTGGCGACCTATAACTGGGAAAAGCCGAAAGAAGAAGAAGAAGAGGACATCTATCATTATGCTAAGATTTTACACAATTATTCTATGACCTTCTATTCATCTGGTACAGTATTCATTACATGGGGGAGAATACTATAGCTCATGAAGTAAGGAGGAAGGTGTAGACGAGCAGCTTTCCAGGAAACCCTGCAGTATGGCTCTGGCAAACCCTGCTCTAAATTTAGAGATTCCATGCAATTTTTAGTGTTTGGGGAAGGTATGGACTGAGGTCCATGTAGCTGCTTCAATCCCTTGAAAAAGGCCCCCAGATGAGGCAACAGCCCTGGTGAAGTAAGCCCTAACAGAGTAAGGGAGATTCTTACCATGGTGAGTGTAGCAAAAGGCAATATCTTGAAAATCCAAGAGGAATGGTCTGCTTGGACACAGATCGCCCCAGGGGCCTGGGGTGGTAAAAAACAAAAACCTGATCTGACTTTCTAACAGCTTTGGTTTTGTCTGAATAAAATCTAAATTGTCTGTGGACATCAGAAGTATGTAGCACCTTCTCGTTAGGGTTCTGGGGGGAAGGGAAAAAGGTAAGTAAGTGGATGGACTGATTTAAACACAGGTCGCTGACTACCTTAGGCATAAATGAGGGGTTTTTGTGTGCAGGGAAACCTTGTCCTTGTGGAAGACCAGAAACGGTAGAGATACCATAAGGGCCTGTAGCTCATACACTCGTCTGGCTGAAATTAAGGCTAGGAGTAACACACTTTTCCAGGAGCAGTGCTGTATAGAGAAGCTGAAGAAGCTGGCTCAAAGTGTGGGAGAGTCAGCTTTTCCAAGACAAAATTAAGGTCCCACAGAGGTGGACTAGTTTTCCTGGGAGATCTAATGTGTCAGATGCCTTTAAGAAATTGTTTAGCCTCAAATCTGCTAACTAAGGGGGGGGGGGGGTAGAGGTAGACAGGCAGATACAGCTGACATATGGGTTTTCACTAAAGAGTAAGCCAAGACAGTGTTGAGCAATTCACACAAATAAGATAAAACCAAGGAAATGTCCAGTGTCCGTGGGGCCTGGTTTCATTTCAGACACCAGTCTGAAAATGTCTTCCATTTGGCTAAATAAGATTTTCTGGTACTTGGTTTCCTGGCCTCCTGAAGGACTGTAAGCACATGCTTACAAAACAGGTGTCAAACAAATAAGTGCCCTATCACCCAAAGGGTCAATTGGAAAGTTGACAACTGGGATGAATGAGGGTCCCTTTGTCTTGTGTGGAAAAAGTTCACTCTGTGAGGTAACTGGTGGTGTTTGCCCTTGGCTAAATGCAGGAGGAGAGGGAACCAGTGCTGTCTTGGTCAGAAGGGATTCACCAGCGAGATTTGTGGTTTGTCTTGCTGAATTCTGGACAGACTTTTGGAATGAGGGGAAGAGGAGGAAATGTACATAGAAACATCCCCTACCAAGACAAAGAAAGGGCATCCACTTTCAGACCAGAGGATGAGATCCTCTGGCACAACACTCTGGAAGTAGTCTGTTAATGAAGAAGGCAATGAGGTCAGTTTGAGGAATACCCCACTGGTGGACAATGAAACACATCCATTTGTAGGATCGGGTTTGGGACCTGCTCAGGTAATCTGCCACACAATTCTGTGAAGAAGGTATGTACACTGTCTGAAGGGTCACCTGGAATTTTACTGCCAGCTCCGAAGCCTGAAGAGTTAGCCTGCATAACAGATCTACCCCCCCCCCAAATTTGATCACATACCACAGGACTGTCATACTGTCTGTGAACAGCTTTAGCGGTCCTGGCTGGAAGAGGGGCTGGAAGGTCTGCATAGCCAACAGCAATGTCCTCAACTCCATTACACTGTGTTCCTTCAGTTGAGGGGGACACTAGCCCTCTTGTGCTTTCAGGTGCCTGAAGGTTCCTCTGATGTGGAGCAAGAGGGTGTAAGGGTAGTCCTAGGTTGAATTACATTTGATGCATCAACCACTGAAGTTCTCTCTTCAGACAGGGGATGACGGGAATGGAGATTTCCAGGGGGTGCTGGTGTTGCATCCAAACTGACTTTAGATACCACTGCCATTTTCTCATGGGAATGGTGAATACAATGAGGCCCAAGATCCTGAGGAACTCTCTGGCTGTAATATGGTGAACCAGGAGAAGATTTTTGAAGTAAAGGGTGAGGTCCTGTACCTTTTGCAAGGATACAGACCTTCATAAGATCTGTTCATATCCTGCACCCAGGAAAATCTGATCCTGTGAAGAGATGAGAACTGATTTCTTTAAGTTTATGGTGAACCCCAGACTTTGCACGAGATTGATGGTAAGGCAATATTTCATTCCAACTCCTCTGAGGAGATGGCTAGAAGGAGAAGGTCATCCAGATAAGGAAAATGTGTATGCCCTGAAGTCTGCAGTGGGCAATCACAGGAGCTAGGCATCTGGTGAAGACCCACGGCGCAGTAGAAAGTCCAAAGGGCAAGGCACAGAACTGAAAATGCCATGATGACACAGAGAAGCATAAAAACTTCCTGTAGTTGGAATGGACGGGATGTGCAGATATGCATCTTTGATATCCAGGGTAATCATGAAGGCTTGAGGCAGGATAACTGGGAACAAAGTCTAAAGGACCAGCATGCGGAAAGTGGGCACCCTTAGAAAGGTACTAAGATGGGACAGGTCGAGGAAGGATCTCCAGGGACCTTCCTTCCTGGGCACCAGGAACAACTTGGAATAAAATGCTCTTCTATTTGGTTTTTGGGAATACTCTGGATGGTCCCTTGGTCCATTAATTCTAACAGAACCTCTAGGAAAAAAAGGTAGTTTCTTCCTGGGAGGTAGAGGGATGCCCCTGAAGGAGGGTAGGTGATCCCATACCACAAAGTACACTTTTTGAACAATGGAGAGGACCCAGGTGTCTTGGTTTATGCTTTCTCAGGCTGGGAGAGACAAGGGAAGGCACTGGGAAAGTGGGATGTGGGTTTAAGCTTCGCAGATCCCGTTTTGGTTTAAAAGCCCGTGTTCACGCACTGTGCAGCACTGCTAAGCTGAGATAAACTATTACCGGTGCTGGAAAGTCTGCTGTTCAGTTCTTCCCTTAGATCTTGCTAGAACTCTCCTCTCTTGCACTTAAACTAGCTTATTTACCAAGCACTTTATCAGGCTTTTTGTAGCAATTATTGTAGCACACATTAAGTGCTATCAACACTAGATGTCCTACAAGGAAACAGATCTAGTGCTTAGTAATGATGACCATCCCTCCTAGCATGTCTAAAGGACAGTTATCTGTGCTTTCTTCTATTAACATAGTGGACTGGGGCATTCTGAGGAAGTGTAACAACTGCCTCATGTACATAGACAACCCTCTCCTCTTACCTCCCAACACTCAGACTTGTGAGAGATGCACTTATACCTCCAAATTGGAAGCCACACACTCTCCTGCCAAGACCAGAAAAGCTGGTCAAGAGGAGGTGGTCAGCACCTGCACCCCACCACATGGAACACATAGCCCTCCAGAACACCAACTATCATAGCTCTCACATAAAAATACAAACCACACACCCACCTTTGTGGAGGCTCTCAATAAAAATTTATCCAAACAGCAGAGACCTTCAAGGCAGAAAAGCACTCGACCACCACAACACAGCACAAACCACAAGACACATTCCTCATCTATATAGTGTGCCCCTCAACCTAAGCTCCTAAGGCAAGAAGGTAACAGTCAGCTGTCTATCAGGTGCCAGAATCCGCCACATAACACACACTCTGGTCACTCCACAACAAGTACAAGTATGACTCTGTCACTGCCATGTGGGTGTGAATGACCTGAGAAGCACCTCCCTGGACTACATGAAAAGGGACATGGTGGAGCTCTCTGATTATTTGGCCCAGGAAGGTATGACCCTAGACCTGAGCAGCATCGTACCATCACCCAGAATGATACTGCAGTACAAGCAGAAAATGACTGACTTCAATAATTGGCTAAGTTTCTGGTGTCATTCTAAGGGGATCCAGTATCTGTCTTCTTGGGATGACATGATTGACAGACCTCAATGCTTTGCCAGAGATGGCCTGCATCTGTCACCCCTGGGTTTTTGGGTACTGGCTAAGGCTCTTGCCACCCCTACAGTGCCTTTTTAGGCGGTGTTCCAAAGACCAAATTACCACCATAACAGCTACATATAAATGCAATCTGGTGGTCATGCTGCTCAGCGCTAGAAGTCTATATCTCAAGATACACTCGCTCGAAGCACTCCTCAAAATGAAGAACACTAACATTTGTGCTGTAACAGAGACCTGGTTTAAAGCAGCAGAAAGCACCCTTGCGCTACCAAGCTATAATTCATTTCAAACTTTTCGGCCCCAGAACATGGACCAAAGCTCCAAAGGCGATGTTGTCTCCATATTCATAAAGGATACGCACACCTCCAAACTAGTAGCCCAGCATAATGCATCTGAGACACTTCAGGTACAACTAACATTGGGTAAGACAGCAATTCAGGTCGTAGCCTGCTATATGTCCTCAACTAAGTCCCAAGACTCTCAGTCCATGTTCCTATGCACCCTGGAATCTATTACTGTCCAACCCAACACCCTCATACTAGGAGACTTCCAACTACCCTTCCATCACCTGGGAAATCTAGTCATGAACCAATTCACTGGCCCAACGCTTCCTGGAATACATAATTTCCAATGCCTTGGACCAGCTCATTCTTACTCACACTAGAGGAAGCAACATCCTTGACCTCGTTATTACTAACATGGGCGACTGTTGCTTTACACCAATAGCCAATTCCTCCCTGGTTAGATCCAACCACAAACTAATTACCATGGAAATCCACATCTCATCCCCCCCCCCCCCCCCCCAAAGGTAACCACCATGAAAAACTTTTCTAAAGCTGACTTTGGGCTCCTAAAAACAGAGGTGGCTAACTTCATGGCACCCATGCCAATGGAAAATAGATCCAGGACTGTTGAATCATATACCAATGCACTGTACGGACACGTACATAAATGCATGGAACTAGCCATACCCAAAAGAACCAATACACTCTCCTCCAAAAAAAGGAAGCCAATCTGGTATTCCCCTGCCATTAATAAACTCTACAACAGAAGGAACAAACTGTTGCAGAAAAAAGGTGAAGCCCCAAGACTGGAAAAACTCCCTTATTAGCCTCAACAAAAAGTTGAGATCCCTTATCAAATCCTCGAAAGCCATCTATGAAGACAGAATTGCGGCAGACACTAAAAACAACCACAAAGCCTCCTATAGTTATATCAAGAATCTCTACGGCAATACTCAGGTTTGCTCTCAGTTGCTGCACAATGGTACCTCCTACACTGAGCCAACAGATATTGCCAACATATTGGCTGACAGATTCAGTGCCAACTTTACCCCCCCAAGGACCAATCACAATACCGGAAGAATGCCAGGCACCCAGCATTACCACAGCACAGGTTGAAGCTGCATTGTCCAAGGCCAAAAATACAGTTTCCAAGGGGCCCGATAATATCCCTGGCTGTGTTCTACATGAACTACAAAGTGAACTGGCACCACATCTGTGTGCCTTCTTCATTCACAGCCTCACCTCAGGCTTTGTCCCTACCAAATGGAGCACTGCTACAGTCATCCCTCTCCATAAAGGGGGAGCAAGTACAGACCCTGGGAATTATTGCCCCATTAGCCTGACAAGTCTGATATGTAAGGCTATGGAGTGCATCATCATGGACCCAATTAACAAGGATATAGGTAATTTCCAAACTCTGGATCCCATGCAATTTGGTTTTGTGAAAGGGAGATCATGCCTGCTCAACCTGGCCGACTTCTTTGAGTCAGTCACCAGAGCTGTGGATGAGGGTAAGGTAGTTCATACAGCCTACCTTAATTTGGCCAAGGCCTCTGATACCATTCCTCACTCAGGAATTATTGATAAACTCACCAATTTAGGCATCAACCCCTATATCACTAGGTGGGTTGCAAACTGGCTCACAGATAGAACCCACAGCGTGAAAGCAGCAGACTCCAAGTCAGACTGCAGACCAGTCACGAGTGGAGTCTCACAGGGATCGGTCCTGGGTCCTCTCCTGTTTGGCATCTACTTCTCAGAAGTCCAGGCCAACATGGAGGAACTCTGGCTGACCAAGTTCACAGATGACTGCAAGCTGGGAGCCATTATTAACTCCTCAAGTGATGCAGCCATCCTACAGAAAGGCCTCACCCGAGACCAATGAGTGGTGTCAAAACCATGGCCTTAAGCTTAATGCCAAAAAATGCGTAGTCATCCCCTTTTGGAAAAACTCAGTTCCCACTAATTACCACACTGATGGGAGCCCACTTAACACTGAAGGCGTTATAAGAGATCTGGGGACACAGGTTGACAGCAACCTCTCCTTCGACCACCACATTGCCACTGTGGTCAGAAAGTCCTTCTATGTGGCACATATCATTATCAAGGCTTTTGCATCCAGGAAAAGAGAGGTCATCATCTCTCTTTACTCTTCCCTCATTAGATCAATCATCGAATATAATGCCCCACTTGACATGTACCTAACTAGACACCTGCAGCAGCTGGAGAGGCCACAAAAGTACCTCACAAAGACGATCCTAGGCCTTAAACACATGCCCTACACAGACAGATTCAGAAATCTCTGGCTATTCTCTGTCTCATATCATCTACTAAGAGGCGATCTCTGCTTGACTTAGAAAGCCATGTCTGACCCAGCTCTATTAGAAATGCTACATCTAAAGAAATCCCAATCTCTCCGCATCACACGCTCCAGAGACCTCAACCTCATTACCACAATCAACAGAAAATGCTGGAGGGACAGGTTCATAACCCAGAGACTGCCCATGCTCTGGAATAGACTTCCCATACATGTCAAGCAGAGCACCTCACTGGCCCTCTTCAAGAGAAATCTTGATGAGTGGATGGGAAATAGAAAGTTCACCCCATGGATCACTCCAATGGCTCTACTCGATAAAGGCACTGGGAACTAAAGTCGGGTGGCACAATGTCAGGGCAATTCTATGGGCTAGGCTTGTAAAGGCTCCAGTGCCATTAGCCTAGTACACACCTATGAAGAGTTACAGAGAGGATGATTTGTCTGGCAAGGATCGCTTTGGTGGCAGAGCTGCTGGAGGGACCCTAGGCTGCTGTGGTCTCCCATCATTATTTTTTTTTATCTAGATTGTGGGTGATGCAAATGCCTATGCACAAACACAAGATCTGAAGTAGTTAACTTCATTTTATCTGCAACCTGTGGATATACAGATCCATATCGGATCCGAGCCAGCAACTTTTATCTAGCATCTGCTCCAAGCTCTGAGCTCCTCCCCTTACCCATAATGCCCTACCATCACCTATCTTCCCTCAGATCTCGTTTGCCGCGGCAGTAGTGTGCATCGTGGTCTCCTTTGCTCTGAGTTCAGGGATAGTAAGTGGTATTTTTTTCTGGTATCTAGGTGTGCTTGAGTAAAATTCTTCTCTTCCTCCCCTTGTGTAGTATCTTGCTTGGTCGTCTGTGTTTAAAAAAAAAAATTTGTATAGAGTAGTAGTTAGGCCTGCTCTTCCCCTAACTGTGTTGTGTCTGGTTTTGGAGAGGTAGTGTTTGTACCTTTGAGTGCAGGAGTATGGCTGATCAACCTGTCTTTAAAAAATGTAGAGTGTGTGGCCATAAGCTCTCCCCGGCCGATGGTCACACTCTTGTGTGCAATTTGCTTGGGAGTAGTACATTTCTCCACTTAATGTGCTGTCTTGTTCTGGTTTTAACCCTAGGGCCCTTAGGGATTGCAAGGCCAAGCTAGTTGCCAAAGGCCTTCTCCCTGCTGCCATGCTGGAATCTGCCTCGGCTTCTAGTGTACCACCTCCTACCCAGACAGGGATTCAACCTCCCTCTTCTTCTGGCAATGGGTCTTCTAAGGACAAATCTTCAGTCAGCGTGGCTGACAAAGAAAAAGAAAGGCGCAGAGAGGAAAGGGAGAAAAAGAAGGACAGGCATCATAAGAGATCCCCAGACAGGGAGCTCTTTCTCAGCCCCCCCATCGAAGACCATGAGGCCTGTTTCTCCATGGCTCCGGTCTCCTCGTTTCTCACTGGAGCAACTGAAACATTCGGACCAGAGGCCTTCCTCCCCACTGCGCAGACCAGCCAGATCCGAGTTGGTGGCCTCTCCAAGGTCGACTCAGAGCCTATCGGACATGGATATGGACAGGGTTTTAACTCCCCCTTCCGACAGACAACCTTGGTCGAAAGGAGCCCCAGCTGATGCTATGTTGGTTGCAGCGGCCACAAAGAAGGAACTAGCACAGGAGAGTTCCTCAGTCCACCCTCCAGACAATATGTCCAGGTCGGTGGATAGGTTTGGGAAGAGTGTCTACTCCTCAGTGACCTTTTCTATCCGTGCGCTGAATTATTTGGCACATGTGATCCGACTTCAGCAAGACCTTGTTTCGGAATTCGCCGAGTCGTCCCCAGAGTCTTTATCGCCGCAAGACAGACTGTTCTCGACGAAAATGTCTACTCTGAAGTCAGTCTCAAACACGTCAATACAACTCCTTTCCCATGCCACGAAAGGAGCAGCTAGGGCGGCTGGGACAGGCATAGCCATGAGGCGTCATACCTGGCTCAGGTTGCGTCAGTCACGGACCCTTTCAAGGTGTCGTTTATCAATGCTCCCTACGACAGTTCTTCCCTTTTTGGGAAGACAGTACGTGACACTCTTGTCCAGAGCGAAAAAGACGGAAAGACTGTCTGCCGGAGTCCACTTCTCTAACACTCAGCTGTCTCTAGGAATCAAAGAGGGCAGAAGATGATGTGGTTCCATAAATCTCAGTTTTCCCGGGATTCTCAGGACAACTATTCCCCCAGAGGCAGAGGGGGACAGGATCGACACCGACCCAGAGGTAGAGGGGGTCCCAGGAATTTTGGGTCGAGAGAACACTTTTCTGATAGACCCGGTCAGCTGCCCTGAGGGGTTGCCCAACTGTTCTACTCTGGAGGCAGTCGGGGGATGATTGTCCTTATACCCAGCGGCATGGGAGTCCATTACAACAGAGAGATTACTCTATCCCATTTGTTGCCCCTCCAAATATGACAAAACACCTCCCGGATGTTCCACCCGCTCACAGGGAGGCCGCAGCTGTAGAGGTTTCAAAGCTACTTTTCAAACGAGCATCAAACAGCCCCCCCCCGATCAGTCCGGATTAGGCATCTACTCAAGGTTCTTTTTGGTGCCAAAAAAGACAGGGGACCTCAGGCCCACTCTAGAGCTGTCAACATTAAACTTGTCAGTAGCCAAACAGAAATTCCGGATGGTCACCCTACAGTCCATTCTACCTTATCTCAAGAGTGCGACTGGATGTGCTCGTTAGACCTCCAGGATGCTTAATACCACATCAAAATACACAGAAGCTCCAGGAGGTTTCTGCGCTTCCAGCTGGGAGCCAGTCATTTTCAGTTCAGAGCCCTACCCTTTGGTCTCACCACAGCCCCCAGGGTGTTTACGAAGGTAATGGCAGTTGTAGCGGCTCACCTGAGGCTTCAGGGTATTCAGGTGTTTCCATACCTGGACGACTGGCTCTTAGCTGCACCCAACAAGCATCACTTGTGTCTGGGCCGAGATTATTTCATTCAGTTGGCAGATCTACTGGGAATTACAGTCAATGTTCACAAATCCCATTTGCAATCAGTACAAGTTCTATTCTTCATTGGGGCACGGCTAGACACTCTGCAGATGAAGGTATTCTTAACTCCAGACAGGATCCTACACCTCAGGTGCCACAAAGCTCAGATAGCGAACTCCAAGTCTTCAAAGACGAGCGAGGTTCTCCGGGCTCTGGGCTCCATGGATGTCGCCATATTGATTTTCCCTTGTGCGCGCCTTCACATGCGGGTTCTTCACTGGACTCTGGCTGTTCAATGGTCTTAATTTATTTAAAGTGCTTTTCGTTGCCCCAATAAAGCAACTTCTTCAGAAACAATTCACATTAGGAGGTATTGTTGTTTAAAAATGATGAATAGTAGTCACGATTAACCACACCTCCTACCTGCAACACATTTAAAAAGACATTACGCATTACTAAACAAGCAACCCTGAATAACCATAATAATATTTATTAAAATAAATTGTATGTGTAATATAAGATAATATTATATTCTCTAGTCTTTTTAAGTGGAGAGACAACACTGGGAAAGGGAGCTGCAAAAGCTGGAGGAGACCTAAGGGACATAAGGGCACTGAAGAGGCCCTGAGTGAATTGTTTCCAGTCGCTAGCAGGTTCTTTAGGAGGGGACAAATGTTTGGTTTTCTGTTTCAGTTTTTTGCATGTAAGTCTATCCCCTTGTAGGGCTGAAGGATCCAACATAGGCCTACATTCTATCAGATTCCACTTCTTCCCTAACAAAGATCTGAGAAACTCCCTTAGGGCCTTCTGTTATCATGAGCCTTGGTTCCCTTGGACATCTGACATGGATGCCTGCTCGGCCTCTGTGGATGTGCTTATGCACGGATCCAAGATGGCCTGGACGTCAGGCTCAGCCTGTTGATCTGAACCTTGAACAGATGCGACTCCAGGCTCTCCTCCACCTCAAGACGGATGTCAGTATCCAGAAGCGCAGCATAAGGTTCAGGCTTTTGCTTTCTGATTTTCTACTTCAAAACTGACTTGCCCTCGGCTCCCGACGATCCCTCCATAGTGTTTTTTGCTAGCATCTTTAAGTGCTGTACATACCAAAAGAGAATAATTTACTCCTTAAGGTCTTTGGCACAAACGCCTGACAAATGGAGCAGTTTTTGTGGTTGTGGTTTTGGCCTAGGTAGAACAAACACTGTAGAAGGCTATCCTTGTGTGGAACTTGTCTTCCACATTGGCACTTGCCCCTCTTGGATGACATCAACCTTAACCAAAGACAGTAGCAAAATAGTCAAAATTCACACTTACCTGAAATATGAAGAATCGCTAACTCAGAGTCAGACCATACACTGGAATCCAGAATTCGGATCTGGCGGCAGAGAAGTTCTGAAGATGTCACCTGCATACATCAGTTTATGGCCGATGTCTGATCACAGCCTAAGTGCAATTTACCACGTACCCTACAGTAGTAAAAGTCTTTTGTATACTAGCTGACGCTGAATCGCCTACGGAGGGGAACTCTTTCATGTAATGAACACTGCAACAGATGAACAGAAGGACATCACATGGATACAATGTTTCATAGAGACAGTGAATTAGCATTTTAATTTTATACTTATGAAAAAAATATATTGCAAATGCTGTTGTCCTTAGGGCCTCTTCAGAAAGGTTAAAGTTACTATTAATTATTCACAGTACTAAATTGCAGTTTCACTGTTTATGAAGAACTCAATAAGGTTAGCAGTCTAACTTTAGGGGACAGAAAAATGTTGCTTCAGTCCTGTAGCTTTCTTTGAGAAGAAGGGAAGGGCATGTTAATAAAGAAGCAGGACAGCCAGCCAACTAAATGGATAACAAAGAATAAACCAATCAGATATACAGTCAAGGAAAATCAACACCTCAAATGCATACAAGACCCATCTTGATGTCTTTGTAAGCAGCTCTTGACGGCAAACATATTTTTTGTGGCAATGTAGGTCAAAAGCTTCTCCAACAATCACCTCTGAAAGGCAAAATGAAATCACTGGCACATGACAGTTTTTAAGACCTTGCATCTACTTAAGAAAATAAAGGCAATGTCAGTTTGGGCCTTGGCCTGTAATGTAAATGATGTACAGATATTCAGAGTGTTGTCTTGTCATGTGAACACAGAACTTCCAATATCCTTTAAGGACTGTTATCACAACAGTGAGAGTTGTAAAAAAGAACTAGTAGGATTGGGGGGACACAAACACTCTAGTTTACTAGAACAGGTGGAAAAATGAACCCATATTCATGATACATCAAGTTGTTTGCAGAATGGTGTGACAAGGAAAATGAGCCTGACAACGAACTCCTCATGCAGGGACCTTAATTTTAGAATCACTATTGTCATCCAATCCCTCTGCGGAATAACAGCAATGAGACATTCAAGAACAACCAACTCTCGTGTTTGCAGATGTCTTAATAATCCACTCCAAATCTCCACTCACTGGGACCTAAAATAAATAAAGGTAACACAGCCCTGAAGTGGAGTGTGATCTATGGTTTTCGATAACAGCTGTCTACTAAGAGGGGAGGTGCAAGAACCAGACTAATTTACAGATGTCCATGCAATGGATAAGGTGCAAGCTTTAACAAAATGTCTTACCTCATGTCATGCTGCCAGTAGCCTTACCAACAAGAAAATCTTTTTCACTTCTCTGAAAAATGCTAAATTTTATAATTTCCATTTGGTAGTAAGAAATCCTGACTTTTCTATTTTCCCTCACATCTTTTGTGGTGTATCTTTTCTCCACCTGGCTGGACTTTACCTCCTGTTCTTCTTACCACTTGACGTTTGATTTGTGGAAGGCTGACTTCCCTGGGTTGATTCATTACTTTATGCTTTACATCTGCACTCTGAATTACCATGGATTATGAACACTGACGTTTTTACTTATGAGAGGTTTACACCTTTGGTATTCTGCCCCTTTAAAGCACATCATTTACCAATATCAGTCTTTCAGGTATGTAGGTGTTTGCACATTATGGACAGACATGGGGTGGTAGGAAGAAGTGGGACTTTAAGGACAACTACAGGATTTGAAACCCAGGGTAGGCTTCTGAACAAATAAACTCTGCCCTGGAGTGAAGCATTCTAAACATATCACCCATCCTTCCTTTGGCTAGTAGCCTGGACACCAGTTTGCCAATAATGGCAGCTAAGACAGACCTAACCTACTGCAGCATCCTTTAAGGCCTTGCATTCAAACACAAGGTCCATCTGCAACAAGCCTGATGTAAACTCCAACTGGTATGCAACTAACTGTTCTTTTAAGGAGATCAGACTTGACAATTTCACACCACCATCTGGCTGCCACAATACCAGCTGTGGCCTCAGACAGTCAGTGCCCTAGACAAGTTAATGTCAGGGTGAGAAAGCATTTGCTTTACCTTTCAGATCCAGATGAACCAGGTTGCTGCTGGGAATAGCAACGGCATTTGAACATGCCTGGTTGTGGAAGCTAACTGTAGGTTCCTCCTCCTCTATCATCCAACTGGTTGTAGGAGGGTATTCCTACAACAGAGAACAGAATCTTGTGGTCTGGAGTTACTAACATTTGCACCACTGAGTTACTGACTCTCACTAAAGCAGTCCTCTACATTATGAAGGGATTTGGGCTTGCTCAGGTTTTTATGTCTGCAATCCACAAAATTAGGCCATACGCTTGGACTTGATCCTTCTACAGGATGATATACTTTGCTCTAGAGTTACTCCATT
Source organism: Protopterus annectens (assembly GCF_019279795.1). Taxonomy (NCBI): domain Eukaryota; kingdom Metazoa; phylum Chordata; order Ceratodontiformes; family Protopteridae; genus Protopterus; species Protopterus annectens. The sequence goes on from NC_056745.1 coordinate 500,073,927, forward strand.
TTAGTGCTTTAGATCATAAACTTAGGGAGTGCTGGAACATTTCGAACATTACTCATGATTTATTTTCCCCATACACATCTTCAGTTCTTTCCCCGAGTTTAGTGCTGGTGGCCTTGATGATATGGTGGAGGAGTATACTAGATCTCTAGCCTCTGATCTAGACTGTCTGGCCCCAAATCATATACACACTATCCCAATGAAGGAGTGTGAGCTATGGCTTGATCTGAAGATGCATTCCTTCTGACACAAAAGGCAGAGGTTGAAACTTTGTTGGAGGTGTGTGGGTAACTGGAGTGAGAAATTAGATTACAGCAAGCATTATGCCCATACTAACCTAACCAGTTGCGTGCTTTCAGGTATGACTGACCTGCTTCAATAAGCCCACAGGCTTTTTTTCTTATGAATGGAACATGGATGCCCATTTAAGACATATTCTTCCCTGTTATGACTCCAAGGACAAGTCTTTAGCAAGGTCTGTTCTTATTGGCTTGTGTTTTGTACATTCTCAGTTAGGATTATTTCCTTAACAAGTTTTCAAGCACATGCAACACAACCAGCAGGGTGGACTCTTGCCTCTCTAGGCTTGTTACTGTCAATCTTGGACATGCTAAGCCTAATAATTTATCAGATAGTGTTGCCCTACTTGAGGTGTGGGATTTCTGAAACTCTTCTTAAGAGCTCTCTTTTACCCAAATCCTCAATAACTTTGTGTTTTTGAATACTTTTGCCCCATCTCAAATCTGACTTTTAAGAGTAAGGAAATTGAAAATGGTGTCTATGCACTGCTCAATTCCAACTATAAGGACAATGGAATCAAGGACCTATATTAGCCCAGTTTTCACTCTTACCATAGCATGGACCAGTGCTCTTCTTGCTGTACTGAATGATCTCATGACTAAAGACCAGTGCTACTATACTGTCCTGTTCCTGCTGGATCTCTCTGCAGCTTCACACTGCTGACCTTGGCACCCTGATCAACTGCTTACACCTTATTATGGTTTATCTTCTGTGGTCTAAGTGGCTTATCACCAACCTCTCAGGCCTTATTCAGAAGGTAAACTTGTGATTTAAACTATTCTGGCTTATGCATGTCGGAATGCAGAGCACTACAGGGTTTGATATTGGGTCCTCAGCTTTCCATGATATTCATGCTGGACTTAGGAGAGTTCTCTGCAAAAAAAGGCCTAGCATACCACAGCTATCCTGATGACAACCAGCTGTAACTTTATTTTCCGCAAGACAACATGGTGAGTGAGTATTCTGCTGTATATGCTTTTGAAGTTATTCAGCAATAAATAGTTACAAAAGCAAATGGATCATGAACCTCAGAGCTAATTTATTTCCAGGGCTCAACAGAGTAGTTCCTATTAAACCTATTTTGAAAGAGAGAAGCCTAATTAAGAAATGAAATGGAGGCTTAAGGAAGGCGTGCATCTGATTGCTGTATGTGATTGGTTGAGCAATTAAGGATCTTTATTTAACAGCAGTAAGTCAGGTCTACACACTAGGATCTGAAGAAGGTTTTTTAACTGAAAGCGCTTACCCTGTTTGACCTGCAACTTGAACAGCACAATTTGTGCTTTTTATTTCTTCATTTTACGTCGTCGCCCCACAGTTAGACGTTGCCCGTTCGATTCTCAGTTAGAGCGTCTTCTGTGTGTCGACATGCGTGAATGGGCGTTCCTTCATTGAAGGTTGTGCGTTGGGCCTGGCAAGGCAGCACGTGAAAGTCTACTGCCAATCATTAGCGGACCAGAGTTCTACTGTGGCGACCCCTAACCGGGAAAAGCAGAAAGACACAAAATTAAAGCCTACATTTTAACAGAATTTCTCAGTGAACTTTTCGTTGTGGTGGAAGCCTTTTTTTCATTTTACTATTTTTGCCTATTGAGGCTTCCTCTGGAGGTGGATTTTGGTTTGGTTGTTCATGCTGCACTTAGGAGTGTTCTCTGGAAAAAAAGGCCTAGCATACCACAGCTATCCTGATGACAACCAGCTGTAACACTACTTTCTGCAAGACAACATGGTGAGTGAGTATTCTGCTGTATATGCTTTTGATGTTATTCAGCAATAGCTAGTTACTAACTAGTTTAAGCTCAACATTTCAGAAACTGATGCCATGGTATTTCATACTATCTTGAGAATTCTGTCTGCTTTGCTACTGCCACCTTTTATTCTTTACAGTGGCAAAAGACATGAGTTTGTTTAGAAGGTGTATGTGTAACTCAACCTCATTGCACAAAAACAGCTAGACAAAGGTCTAAACATAAACAGATTTAAAATATGTCTAGAGTAACAGGTTTTGCATTAACATGCCTTTTCTAATGGATATGAAGTCTGAAACTCAAATGTCAGTCATTATTTAGTAACTTCAATCCTCAAAGACCTGCCAGAAATACTAAGAGAACAAACCAAAAATTAGGCAAAAATACGAGGCAGGGGTGCACAGTATGGGTGTGATTCTGGATTATCATCTGACACTCAGCCAAAATGTGTTGGTGATGGTTTTGTCATTTTGTTTCCATCTCCACAGTATTTCCAGGATCAGACACTTACAATATGGTTTCCTCACACCTTGAATACTTTAAAAGACCTACTACCTGGAACGCCTTAAAATTATGGATTGTCCTGGGGCAAGTAAATTCTACTATAATTTGCTCCCATACATCCCTTTATGCACCTCCTGATGATACTTTTGTCACAAAGAAAATATTTTCCTCAAAAAAGTTTACACAACAAGCACCAACTTAACAACTCCACTGTCAAAGTAATAAGTAGCCCAAGTCACTTTTGTTTCTTACTAAAAGTAATAATATGGACAAGAAAGGTACAATTTTAGTCAGGAAATTAATAAAATAGTTGGGATTTCCTCTAATGAAAATGAACTGCCAGGCTGTTGTTACATTACATAACTAACAGAATCATAGAACCTGCTGATGAAACATTTGACTTCAGCAGCACAAAAGCTCTGAAGTAATTTAGTGCTCCAAATGCCTTTTATAGGGAACAACTCAAGTGCTCCTGACAGCTGGAGCACATGGATGACACACAAAGCTTTACGAAGCTGGCCAGCACATCAATATACAAGCCTGCAGACTCAAGAGTAAAGCAAGTTAGTCTACTGCGCCCAATTTCATGCGCTATTCAAAGCTTATAAAACAAATGTTGAAAGAATCTAAGGCTCTGGGCCCAGACAGAAAACTAAACTCAACAACTGTGATACTAGAGCTGTAAGGTAAGATAAGAGTCTCCAAGATGCAAGAAAGATATACGGCTGCTGTTTGCAAGGCAGACTATGCAGTAAGAATGGCTGTCCTAAAACAAAAAGGCAATGTCAACACCATGGTCAAAACAATTGGCTCTGACTAGAAGCCTATTCTCCATGCTGGGGATTCTACCAAGAAGACAGACCTTAGCACCAAGTAGCTTTCTGTAAGGATCAAAATACAGTACCAAAAGGACAAACAACCACAAAACGAAATCAGGTCTGAAACTAACCTAATGGACACTGAAGGGAGTTTATTAAAGAAAAAGGGCTTCAGCAAAAGGACTCAATGCAGACAGACCAGCTCCATGAAACAGTACAGAAGAAGACCTCCTGAGGCAGGTCTACTCAGTACCAAATCTGCCTGACAAATCAGGGCCAGATCACACAGGACAGACTAGAAACGAGGTTCGCACTGAGGAGACTTCTTGCTGAGAGGAGTCAGAAGCCTCAAGAACAGACACCAAAGTTGGCAGCAAGCAAAAAGGCTGGCTCCAAGAACCTGGATCAGACCTCTAATCAAGGTTCTAACAAGGGGTTAAAAGTAGACTCAACAGACACTGCATTAAACCACTAAATAAGGTCTTACAGAGGAGAAAAGGCTCCAGACTGCCTTGTATCAGACCCATTAACAAAGCCTAGGAGGAACTACTGCCACCAACTGTGACAACCCCAAGTGCCCTCAGACCACAAACAACACAAAAGCAGAGACCAGGCTACTAAGAGGGTTATAGCAGGGATCCAGTTTCAATCAGCTCAAAGCAAAAAAATGTTGGAACTAAGAGAAGAGAAGACTACATAAAACCAACAGGTGAAGCACTAACATCTGCCCTGATTGCTGCTAGTACATGTGAAGCCAAAGATAGTATTCCTTCTCATAAACATTACCATCCAGTTAATGTAAAGAAGGTACACACAAACACACTATAGGTTCACAACATTACAGGACAGCAAGAGAAGTATTCCCCTAAAATAAGACTTCACTGTATTGAAAAATTAACTTCAAAAGTTGAAAACTTCCATACAATACATCCTCTAAACCCAGCACCATGCAAGTGGAAGATTCTGTCAAATAAGCAAGGAACTCCCCAGCTAGCTAAGCAATACTTTCAGAAAATAAAACTTTGCAGCACTGCCTAAACATTAAGAGGAACTTCACCCAGAACTGTTACACAGAGGGGGAGATGACACAAAGAACTGTACCCAAAAAGCAAAATGGTGGGAGGAGTCAGCTAATTAAACAAAAGAGATACTGGCCTTAAACAAAAAATTAAGAGGTCTAAAGTAAGCAGAAGAATAAAGTAATTTAAAATTAAAAAATCCACGAGTCATGCTAATAATTTTTTTTTAACGTCAAAAAATGAATGACAGCCTGAGAAAGCCAGTCCATGGCAAAAATGATCTTGGAAATGGAACTTCCTTGAAAATGGTTATGGGTAAAATGGACAAGCCTGTTTACCTGGTAAAGTTCTAGGTATTGAGCTGCACGAGCCCTGCCGGCCAAGTGTTTTACAGGTAGAGAGAGAGAGAGAGAAAGACATACCAAGCCAAGTCCTCCTGCAGCAGGGGATACAAAAGAATGGTACCTGGATAACAATAAAAACAAAGCAGATAAAATGAATAGTGAAATTGGAACTTATGCAGCCTGAAAAGGGTCCATACATTTAAAATTTTTGTTTTACTGGTTTTGTTGTTGCATTTATTTCAGTTACAGAGAGGGTCAAAAAGTGAATCATACTTTAATTGGCAGCTAACACTTAAAGCCAATGAGAACAGATCCAGGGTGCTTAAGGAGCAGGGAAATGGGAACAATAAACAATTGATTTTATTACTGTAATATGGTTAAAAAATACACACACATGGAAATGATGACAGACATTAAGACTTGGAACAGGTTAGATTTCCAAGCAAGAGTCAGGGAGAGAATTGTCTGGAAAAGCAAGACAGCTGTTAGAAGGCAGAAAGAAATAACAGCAAGGAGTTACATAACCAAAGAAAAAATAAAACAGAACAGCAGGATATGCTTAATATGAAAGAAGGTGGTGATATGCTAAAATACTAAATGATCAACAAATTCCAGTAGATGCATAATGTGACTTACAAAGACCAGGAGTGACGGAAAGAACAGTTGTGTAAAATCTTACCATAACCATAGAAGTCCTTCTCTTCCATGCTGCAGTATTCTTAGTGTGGGATTATCTGCCTCAGGTGACCTGAATGTCGGCCCCTACACAAAAGTTTAAGCCTGGTTGCTGTAGGGTGCGTGAGACAACAGACGCAGGGCCATAAATCAGGGTCCGTAAATGTGATGTCTGCACACACAGACCACAGAATTTAATTGCCCAACAGGACAGTCCACTACTATAAGCCAAATGATGTCCACAAGAAATGTGAAGTGCCATTTGCTGGCTAGTCTGAACATAGTCTAGGTGGTGATCCAGGGTGCTCTCTAGACAGTTCAAGAGGAATTAAGGGGGACAGGAATACTGTAACATGGAAGAGAAGAACATTATGGCTGTGGTAAGACTTTACACAACTATTCTATGTCCTTCTATTCCCATACTGCAGCATTCTTAGCGTGGGAGAGTGCCACAGCTTAGAAAGAAGGAAGGGTGGAGGTAGAGGTAGATGATTCCAAAAAGCTCTGTAGGATTTCCATAGCAAACCATGCTCTGGCTCTGGAGATGTGGTCCAATTTGTAGTGTCTGGTAAAGGTATGTATAGAGGACCAGGTGGCTGTCTCAAGAATGGAGGCTGTATCCAGGCCTGTGAAGAAGGCTTTGGAGGATGCTAGGGCCCTGGTAGAGTGAGCTTTTACCTCCTGAAGTAGGTCCTTGCCATGGTAGGAGTAGCAGAAGTGGATAGTTTTTCTGATTCAGCAGAAAATGGTTTGTTTGGAGACTGCCTTGCCCAGGGCTCTGGGGTGAAAGAATAAAAAACGTTGGTTGGAGTTTCTGATGGAATTAGTTTTGTCTACATAAAACCTCAGTTGCCTGTGCACATCTAGGGAATGGAGTACCCTCTCATTGTCATTAGTGGGAGAGGGGAAGAAGGTGGGCAGGTGAATAGACTGGTTTAAGGACAGTTCACTGACCACCTTGGGCATGAAAGAAGGGTTGGTGCGTAGGGTCACCCTGTCCTTCTGGAAAATAGTGTAGGGTGGGCAGGCAATGAGAGCTTGTAACTCTGACACCCTTCTAGCAGAGGTAAAGGCCACCAGCAGAACAGTTTTCCATATGCACATTTGGAGTGCTGCAGAGCTGACTGGCTCAAATGGAACCAGTGTGAGTTTTTCTAGGACAAGGTTTAAGTCTCACGGCGGTGGGGACAGGTTTTCTTGGTGGTCTAATGTGCAAGACCCCTTTCAGGAATAATTTAACATCTAGCCTGGAGAACAGTGAGGGGTTTATGGGTAAGCAGGCAGAGATCGCAGATAGGTGGACTTTCACTGAAGAGTATATGAAAGGCCAGCCTTGATAAGTTCACACACAAGTTAGGACTAGAGGAACATCCGCTAGTAAGGGATCCTTATGCTTTTTGAGCCACCATTTGGAGAATCTTTCCCATTTTGAAATGTAGGATCTCCTTGTAGTAGGTTTCCTGGCCTCCCTCAGGACTGAAAGCATGTCCTCAGAGTAGTGGTGTCTGAAGGGAATTAAAAGTTTATCACCCATAGTGTTAGGCATAACATCTGAAGGTGAGGATGAATGAGCGTTCCCTTTTGCTATGTGAGTAGGTCCACCTTGTGCGGTAACTTGTGACGATTGCCCCTGGCAATAGATAGTATTATGAGGAAAGTACAGTTGTGTACACTTCCTATAAATGTGGATGTTCAAGTGTATTCACTGTTGCAGTCACTACATTTGGGTTATCTGCTTGCAGGTAACCCTCAGTTGGCCTGATTATCAAAGTCTTGGGTCCTGTGTCGGTTGCAGTCTCATCTTCCATGACGTCAGGTCATCAGGGGGTATAAAGCAAGCAGCCGACGCCATTACATCAGTTTTTCGTGCCCCAGATGTCATGTGCCCCCATAATGGGAAGCAATTATATACAAGGTTACACCTCCAACAAAAAAGCAAATACACCAGAAAGCTTTAAGCATAGTAAGCAAGAACAGAGGTATAGTCAATAGAAGTCAGGGGGCTGGAGGGAGGGTAACAAGGACTGCAACATTAAATACACTCGAACATCTACATTTATGGTAAGTGTACACAACTGTACCATGTTCTTCATGTTTCACTGTTGCAGTCATTAGATTTGGGTAGATTCCCAAAGCTAAAGAAGGGAGGAGGCAGGTAGATAGCATTAGGACCAGCTATAAGGCCCTGCAAGACTGCAGTGGCAAAAAACAGCTCTGGATTTAGAAAAACTTGGCAAGTGGTAATGCTTGGTGAAGGTATGTACAGAACTCCAGGTAGCAGCTTCTAGGATCTCCCTGGTAGGGACACCTCTGAGAAAGGCTGTAGAGGTAGATGCAGCCCTGGCTGAATGTGGTGTTATCCCCTGTGGGGTAGGTTTTCCATGTTGCTTGTAGCAGAAATTAATGCAATGGCCTATCCACTTAGAAATGCTTTACTTTGAAATGGCCTTCCCCTCTGCCCCTGCAGCAAATGCAACCAGCAGCTGTTCGGATTTCCTGAGAGGCTTAGTCCTGTCCAAGTAAAATCTAAGTTGTCTGTCCACGTCCAAGGAGTGCAGTATTCATTCCCCTTTGTTCTGTGGATTAGAAAAGAAGGTTGTCAAATGAATGGACTGATTAAGGGCCACACTGGATACCACCTTGGGCATAAAGGAGGGATTGGCCCTGAGGGACACCCTGTCTGCATGAAAGATGATGAAAGGCTCCACTGCCATGAGGGCCTGTAATTCAGACACCCTTCTTGCTGAAGTGATGGCTAGGAGGAAGGCTGTTTTCCAAGAAAGGAATTTCAACTCTGTATTTGCAGCTGGCTCAAAGGGAAGTAGAGTGAGCTTTTCCAATAGAAAGTTAAGGTCCCAGGCTGGAGTAGGGGCTCTGCTGGGTGGTCTTAAGTTTTTGGCCCCTCTGAGGAATTGTTTGAGCAGTGGGTAAGAGAAGAGGGGTGGCTCTGTATTATTATGAGCTGATATGGCAGAGGCATGAATTTTGATTGAAGAAAAGTTAAGGCCCTTGTGAAGCATCTCTGTTAAGTGTTGAACAATGAACGGTAAATTGGGCACAGTTGTGTCCATTTCCAGTGTTTGGTTCCAAGAATAGAATCTTTTCTGCTTTTCAGCATAGGATTTTCTAGTACTAGGCCTCCTTGCATCCAGAATGACATCCATCACTTGCTTACTGAGTGATGGTAAAGGAGAGGTCATGTAATTAGCCAGGCTGCAAGGTTCAGGGTTTGAAGCTGTGGGTACAGAATCCGGCCCTTCTGCTGGGACAGCAGGGCAGGGGCCAAGGTTCCACAATTGTGAATACCTGGATATATTATTTTATATTAACAATGGTGTGATAGAATCAAATATATTTAGAAAGAAAATGTATTCCAATTCATTTTTGCATTTTGACAGTTGCCATCCGTACTATCAGAAAAAGAATTTAATCAAAGGACAGATGGTTAGACTATCACAAATTATAAGTGATGACGCAACCTTTTGTTCGGAGATGGAAAAACTTTCTAATATGTTTACGGACAGGGGGTACCCACATGAACTTATTAGCAATGTTAGAAATGAGATATATGTAAAAAGAAACCATCTATACAAACCTACAATTAAGTTTGGATTTGACAACGTTACCGTCAAGAGCAATGACATGATTAGAAAGGACACACTTATAATACCTTATAATGAAACATCATTTAAGATAGTTAATATTTTGCGAGAGACCTGGACTAGTGTCTTTATGAATAAGGCTGAATATACAGATATCTTAGGTAGTTGCCCCAAGGTTACTTATAGCAGAGGTATGAATTTGAAAGAGCTTTTGAGACATGTATCAATAAGGATGTGTACAAAATGTCCAGGATGAGCAAATGTGGTGCATGTAGGACTTGTAAATTTATAAATGGCGGACCATATGTTGCTATACATAATTATGGGAAAACAATTAGATGTCCTGGATACTGTAACTGCAATACCAAAATGGTTGTATACCTGGCAACCTGTTCATCTTGCTCAGCATACTACGTAGGAAAAACTATTAGGAAGTTAAGGGAACGTATAGTTGAACACATCAGGGATATCAAAAATGAGAAAGGTACGAGTCCCCTATTCACACACAGTCAAAAATGCCAAAATTTTAAGAGATTTTTATTCTTTGTGATAGATAGAATTACACTCAACACCAATAAAGGAGGTGATGACAAGTCTTTATTAGAGGCAAAAGAATGCCTATGGCAACTGAGATTAAATGCCAGCATCTTACCAGGTATTAACGAACATATATCCATAGCCAGTATATTAAAATATAAGTCACATTTTATTTGACTGGGACTACAATTAATTCTAGTTTACATAGTTCATCAATTCATGAATAAGTAATTAGCGTATACATTTATTCTTATTTTTATTATATTACTGTATTTTTTAAAAGTATATATATACTTTACATTTCAACATTTATTCTATTAAGCTATTTATTTACAATTATTAATTGTAATGCAAAATGTATAGCAATATTCAATATACTTGTTAACTATTTATTTTTGCATTTAACTAACTTAAACTAAGTTTTTGTACAACAAACTATTTTTAAGTATTTTTAACAAAAAATTCTAACAAAAAGTTCTATACGCGAGGTATTTACAAGTCTTGGTATTCAGAATATATGATAATTTTTAATTATTATTTATTTATTTACATATACATATATTTCTTAAATTCTACATAGTAATATACACAGTGTTTTTATCAGTATAATATATTTATTCTTTGCTATTGTAGGAATGACATTCCAGCAACTCTTATATGTGTGTGTGTTTTTTTTAAGAGATTTCATTGTATTTAATTGCTTATTAGGCGTTGTGACGTAATTTGTAACAACTCATTATTAATTTACCAATGAATATGTTTGGTATATATTTGGAAGTCTGTGATTGAATTCTCTAGCACTCTGATGATGCCCAGAATATGTACGTATGAAAGCGCTTAGTACTTTTTATTGTACAAATATATTTTCTTAGTTGACTATCATTAAACTAGTTTTTTGCAGTTGATACTGTGTAGCCTGTTTTAGTTTTCCTAGTTTTCTACTTTGGATTTTACACACTCTGTAATACCTGTCAGGTTTTCTAGGAGCTGGAGGTAAAGTGTCAGGGGCCAGACTAGATTTGGAGAAGGCATCATCTACAATGTCCAGTACAGGAGGGATAGCTAAAGGCTTGTGTTGAGTTAGGAGTAAGAATTCCCTAAGCCTCTTTTTGGCATCAGAGTAATCCTGACTTTCCTAGCAGAAATGCTCCCTGAGAGTATGCAAAGTTTAACCAAAAGCGAAATCCTCTGGAGGGGAGGCAGAGGGAATGGAGTCCTCCATCAGAATTCTCAAAGGTAGATAAGGGCAATTCCTGGTCATCAGAGAAAACAGAAATTTCAGAATCCTGATCAGAAGAATTAGAAGGAAAATCAGTTATAGGTCTCTTAGAGGGAGAAGGGTGGTTTCTACTGATTAGAGTAATAACATCTTCAGCCATTCTTATTTGTTTTTTAGCCATAGGGGCTTGACCATGCAGTTTGGGCGTCGGTTTTCTAGGCAAGGATTGAGTTTTAGGCCTTGAAGAAGAAGATGGCATCTGTTTAATATGCAAGTCAGTAGGCCTGAATACACCCTCAGAAGCCGGTGCCTGCACAGCAGCTCTGGACCCATCCAAGGTAGAGACATCCACAGATTCCCAGTTGAAGAAGCATCTCGCGGCATACTGGAGTCCGAATGGGTCTCAGTAGAGGACTGCGAATCTGAAGAAGCGGGCATCAGGGGCTGTGATGGTGCCTCATTGAGTACCGGCAAACTGGCGAATAGCTTAGGAGAAGCGGTCTGTCTTTATCTTTGCGTTTTTTCGGAATGTCGGCAGTTGGGTGGCTTACCGAAGCGATTTCTGGATAATTGAACAGAGTACTAAAATATTTAGATGCAAAAATGAACAGACGACGAACAGTTCGAGGTTTGAATAAGGCACAAAACCGACAGCGAGGTACGTCATGGTCTGGGGTGAGGCAAGGAATGCAGTATGAATGAAAATCTTGCTTTCAACAAGAAATACAATTGTTAACTTTTACTGATATCGGTTTAGAGCAAGAAAAAGGTTCCCCAATGGGATACTTAGCTTAGGTGAAGACTTCGGATCTGAAACTCAAAAATTAAAATTTCAGGAGTTGACCAACCGGCACTTGCGAACTGCTTCTGCTTCGGGCACCGCACGGCAAGAAAGACCGATTGTAATGGTGGCTGCATGCTTTATACCCCTAACGACCCAACGTCATTGAGGATGAGACAGCAACCGACGCAGGACCCAAGACTTTGATACTCAGGTCGACTGAGGGCTACCTGCAAGCAGATAGCCCAAATGTAATGACTTCAACAGTGAAACACGAAGAACATCCAGTGCTGCCTTTGCCAAAAGGGAGTCACCAGCAAGATTTTTGGTTTGTCCTTCCTAATCTTCAGGAGGACTTTTGGAATGACACGGAAGGGGGGAAATGCATATAGAAACTGCCTCTTCCATGAAATGTTGAAGGCGTCCACCCTCCAGGCTAGTGGGGAGTGGTCCTTGATGCAGAATTTTTTCAACTGTCTGTTCTAGAGGGAGGCAAACAAATCTGCTTGAGGCGTGCCCCACTGGTGGACAATGTCTACAAAAACTTCCCTGTTCAACATCCACTCGTGATGTTGAGAGGATGATCTGCTGAGAACATCTGCCTGGTGGTTGTCTTGGGATGGGATGTAGGTTGCCTGCAGAGATAAGTTGTTTCTGGAGGCTAGGTCCCAAATCTGTATTGCTATCCTGCACAGGAGATAGGACTTGGTCCCTCCTTGTTTGTTGAGGCACCACATGACTGTGGTATTGTCTGCAAAAATTTGAAGGGGACCTGGTTGCAGGACAGGGAGAAAGGCTTTCAGGGCCAAAAGGACTGCTGTCATCTCCCTCACATTGTGTTTTTTTCTGGAGGGTAGGGTGCCAGTTCTCCTGCACCTTGAGACCCTTCATGGTAGCCCCCCAGCCCAGGTCCGATGCTTCTGTGGGCATGTATTGAGCTGGTGTTGGGGGGCGGAGTGGAATGTCTGGGTTCATTTGAACTTGTTGTATCCACCATCTTAATTCTGCTTTGAGGCAAGGTGAGCATGGGATCTGAAATTCTAGAGGGTGGTTGCGTTGGGACCACACATTCTTCAAATACCACTACAGTCTTCTCATATGCATCCTGGCTAAAGGGAGCATAGGAATGGTGGCTGACATAAGCCCAGAATCCACAGGAATGGTCTTGCTGATAGTTGTACCTGGATCAGGTCCTCAAAGTGGGCAGTAAGGGAGAGAACTTTGTCCTGAGAGAGGAATGCCTGCATCAGGTCTGTTCTGATCCTGCATCACAGAAAGATGTTGTCTTGCTGTGGGGTTAGAGATGACTTGGTAAGGTTGAAGGTAAACTCCAAGCCTTGTAGCAGGGACATGGTGAACTGCAGATGTTTTTTTAGGGTGTCCTCTTTTTCTGCAAGGATGAGGATGTCATCCAGGTAGGGGTAATTCTGAATGCCTTCGGTTCTCGAATAGGCTATTGCTGGGGCCAGGCATTTTGTGAATACCCTGGATGCAGTACATAAACCAATGGGGAAGACTGTAAATTGAAAGTATGAACAGGGCCCAGTAAAACGTAGGCACTTTCTCTGACAGAGTTTTATGGAGATGTGGAGGTAGGCCTCCTTGAGATCTAGTGTGGCCATGAATGCCTGAGCTGGCAATAATGGAAGAAGGGTCTGGAAAATAACATTCTGAAAGATGGAACTCTTAGGAAGAGGTTTAGAAAGACAGATCCAGAACTGGCCTCCAAGGGCTGTCCATTTTGGTAATAGAAATAATCTTGAGTAAAAGCCTTTTCCTTCTTGTTCTGGAGGGACAGGGTCTATAGTTCCATGGTTCAAAAGATCCTGTAGGATCTGGGGAATAAGGTGTAGTTGATTCTTGGGTGGGAACAGAATGCCCCTTGCAGGGGGTCTTTCTTTCCAAGAGAGGAAATATCCCTCTTCTACTATTGCCAGAACCCAGTGGTCTGTAGTGATAGTTTTCCAAAGGGGTAGGCAGTGGGGCACGTGCGCTGACAGGGGAAGGTGGGCAAGGCAGTCACGCATTGTTGGAGCTATTTCTGCCACGAAAGAGCTGTCTTTGGGTAAGTTGAGAGGAGGCTGGTCTGGAAGTGGTCTGGCTCCTTTCCTATGCCTGGAAGAAGAAGGAGTGGCAAAGCAGGGGGTCCCTCCTGACAAAGGTAATCTTGGCTGGGTAATCCATTTATTATTAAGGAATGGAGGACACCAGTAGGTGTTTTATAACTTGGAACTCCTTGCTTTTCTCCTGAAGGTTTTTAAAGAGTTCTGCAGACTGTTTCTCAAACAGGAGGTTATGGTCAAGAGGGGCATCAAGAATTTTGGACTTGAAGTCCTCCAGCAGGGGTTGAAGGCGAAGCCATGAATATCTGCGTAGCACTGACGTGGAAGAAGCAGACCTTGCAGAGGCCTCTGCTGCATCATAAAGTACAGTTTTGTACCTACCATAAATTTAGATGTTCCGAGTGTTCGAGCGGGTGTCAGGGGCTGCGTAAGCGCCTCACTGAGAACTGGCGACTGGCCTAGAAGAGGTTTTGTCGTCGGTTTTGGACCTCGTATGCTTGTCTTTATCCTTGTCTTTGCGTTTTTTCGATATTAAGGTCGTCGGTTGATCCGACGACATAGTATAATTGAACCTTCGACCAAAGTAGTGCAAAGCAAAATCAAAATGTCTTTTTATAGTGCGTTTGTTAAATCTAGCACAAAACCGACAACCAGTGACGTCGTGATCAGGGCCTAGGCATGGAATACAGTAAGAGTGGAAGTCCTTATGAGGTACTTGCTTCCCACAAGAAATACAATTATTAACTTTTTCTGACATCGGTCTGAGGCAAAAAAAAAGTTTCCCCAACGGGGTACTTAGCTTTAGTGAAGACTTCGGATCTGAAATTCGACTTCGAAAATCTCAGGAGTCAGCCGACCGGCACTTGCGAACTGCTTCTGCTTCGGGCACCGCGCAAAAAAGACTGAAGAAATGGCATCGGATGCATCTTATATACCCCTGGCGCACTGACATCAGGGAAGAGGCGACAGCAACTGACGCCGGACCAAGACTTTGGAACTCTGGCCGACTGCGGGACCGCCTGACGGCAGGATAACCCAAGTGTAATGACTGCAGCAGTGTAACACGATGAACATCTGCATCTGATTGAATGTCTGGCAACCTCGGAAGCCAGGGACAGGTTTGAAGCTACCTCTAACTTGTTAGGGGAGTCAGGCAAGGAGGACAGGAGAGTAGAGGCTTGAGAAACTAAGTCCAGGGCAAATTTTCTCATATGAGTTTGGTAGTTGATAGCTCTGAAGGCTAGGGTGGAGGAGGTTCAAACCTTCTTGCCTATCCTGTCCATATTCTTACTGTCCTTGTCAGTAGGTAAAAGGGACGAAGAGGGTATTAATCTAGACTGCTTGTCAGGGGATACAGCAATTACTGCCGGGTCTGCAAAGGGGGGGGGGGGGTCACCAGGCACCTTGTAAAACAGTCAGGTCTCTTAGGGGCAAGTGGCTGTGAATCAGGATTTTTTGATGCTGAAGAAAAGAAAATGCATCAAGATAAGTGGGTGTAACTGGTGGGATGGCCGATGGAGAGGGAGATTCTACTTGTAGTAATTCAAAATATCTCTTTTGAGTTTCAGTCATTTGGGAAGTATCCCATTTGAAATACTCTCTCATATTGGTGAAGGTCTCCCCAAAGGTAATGCCCTCTGGGGGAGAGTCCCCTTCTATGGATTCCTCATCAGGGAATAGTATTCCAGTGGAGAGGTAATCTGTGATGAGTAAGTGATTGACTCATCGGATGATGAGGTGTAAACCTCCTCTTCTTCTTCTCTTACATGAGAAGTAGGAAGATGGGCTGAAGTAGCTGAGGTAGGCCTAGGGCTGAGAAAGTACAGTTGTGTACACTTACCATAAATGTAGATGTTCGAGTGTATTCACTGTTGCAGTCATCACACTTGGGTTATCTGCCTGCAGGTAGCCCTCAGTCGGCCTGAATACCAGAGACTTAGTATTTCTGCGTCGGTTGCTGTTGCTTCTTCCATGACGTCAGGGGTATAAAAACAGGCAGCAGACACCATTACATCAGTTTTTCTTGACCCAAATTTCAGGAGCCCCCAAATAGGGAGCTAGCATATGGTGGGGAAAACACCACCAGTAAAAAGTAAATACCAATACCAGTAGGAATAGCCATAGACAGGAGAGATAAAGAGACAGAGAACACCAGGGGACTGGAGGGAGGGAAACCAGGACTGCAACCACGAACACACTCAAACATCTACATTTATGGTAAGTGTACACAACCGTACTATGTTCTTCATGTTTCATTGTTGCAGTCATCACACTTGGGTTGATAACCAAAGCTGAGGAAGGGTGGAGGGAGTCAAGAAGAGCTAGGGCTGCCTAGTAGGCCTTACAAGACTGCTGTAGCAAATCCTTCCCTGGATTTGGAAAAGATAGGCAGGTGGTAATGCTTGTTGAAGGTGTGTACAGAACTCCAGGTAGCAGTTTCCAGTATGTCCCTTTAAGGACTCCCCTGAGAAATGCTGTAGAGGCAGACGTAGCTCTAGTGGAAAGTGTTCTGACCCCCTTCAGGGGTTGGTTTTCCATGGTGCTTATAACATAAATGGATGTAGTGTGCTACCCATTTGGAAATGGTTTGTTTTGAAATGGCCTTGCCCTCTGCCCCTGTTGCAAGCTGACTAGCAGCTAGTCAGATTTTCTGAAAGGCTTAGTCCTATCAAGGTAGAAACTGAGCTGTCTGTGTACATCCAAAGAGTGCAGGATCCTTTCCCCTTTATTTTGAGGATTAGGGAAGAAGGTTGGCAAATGGACGGATTGGTTGATAGCCACACTGGACACCACATTAGGCATAAAGGAAGGGTTAGTTCTGAGTGAAACCCTGTCAGCATGGAAAATAATGAAGGGTTCCACAGCCATCAATGCTTGCAACTCAGACACTTTTCTAGCTGAAGTGATGGCTAGAAGCAAGGCTGTTTTACAAGAGAGGAATTTTAACTCTGCTGAAGCAGCAGGTTCAAAAGGGGGAAGCGTGAGCTTTCCCAGAAGAAGGGGGGTGGGTGCTCTCCTTGGTAGCCTTAAGTTGTTTCCCCTCTCAGGAACTGTTTGATGAGAGGGTGAGAGGATAGAGGTGATTCAGTATTGTAATGAGCCGAAATGGCAGAGGCATGGATCTTAATGGTGGAGAAGGGTAGGCCTCTGTGCATTACTTCTGTTAGGTAATCCAGGATTAGAGGTAAGGAGGAAAGTGCTGTGTCCTTTCCTTTAGACTGAATCCAACAATACCACCTTTTCCACTTTTTCAGCATAGGGATTTCCTAGTACTGGGCCTTCTGGCTTCAAGGATGACGTCCAGCACCTGCTTGCTTAGGGTTGCTGGTGTGGTATTTAAGGAATAAGCCAGGCTGCAAGATTTAGGGTTTGCAATTGTGGATGCAAAATCTGTCCTTCTTGCTGAGAAAGCAGGGTTGGGGTCTGGTGTAGGTGCCGGAATGGCACCGTTGTCAGGCTGTGCAGGAGTGGGTACCAGTGCTAGCGTGGCTAGTCCGGGGCAATCAGAATGGTCCTTGGCTGTCTTGTTTTATCTTGAGATAAGGGGCAGAGGGGGAAAGGCACAGACTGAGAGGTTTTCCCATTGAAAGGCTAGGGCATGCACCTTCCAGGCCCTGCTGTGAGGGTTCCTGGTGCAGAATGTGCTTAACTGGTGGTTGTCGCGGGAGGCAAAGAGATCCACCTCCGGGGTCCCCCATTTCTGGATCAGAAGGTTGAAGGTGCTGGGCTCCAATTTCCACTCATGTGGGTCTAGGATATTTCTGCTTAAGTCGTCTGCCAGTGAATTTTGTTTGCCTGGCAGGAATTAAGCATGTAGATAAACTTGGTTGTCCAAGGCCGTGTTCCACAGGGCCATAGCTAACCTGCAGAGTGAGTAAGAATGGGTTCCTCCCTGTTTGTTGATGTACCACATAACTGTGGTGGTGTCTGTTTTTATCAGCAATTGTCCTGAAAAAAGTAGGTATCTGAAAGCTGTCAGGGCATTCTGTACAGCTATCATCTCTTTTTGACTGATGTGCAGGAGAATATGTCTTGGGCGCCAGTGGCCCTGAATACATTTGCCCGCCATTTGAGTCCCCCATGCATAATCTGATGCATCTGTGGTTAGGGTCTGGGCGGTGTGGGGTTGAGTAAAATGCAGTTCCTTGTTGTGGTTGCATGCTTCTGCTCACCAAAGGAACTCTGTCCTTAGACAAGGTATGATAGGAATGACCATCTCCAGGTCCAGAGAATGTTGGCACCAAAGCCTTTTTAAGTACCACTGAAGTTTCCTCATATGCAGTCTTGCATATGGAATTAGCAGAATGCATGAGGCCATGAACCCTAGGGCTTGCAGTATCTTTCTTGCAGATAGCTGGGTTCTGGAAGCTATTTGTCTGAAGAAGTCCGTCAGATAGAGCTGTTTTTCTGAAGTGAGGAATGCCATCTGAGAAGTTGTGTCCAAGCTTGCTCCCAGGAATACAATCTTTTGACTGGGTACAGTTGTGATTTCTTTTTGTTGATGGTGTACCCCAATGAAGTTAGAAGGCTTTTTACAAATGTCAGGTGCTGAAGCAGCAACTCTCGACTATCTGCCTGAATCAGGCAGTTGTCCAAGTACGGGTAAATTTGGATATTTCTCTGTCTGCAGTATGCAATGGCTGGAACCAGGCATTTTGTGAATACCCTAGGTGCAGTAAATAAGCCAAAGGGAAGTGCAGATAATTGATAATGCTTAGACCAAGTCCTGAAACATAGATATTTCCTGCATGACTCCCTTATGGGGATGTGCAGATAGGCTTCTTTTACGTCTAGGGTGACTAACCAGGTATCCCTGGCTAACACAGGGAGAAGCTGTTGCAGGGTAAGCATCTTGAACTTTGGTACCACTAGGAAGGTGTTGAGAATTGAAAGATCCCGGATTGGGCGCCAAGAACCCGCTTTCCTGGGTACCAGGAATAGTCTGGAGTAGAATCCTTGACCCCTCTTGTTCTACTGGAACAGGCTGAATAGCTCTGATATTGAACAGGGAAAGTACTTGGTTTTGAGCTTCTGCCCACTTGCTTGGAAAAAGGTCTGGAAAACCGCTTGGGACTGGCAGTGAATGGAAATAAAATTTGTACCCCTGGGTTACAATGTTGAGGACCCATCAGTCCCGAGTGATGGACATCCAGTATTTTGCATGAAGGGCAAGTTTTCTCCTACAGGCACAAGCAATTGGGAAGGGCTGGTAAGCAGAGCTGAAAAGTCATTGTGAGCTTTTTTCATAAGGAGGTGGCTTACCACTCCCTGCTCTAGGGGTGGGGGTGCTCCATTGCTTAGATCTCTGCATACCCCAAAACTGTAGTCTGGGTGTTTTGTTTCCCCTGGGTCTTGTTTGGGAAGGCCTGGAGGGGGCTGGGAAGGACAAGTGTTTTGAAGGGCAATGCCTACTGAATCTCGGTGGTTGCACTTGTAGGAATTATTTAACCGTTTGCATAGATTTAGCCTTTTCTTCCATCTTTTTAAGAACTTCTTCTGCTTTGGTGTCAAAGAAATGGTCCTTATTTAAAGGGGCATCTAGTAATTTAGATTTGACATGATCTGACAATGCCTGCTCCTTCAGCCAAGCATGACTTCTCAGTAGAGAGCCAGTGACTGCTGCCCTGCAAGATGCTTCCAGGGCATCAAAGCCACACGGCAAATTATGCTTACTAACTTGGTTTGCAGAGTGCATAAGCTCCTGCAATTCTTTATTTTCTGCACACTCTGGAAAAATTACCACTTTTTGTTTAATAAGTTCCATAATACGTTGCTGGTATTTTGGCATGTGAAACTGGCAAATCAATGCCCTGATAGCAAGAGTTGCAGCGGTATATACCTTCTTAACCCATCTGTCCAAAGCTCTGGAATCCCTGTCCAAAGGGATTGGATTTTTGACTGTAGTAGCCTTAATACCTTTAGGTCCCTGGAAATGATCTCTGGATCAGCAGTAGGATTCTTGAAAAGAAACTTGTGAGAATCAGGTACTCTGTAGTACCCGTCTGGTTTCCTAGGGGCCGGAGGTAATGTGTCTGGAGTAAGACTGGATTCCATGAAAAAGTACAGTTGTGTACACTTACCATAAATGTAGATGTTCGAGTGTATTCACTGTTGCAGTCATTACAATTGGGTAATCTGCTGGTCAGTCAGCCTGAATTCCAAAGTCTTCGGTCCTGCGTCGGTTGCAGTCTTCTCTTCCATGACGTCAGGTCGTCAGGGGTATAAAACATGCAGCCGACGCTATTTTCTTTAGTTTTTCTTGCCCCCGATGTCAGGTGCCCCCAAAAAGGTAGCAATATTATAAATATTTATATATACATATACATACATCAATATAAACTTTACCTTCATCTACAAGCAAATACATCACATAGATTGTAGAAGATAGAGAAGGAAAGATAAACTGTAGAATGACAGGGGGATGGCGGGAGGGTAACCTGGACTGCAACAGTGAATACACTCAAACATCTACATTTATGGTAAGTGTACACAATAGTACTATGATCTTTGTGTTTCACTGTTGCAGTCATTACATTTGGGTAGAATCCCAAAGCTATGGTTGGGAGGCTGAATCTAAACATCATTAGGTGAGGCTATAATGCCCTGCAGCACTGCAGTGGCAAAGCCTGCCCTGGACTTAGAGTAGAGAGGCAAATGGTAATGTATTGTAAAGGTGTGAACAGAACTCCAAGTAGCAGCCTCTAGAATGTCCTTGGTTGGTACTCCTCTGAGAAAGGCTGCTGAAGTAGCTGCAGCTCTGGTGGAGTGAGACCTAATGCCCTTGGGCACAGGTTTGCCATGGTGTAAGTAGCAGAAACGGATGCAATGGCTTATCCACTTTGAAATTGTCTGCTTTGAAATAGCCTTGTCTTCTGATCCTGCAGCATATGTCACTAGTAATTGCTCAGTTTTTCTTAGAGCTTTAGTCCTGCTCAAGTAGAATCTTAGCTGTCTGTGTACGTCCAAGGAATGCAGAATTCTCTCCCCTTTGTTCTGCGGATTTGGATAAAAAGTTGGCAGATGAATTGTTTGGTTAAGAGCCACAATGGAAATGGCCTTAGGCATAAAAGTAGGATTTGTCCTCAGAGACTGGGTAAAAAAATGATAAAAGCCTCTACAGCCATGAGGGCCTGTAGCTCTGAAACTCTTCTTGCTGAAGTAATTGCTAGCAGCAGAGCTGTCTCCCATGATAAGAACTTTATATCAACGGTAGCAGCTGGTTCAAATGGAGGCAGGGTGAGTTTTTCCAACACATAATTGAGGTCCCATGCTGGTAATGGTGATCTTCTAGGAGGCCTTACATTTTTGGCTCCTCTAAGATACTGCTTTAGTAAAGGATGAGAAAAGATTGGTGGCTCTGTATTGTAATGAGCCGAAATGGCAGAGGCATGGATTTTGATTGATGAGAAAGATGGGCCTTTGTCAAGCATCTCAGTTAAGTATTGTAATATCTGAGGAATATGTGGTTCTGCTGTATCAGTTCCTTGTGCTTGATTCCAAGCACAGAATCTCTTCCATTTGTCAGCATAAGACTTTCTAGTACTAGGCCTTCTGGCTTCCAAAATGACATCCATCACAGCTTTACTGAGAGGTGTCATTTGTATGATTACAGGATTAGCCATGCTGCCAGGTTCAGAGTCTGTAGTTGATTGTGCAGGTTCTGATTGTTTTGCTGGGACAGTAGTTGTGTTTTTTGAGGCAAGGTCCAAGCTGGGTATTGAGACAAGTTCCTTAGGATTGGGTACCAATATTGGCGGGGCCAGTCCGGGGCAATTAATATCATCTTTGGCTTCTCTTGTCTGACTTTTAGGAGGACCTTGGGTAGAAGAGGCAAAGGAGGAAAGGCATAAACTGATAAGTCCTTGTGCAGAATCTTTTCAGTTGATAATTTTGAGGGGAGGCAAACAGATCTATGTCTGGGCTCCCCCATTTCTCTGTTATCATGCTGAAGACTTGTGGATTTAGTTTCCACTCGTGAGGATCCATAAGGTTTCTGCTTAAATCGTCTGCCAGAGTGTTTTGTTTTCCTGGCAGGAATTGAGGTTGAAGATGTATTTGGTAGATCTATGTCCGGGATCCCCCATTTCTCTGTTATCATGCTGAAGACTTGTGGATTTAGTTTCCACTCGTGAGGATCCATAAGGTTTCTGCTTAAATCGTTTGCCAGAGTGTTTTGTTTTCCTGGCAGGAATTGAGGTTGAAGATGTATTTGGTAGGTCAGAGCTGTGTCCCACAGTGCCATGGCTAATCTGCAAAGGGGGTATGAGTGTGTGCCCCCTTGCTTGTTTATATACCACATGACTGGGGTGTTGTCCATCTTTATTAGTAGTTGTCCTGGATGAAGTAAGTCCTTGAAGGCTGTTAGGGCATTTTGAACAGCTAGCATCTCTTTCTGGTTGATATGTAGATGCATTTGATTTGGTGTCCATATGCCCTGAATGCATCTTCCTGTGATGTAGGCCCCCAGGCATAATGTGATGCGTCTGTTGTTAAGGTTTGGCTGGCAGGGGGTAGAATGAAGGGCCGTCCCATGATTTGGTGACAGGCCTTTGCCCACCACAGAAACTCCTGTTGCTGGCAGGGAATGAGGGGAATCATTGTTTCCAGACTATGTGAATGTTGACTCCATAAACTTTTTAGGTACCATTGAAGTTTCCTCATATGCAGTCTTGCATATGGAATTAGTAGGATGCAGGATGCCATGAACCCCAGAGCCTGCAGAATTTGTCTTGCAGAAGACTGGGTTTTTGTTGCCATCAGTTTGAAGTAAGTAGTCAGTTGCCTTTGTTTGTCTGGCGTGAGGTAAGCCATCTGGGCAGTTGTATTCAAGCTTGCACCCAGGAATGTTATCTTTTGAGAGGGTACCAGTTGTGATTTCTTTTCATTTTGTGTGTACTCTAGGGCATGTTAGAAGCCTTTTCACAAATGCCAGGTGTCGTAGAAGAGTGTCCTTGTTCTCTGCTTGAATGTGACAGTTGTCCAAGTAAGGATATATTTGAATACTTCTTTGTCTGCAAAATGCAATTACTGGTGCCAGGCACTTTTTAAAGACCCTGGGCGCAGTAGATAAGGCAAAGTCAGTGCAGAGAATTGATAATGCATTAAGCCAGCCTTGAATCAGAGGTATCTTCTGCACGACTCTCTTACTGGGGCATGCAGGTATGCCTCTTTTAGGACTAAAGTCATCAGCCAAGCATTCTTGCCCAGCATGGGCAGAAGCTGCTGCAACGTGAGAATTTTGGAATGTCCAGGTATGTGTTCAAAATTGATAAATCCAGTATTGGCTGCCATGCCTTGTCTTTTCTGGGTACCAAGTACAGTCCTGAGTAAAAACCTTGTCCTTTTTCCTGTTCTGGTACTGTCTGAATAGCCCCCATATCCATGAGGGACGTAACCTGTTTCTGTGTCTCTGCCCATTGGTTTTTTGGCAGATCTGGCCAACCATTTGTCATTGGCAGAGTGTGGAAATGGAATCTGTATCCCTGTGATACAATGTTTAGTACCCACTTGTCCTGGGTTATTAACTGCCAATTTTGAGTAAAAAGTGCTAATTTTCCCCCTGTGGGTGCTGCCAAAAGATAAGTGCTTGGTGTAGGCAGATGGAAGTCATTGGGATTGCTTTCTGTAGGTTTGTGTTTTATCTCCTCCAGATGTGGAGGTGGATGCGTCCCATTGCTTTGACCTGTATGAGTCTTGAGCCTGGTACCTGGAACCCTTAGGGCGTCTGGATTTGCCACTTTGAGCTCTGTCTGACACAGGAAAGGAACAATTTTTTGTAGGCCAGTGTCTACTGAATCTTGGTGGCTGAACTTGTAAGAAATCTTTAACAGTTTGCATAGACTAAGCTTTGTCTTCCATTTTCTTTAAAACCTCTTCTGCCTTAATACCAAACAGAGAATCATGCTGTAAAGGTGCATCTAGCAATTTAGCTTTAACATGGTCAGGCAAATTTTGTTCCTTTAACCAGGCATGCCTCCTAATCACAGATGCAGTAACTGCGGCCCTGCAGGAGGCCACTAAAGAATCCAAACCACATTGCAAAGTTTGCTTTCCAACTTGTTCAGCTGTGTGCAATAATTTCTGTAATTCTTTACTTTCTGCACATTCTGAAATCAACATCATTTTCTGTTTCAGCAATCCCATTACATGTTGGTACTTAAGCATATGAAATTGACAATTTAAGGCCCTGATTGCCAAGGTTGCAGATGTATAAACCTTTTTTCCCCATCTGTCCAGTGCCCTAGAATCTCTGTCAGAGGGGGTAGGGTTTTTGCTGTTGAGGCCTTAACTCCCTTTGGACCCTGTGAAATAGTTTCAGGATCAGCAGCAGGGTTTCTAAATAAAAATTTATGAGTCGGGGACTCTGTAATATTTGTCAGGCGTACTGGGAGCCGGAGGTAAGGAGTCAGGGGTCAAGCTTGACTCCGAACACACATCATCCACAATGTCTAAAACAGGGGGAATGGCTAAAGGCTTGTGCTGAGGGAGAAGGAGGAAATCCCTGAGCCTCTTTTTTGATTCTGAGAAATCTTGACTCTCCCAGTGAAAATTCTCCCTCAAAGTATGCAAGGTTTCCCCAAATGAATAATCCTCAGGAGGATATGCAGATGGAATAGACTCCTCAGCAACAGAATCCTCATAGGGAGGTATAGATAACTCCTGATCAGAAGAGGAATCAGAAGAAATAGAAACCTGATCTGAAGATTCATAATCAGTGTCTTGCCTAGGCCTCTTATCTGGAGGGGGATGGGTACCCCTGATCAAGGTAATAAGGTCTTCAGCCATTTTGATCATCTGTTTTTTAGGCATAGAGCCCTGTGCACGTGGCTCATGGGTCATTTTTTTTAGGTTTAGAAGTTGCTTTTGTCTTTGGTTTTGCAGCGGTCGTCGGTTTGATGTAAAAATGTTGAGGTCTGAATACACCCTCAGAAGCCAGTGCCTGCTCAGCGGCTCCGGACCCATCCGAGGGAGATACATCCGTCGGTCCAATACCTTGAGTATCTTGCAGCATGCTGGACTCCACATGGGTGTCGGTAGAGCCCTGCGACCCGAAGGTAGCGGGTATCAGGGGCTGCGAAGGCGCCTCACTGAGTACTGGCGACTGGCTTAGGAGAAGCTTTGTTGTCGGTTTTGGATCTTGACTGCCTATCTCTGTCCTTTTCTTTGCGTTTTTCATGTACGCTGGTAGTCAGATTGCTATCTGATGACATTTCTGGGTAGTTAAATCTGTTTCCAAAATATTTTGATGCAAAAATATACCGACGCTTAATAGTGCGTTGGTTAAATCTAGCACAAAACCGACAGCCAGGCACGTTGTGATCAGGGCCTAGGCAAGGAATACAGTATAAATGAAAATCTTTATGAGGTATTTGCTTCCCACAAGTAATACAATTATTAACTTTTTTCTGACATCGGTAAAAAGCAAGAAAAAAGTTTCCCCAACGGGGTACTTAGCTTTAGTGAAGACTTCGGTTCTGAAACTCAAACGTGAATATTTCAGTAGTCAGCCGACCGGCACTTGCAAAATGCTTCTGCTTCGGGCACCACGCGGCAAGAAAGACTAAAGAAAATGGCGTCTGCTGCATGTTTTATACCCCTGACGACCTGACGTCATGGAAGAGAAGACAGCAACCAACGCAGGACCCAAGACTTTGGAATTCAGGCCGACTGAGGGCAACTTGCCAGCAGATTACCCAAATGTAATGACTGCAACAGTGAAACACGAAGAACATCATGATCCACAACATCCAGGACAGGGAGTATAGCTAAAGGCCTGTGCTGAGGCAACTCCAAAAATTCTCGGAGTCTCTTTTTGGACTGAGGATAGTCTTGGCATTCCCAATGGAAATGCTCTCTTAAAGTATGCCAGGTTTCACCGAAAGAGAAATCCTTTGGACGGGAGGCAGAGGGAATGGATTCCTCTGCATCTGAATCTTCATAGGCGGATAAGGGAACATCTTCATAATCAGAAAGGTCAGAGTACATCGGACTCCTGGTCTGTAGAACCTGAAGGGGACTGGAGTCTTTGCCTCTTAGCTTGGGAAGGCTGGTTTCCCCTAATCAGCGTAATAAGGTCTTCAGCCATTCTAAGCATTTGTTTTTGTGGCATGCGTGCCTGAGCATGCGCTTTGGTCGTCTGTTTTCTAGGCGTAGTGCGTATGCTGGGCCTAAGAAACTCAGTAGTTTTGGTTAAAAAGAAGTCGTCTGTTTGATTCGAACATCGGTATGACGAAAAACTCTCTCAGAAGCCGGTGCCTGCACAGCAGCTCCAGACCCATCTAAGGTAGAGACATCCGCTGGTTCCATAGTCGAAGAAGCATCTCGCAGGATACCGGATTCCGAATGGGTCTCAGTAGAGACCTGCGAATCCATAGAAACGGGCATCAGGGGCTGCAAAGGTGCCTCACTGAGTACGGGCGGACTGGAGACTAGCTTAACGAAAGCATAGTTGGCAGTTTTGGACCTATGCGGTCTGTCTCTGTCTTTATCTTTATGTTTTTTCGGAAGATCGTTAGTCGGATGGCTTACCGAAGCCAGTTCGGAATACAGAGATCGAGAGCAAAAGAATTTAGAGAGAAAAACAGCCCGACGACTAATGGTTTGGGTGTTAAACAAGACACAAAACCGACAGCAAGGGACGTCGTGGTCTGGGCCTAAACAGGTGATGCATTAAGAATGAAAATCTCTGTGAAGTATTTGCTTTCCACAGGCAAGACAATTGTTAACTTTTTCTGACCTCGGTTAGAGCAAGAAAAAAGGATCCTCAAAGGGGTACTTAGCTTTAGAAGACTTCAGGATTATTCAACTCGAAAATGAAAAATTCAGGTTGCAGCCGACCAGCACTTGCGAACTGCTTCTGCCTCGGGCTCTTCCTCAGCAAGAAAGACTGATGTAATGGCGTCGGCTGCCTGTTTTCATACCCCTGCCGACCTGACGTCATGGAAGAAGCAACAGCATCCAACACAGAAATACTAAGTCTCTGGTATTCGGGCCGACTGAGGGCTACTTGCAGGCAGATAACCCAAGTGTGACGACTGCAACAGTGAATGTGATTACTGCAACAGTGAAACACAAAGAACATCAGGGATGGTGGAAGATGGAAAAGCCGAGGGCCTAAGGGCCATGAAGGCCTGCATCAAGGATTGAGTGAAGGATTGTCAATCAGGTAATCCCTCCGCAGAGGGAGATATATGCTTGCTTTTCAGTTTCCTTTTCAAAGGAGTAGTCCTGCGAGAAGGCCTAGTTTCAGGGGCCTTTGCTGGAGCTGGGGCTTCAGGTTCTGTTATCCCAGTCCGGTGAGGCCTGGTTCCCCTTCAGCATTAGTAGAAACCAACGTCTGAGCTACCTCTGTGGACATGCCGGACATTACTTCCAAAGCAGCTTCCTCGAGGGGAGTCGATGAAGTAGACATCTCTTAACTCACATCCCTCAACTCCTCAATTGGAAGCTGGCAGGGTGTCCGATGGCAGAGGGGCAGTAGTGGTAGGCCGTGACAACTTGGACTTTTTGCGTGGAGGCTCCGCCTGGGCAGCCGACTCTGGATCCATCCTAAGCACTAATTTCTTTAGCCTCTGTTTTTTTAAGTAAAGATTAAGGGCGGCCAGATGGCTTCTGAGCATCTTTGGGATGAATGAGTGGCAAATTGGACAAAAGGTATGATCGTGTTCCCGGCCTAGGCAAAAAATGCAACAGTCGTGCGAGTCTTTATGCGGAATCTGACATCTGCATTTACCATTCTTAGCAGACATCAGCTAAAAGGGGGGAACAGCAAACCAAGCTCAAGCAAATAGTAAAAAACAAAATCCCCAATGGGGTACTTAGCTTTAAAGTCTTGATAGTAGAGGAGTGATCTGATCGATCTGACATTCGACTGCTGCTGAAAAGTTCTGAGGTCTGTGCATGCAGACATCACATGTAAGGTCCCTGGTTTATGGCCTTGCGTGTGACGTCCCACATACCTACAGCAACCAGGCTTAAGCGTTTGTATAGGAGCAGACTTTCGGGTCGCCTGAGGTGGAGAATCCCTCAGTAAGAATACTGCAACATGGGAATAGAACGACATTCAAGAATAGCTGCAGTTACAGGGCAGCAAATACTTAAAGATAGAAGTGGGAGGAAATGAAAAACAAATTAAGACGGTGGGTACATTAAAGGGTTTTGAAAAGTATGTAAAGTGGAATGACAGACACAAGGATGTAAAACATAAGGCTTTGGAAAATGTTGCAAAGTTATGCAAGACACTGCAAAAAGTGAGGTTTTCTTTAAAATACTACTACACATTTGGACATGGTTAAATGACTAAACAAATTACGTAAAAGGGCAGAATTTTTTAATAAACAGATTCAAAGGTGATTACTAGGCTAATGGCACAATAGCTTTTACAAGCCTAAAGTACAGTTTTGTACCTACCATAAATGTAGATTTTCGAGTGTTCACCCTGCTGCAGTCATCACACTTGGGTTATCCTGTCGTCAGGCGGTCCCGCAGTCGGCCGGAATTCCAAAGTCTTGGTCCGGCGTCGGTTGTTGTCACTTCTTCCCTGACGTCAGTGCGCCAGGGGTATATATATTGCAACCGACGCCATTTTCTTCAGTTTTTCTTGCCCCAGATGTCAGGTGCCCCCAAAAAGGTGGTCAGTAATTAGTACCATATTGAGTAAATTTTGCAAAAACACAAAATCCCTCCAGCTATAAGCAAATACATCAGGAAGGTATTGCAGAGATTTTATCCAGCTAGTTCAGAGGGGATGGAGGGAGGGTAACCTGGACTGCAGCAGGGTGAACACTCAAACATCTACATTTATGGTAGGTACAAAACTGTACTATGTTCATCGTGTTACCCTGCTGCAGTCATCACACTTGGGTTGAATCCCAAAGCTAAGGATGGGTGGAGGAATCATAGAGGATTATTGGAGGCTAGAAGGCCCTGCAGAACTGCAGTGGCAAAGCCAGCTCTAGTCTTAGAGTAAAGTGGTAAGTGATAGTGTTTGGTAAAGGTGTGTACTGAACTCCAAGTTGCAGCTTCCAAAATCTCCTTGGTTGGAACCCCCCTGAGGAAGGCTGTAGATGTAGCTGTTGCCCTGGTAGAGTGGGGCCTAATGGTAGCAGGAACTGGTTTTCCATGATGGGTATAGCAAAACCGAATGCAATGTCCTATCCATTTGGAAATGGTTTGTTTTGATACAGCCTTCCCTTGTGAAGCTGTAGCATAGGATACAAAGAGCTGGTCAGATTTTCTGAAAACCTTAGTTTTATCCAAGTAGTAACGAAGTTGCCTGTGAATGTCCAAGGAATGCAGGAGTCTTTCTCCTTTGTTCTGTGGATTTGGGAAGAAGGTGGGTAAGTGGATGGTTTGATTTAAAGCCACACTGGAAACCACCTTAGGCATGAAGGAAGGATCAATTCGTAGAGAAACTCTGTCTTGATGGAAAATGAGGAAAGGTTCCACTGCCATTAGTGCCTGTAGCTCTGAGACTCTTCTAGCTGAAGTTATTGCTAACAGCAGGGCAGTCTTCCATGATAGAAACTGTAGATCTGCAGAGAAAGGTGGTTCAAAGGGAGGTAGCGTAAGTTTTTCCAGAACAAAATTGAGGTCCCATGTTGGTGTAGGTGCTCTCCTGGGGGGGGTCTAATGTTTTTTGCCCCTCTGAGAAACTGTCTTAGAAGTGGATGCAAAAATAAGGGTGGATCCGTGTTGTAGTGGGCTTAAATAGCTGATGCATGGATTTTAATGGAAGAAAAAGAAAGTCCTTTGTGCAACATCTCAGTTAAGTACTGTAGAATCTGAGGCATGTGAGGCTGAAGTGTGTCTTGGTCTTTAGCTTGGTTCCAGGCACAAAACCTTTTCCATTTGTCCAAATAGGCCTTCCTGGTGCTGGGCCTCCTAGCTTCCAGAATAACATCCATAACTGCTTGGGAAAGAGGAGCTGGCTGGATGCTTAGGTTATTTGCCATGCAGCCAGATTTAAGGTTTTGAGCTGGCTGTGAAGAATCTGATTGTTTTGCTGTGTGAGCAAATGGGCAATTTGTGGTAAAATCCAAGGTGGGCCCTGGGCCATATTCCTCAAGAGTGGGTACCAGTGCTGGCGTGGCCAGTCTGGGGCTATGAGTATCAGTCGTGGTCTCTCCTTTCTGACTTTCAAAAGCACCTTTGTGAGGAGAGGCAATGGAGGGAAGGCATATACTGTCAGGTTTTTCCAACTGAATGAGAGTGCGTCCACTTTCCAAGCTTGGTGGTGCAGTGTCCTTGTACAAAATTTTGTTAGTTGATAGTTTTGAGGACTGGCAAACAGGTCTATGTCTGGAAGGCCCCATTTTTGAGTTATCATTGCAAATACTTGTGGATCCAGTTTCCACTCGTGGGATCCATGATGTTTCTGCTGAGGTCGTCTGCCAATGTGTTCTTTTTTCTTGGCAGGAACTGAGCTTGTTACTGAACTTGGAAAGCCAGAGCTGTGTTCCACAAGGTCACTGCTTGCCTGCATAGAGGGTAGGAGTGCGTACCCCCTTGTTTGTTTATGTACCACATTACTGTGGTGTTGTCCGTCTTTATTGTAAGTTGTCCTGGTTGTAGTAATAGATTCTTGAAGGCTGTCAGAGCATTCTGTACAGCTAGCATCTCTTTTTGATTGATGTGCAGATTCCTTTGATCTGCAGTCCATACGCCTTGAACGCACTGTCCTGCCATGTGTGCCCCCCAGGCATAGTTCGATGCATCTGTTGTCATAGTTTGCCTGGCTGGGGGCAAGGTGAAAGGCTGACCCTTGTTGAGGTGACATGCCTGTGACCACCATAGAAACTCCTGTTGTAGGCAGGGAATGAGAGATATCATTGTGTCCAAGCTGTGGCTGTGTTGAGACCATACGCTTTTTAGGTACCACTGTAATTTCCTCATATGCAGCTTTGCAAATGGTATTAGTAGTATGCAAGATGCCATGAAGCCCAAGGCCTGCAGAATTTTTCTTGCAGGTAGTTGGGTCTTTGTTGCCATTGTTTTGAAATATTGAGTCAGTTGTAGTTGTTTGTCTGGCGTCAGATAAGCCTTCTGGGCCGTTGTATTCATGCTGGCACCCAGGAATGTCATATTTTGTGAGGGTACTAGTTTTGATTTCTTTTCGTTTACTGTGTACCCTAGGCAACTTAGAAGATGTTTTACAAAAGCCAGATGTTGTAAGAGGATGTCCTTGCTTTCTGCTTGGATGAGGCAGTCGTCCAGGTATGGGTATATTTGAATTCCTCTTTGTCTGCAATTTGCAATTACTGGTGCCAGGCATTTTGTGAAGACCTGGGCGCAGTAGATAAGCCAAAGGGCAGTGCAGAGAATTGGTAATGGGTTGAACCTGCAATGAAACGGAGGTATCTTCTGCAACTTTGTCTGATAGGGACATGCAGGTATGCCTCCCTGAGGTCTAATGTTACTAGCCATGCTTTCTTGCCCAACATGGGAAGAAGCTGCTGTAGTGTTAGCATCTTGAATTTGGGTACTTGTAAGAAGGTGTTTAGAATTGGTCTCCAGGCATTGTCCTTTCTGGGAACTAGAAAGAGTCTTGAGTAAAATCCTTGACCTTGCTCTCGAGTAGGTACCAGTTGAATGGCTCTCATGTCCATGAGAGCTGTAATTTGTTTTTGTGCCTCTGCCCATTGATTTTGTGGCAGGTTTGCCATTCCTCTTTTCATTGGCAAGGTGTGAAAATGGAATCTGTATCCTCGTGAAATTATGTCTAGGACCCATTTGTTCTTTGTGACAATGTGCCAGTTGTCTGAAAAAAGTGCAAGTTTTCCTCCCAAGGGGGCTGCCAAGAGAGTGTTGCTTGGCCAGATGAGGTGAAAGTCATTGAGTTTGCCTTCTGGTAGGTTGGGACCTGTCTTCTCCTCCCTTCTGTGTTGCAGTGCCTCATTGTCGAGGTTTGTACTGGGCTTGTGGTTGTCCTCTGCCTCTTGGACGTCTGTATTTACCCCTCTGTGGTTTGTCAGTAGCTGGAAAGGACCAATTTTTTGTTGGCCAGTTTCTGCTGAAGCGAGGGGGCTGTACCTGCAAGAAATCTTTGACTGTCTGCATAGATTTTGCCTTATCCTCCATTTTCTTTAAGACGACTTCTGCTTTAACTCCAAAAAAAACATCCTGCTGTAAGGGAGCATCTAGAAGCTTTGCTTTAACATGATCAGGCAGAGCTTGTTCCTTTAACCAAGCATGTCTACGTATAACAGCCCCAGTGACAGCTGCTCTGCAGGAGGCCTCCAGAGAATCAAACCCACATTGTAAGGTGTGTTTGCCCACCTGTTCAGTTGCATGCAACAGATCCTGCATTTCTTTCAATTCAGACTGTGGAGGGAGAGTGGTGATTCTTTGCTTTAACTGTGAGATTAGAAATTGCTGATACTTAAGCATGTGAAATTGGCAATTTAGTGCCCTCATAGCTAGAGTGGCTGAGGTGTAAACCTTTTTCCCCCATCTGTCTAGTGCTCTGGAATCCCTTTCAGAGGGTACAGGATTTTTAGCCATAGAAGCCTTAGCCCCTTTGGGACCCTGGGAGATTGTCTCTGGGTCAGCAACAGGACTTTTATATAGAAATTTATGGGAATCAGGCACTCTGTAGTATCTGTCAGGCTTGTGGGAACCCCTGATCAAAAAGATCAAATCTTCAGCCATTTTGAGCATCTGTTTCTTAGGCATGGGACCTTGAACAGGGGACTGAAATGCAGTCCTTTTAGATTTAACAGGAGTCTTCGTCTTAGGATATGTTTTAATGGTAAGCGTCGTCGGTCTGAAAACCCCTTCAGAAACCGAAGGCGTTTCAGCAGCACCGGCATCTCTATCAGCAAAGTCGTCGGTAGGGCCTGAACAAAATGGTTGCGTCTGCCTGGTACATTCCGTCAAAAGTTCCGAAGCGGTCTCGGGTTCCAAAACTGCGGTAGTCAGGGGCTGCGTCAGAGCCTCACTGAGGACTGGAGAACCGGAGATCGGACCAGCCGAGGCCTCGGAATCTGGCTTAGGCCTGGGCTGTCTGTCCTTATCCTTACGTTTTTTGTGCACGCCGGTAGTCGGTTGCTCCGACGGCATACTGTAATTAAATTTTCTACCGAAGTAGTGTCGTGCGAAATCAAAGCGTCTTTTAATAGTACGTTTATTAAACCTAGCACAAAAACGACAACTAGTGACGTCGTGGTCTGGGCCTAGGCAAGGTATGCAATAAGAATGAAAATCCTTATGAGGTATTTGCTTCCCACAAGAAATACAATTGTTAACTTTTTCTGACATCGGTCTGAGGCAAGAAAAGTTTCCCCAACGGGGTACTTAGCTTTATAGAAGACTTCAGTCTGAAATTCGAATTCGAAAATCTCAGGAGTCGGCCGACCGGCACTTGTGAACTGCTTCTGCTTCGGGCACCACGCGGCAAGAAAGACTGAAGAAAATGGTGTCGCTTGCAATATATATACCCCCTGGCACACTGACGTCAGGGAAGAAGCGACAACAACCGACGCCGGACCAAGACTTTGGAATTCCGGCCGACTGCGGGACCGCCTGACGACAGGATAACCCAAGTGTGATGACTGCAGCAGGGTAACACGATGAACATCCAATAATACCTAGAATAGGACAGTATTATATCTTAATTCCCCAGACATGGGATGGGGTAGTATTAGGGTAGTGGGTCTTTGGGTGTTGGAGCCCTAAGTCATGTTATAGACTGATCCTGTCCATACGGGACATGGGCAGTTTATTCCACAGATGTGGCAGCCTTTGGAATATGAATCTCCAGCAAGTTCTATTATAGTCAGAAATAAGGTTCAGGTCCATGGAATGTGTTAGTGTTACCCCTGTATAATTTTTCTTGTGAATATGTAACTTTTTCATCAGGAATGGATCAGAGAATACCTTGTAGGTCAGGCATAGGTCCCCTCTCAGTAAGTAATATGAGAAGGAGTAAAGGGATAGGGCCTTTAACCGGTCTGCATAAGACACGTCTTAAGCTTTGTATTTTTTTTTTTAATAAGAAGCCTCTGAGGCCACTTTATTAGTGTAAGTGCCTGCTTAGGTACATGCAGAAGGGAGTACTGTGCTCGATTATGGGCCTGATGAGGGCAAAGTACAGTGGCACTATGACTTCCTTTGATGTTGATGCCATCCATGCCTTTACTTGTAAGCTGAGCAATATAGAAGGAATTCCTCACTACTGTAGCTACCTGGCGGTCTACGTTTAGGTTACTATCTATCTGTGTTCCTAGACCCCACACCATTGGGTCTACTTTTAGGGGTCTGCTATCATTATTATAACTTGCAGGGATTTCTGATTTACTGAAGGGATGACTATGCATTTTTTAGCATTTAGTCTCAGACCATGGCTTTGGCACCAGTTGTGTGTTATTCTTAGGCCTGTCTGTAGGATGTCAGCATCATTTGGGGATTCAATGATTGCTCTCAGCTTACAGTCGTCAGTGAACTTGGCGAGACAGAGGTCCCTAACACTGGCCTTCATTTCAGAGAAGTATATACCAAACAGGAAGGATCCCAACACTGAACCCTCTCGGACACCGCTAGTAACAACTTTCATATCGGAAGTGGATTCACCTATCCAAACAACATGTGTCCTGTTAGTGAGCCAGTTAGCTATCCATCTGATGGTGTATGGGGTTTATGCCTAACTCAGTAAGTTTATCTATGATCCCCAGGTGAGGGAATGTGCTAAAAGCTTTGGCCAGGTCTAGATGGATGTGTACCACTTAACCCTCATTCATAGCCCTGGTGACTTTCTCAAGGAAGTCTACAAGACTGAGCAGGCAAACCTCACTTTGACAAAGCCAAAATGGGTCTGGTCCAGTTTTTGGAGGGTTTCTGTGCAGTTACTCATCAGGTCCATGACAATTCTCAAAATGGCCCTAAAGATAAGACT
This sequence comes from Protopterus annectens, assembly GCF_019279795.1. NCBI lineage: Eukaryota > Metazoa > Chordata > Ceratodontiformes > Protopteridae > Protopterus > Protopterus annectens. The sequence goes on from NC_056745.1 coordinate 500,108,424, forward strand.
GGTCAAGCTGATGGGTCTGTAGTTCCCTGGGTCGGTTGATGGCTCCCACCCTTGTGCAGAGGGATGACTGCTGCAGCTCTCCATTCCTCTGTGACAAAGCCTGCTTGGAGGCTGTCGTTAAATAGGGTTTCTAATAGCCCTGACCGATTATCCGTTTTAAATGATTTAACAAATATCCTGCAATGTTGTTGGGACTCATGGAGGCTGTGTGTATTTGGCTATAGCGAGCACAGTAACGAGCTATTCCCTCATAATGACTGATAGGGGGTGGTTGCGGGTATTTCTCTGAATGTGGTAGGAAGTGATAAGTGGGGGGAGAACTTTGAAATGAACTTGTCGGCCAGCAGGTTTGCTATAATTTCAGGCTGGGTGTAAGTGTTGCCATTCATGATAAATTCGGCACATTGCTAAGCGTTTACCCTGAGGTTATGAACATAATTAAAAAAGCTTTATGGTCATCTTTCACCTGTGAGGCTACCTTTGCCTCATAGTTTGCTTTGGCAGATTTGACTAGCTCTAATGTGTTTGTTTAGACTGATAAGTGTCTCCTTGCACTGATTTGTCTGTTCCTTCTTGGCTTTGGAGAGGATTTTTTTTTCCTTTTGTTGAATAGCCTATTTATGCTAGAGGTCCACAATTGTGGGTTATTTATGCCAGCAATCCTAGGTTTGACTCGGACAGGTGCTGCCTCTACGTAGCTATGAATGTGGTTGTACAGTGCTTTTGTGTACAGCTCAAAGTAGGCCTCAGTGTCATCCAGAATCCGAGGGGCTTGGAAGTTTAATAAGCTGTCACTTAGTTTGAAGTAATTGGTCTTAGCAAAAGCTATTAACAGGTTTGGAGTTTGATGGGGGTTCTAGGTTAGTTTTAATATTAAAGGAGATCATTTTGTGGTTTTATCTTACCAGGGAGGAGTTAATGCACGGGAGGGAGCAGCACCCCCCCCCCATGTTCATGGGTACTAGTGCTAAGATATTTGTATCTGTAGATGGGGAGCTAACCAGCTGCTCTAAAGAATGTATGGGGGGAGGACTGAAATATTTTCGGTTATGGATGGAATATTGTTTTGTAAGAAATAATGGTGGCTTAACTTACATATTTTTCTACTTTATTTCTGTGTTCTGGAAAATTGCGCCTTCCAAAACAACAGATTTTAGGTACTGATGCAAAAATGTCAATGATGTTTAAACAATTTTATTAATATGAAAAAAAATCTAATATTTTGAATAACTGCTGGGGTATTTCATCATCAAACAATAAATGCTTTCCTATTTAAAACTTTTTTATTGTCTTGAAATCTTTCAGGCAATTCATCTGAAATTCTAAACTCATCTGAAGGCTTCAACAATTGTCATACTCCAACTTTAATGACAGTTCACTACATTATCATTAACAGATTCAGAAGGAACAGTTTTACAGTCAGAAAAATACAGTTGTGTACACTTACCATAAATCTAGATGTCTGAGTGTATTGACTGTTGCAGTCATTACATTTGGGGAATCTGCTGGCAGGTTGCCCTCAGTTGGCCTGAATAACAAAGTCTTGGGTCCTGCGTCGGTTGCTGTCTCCTCTTCCATGACATCAGGTCGTCAGGGTTATAAAACATGCAGCCGATGCCATGTTATTCAGTTTTTCTTGCCCCAGATGCACTTTTAACAACATAAACTTAACCTTCACCTAAAAGCAAATAAACGCCAAAGACTTTAGAATATAGTGAAGGAAAGAGAAGTTATAGAAAAGGAGGATGGCGGGTGGGTAACCTGGACTGCAACAGTGAATACACTCGAACATCTACATTTATGGTAAGTGTACAAAACTGTACTATGTTCTTCGTGTTTCACTGTTGCAGTCATTACGTTTGGGTAGAATCCCAAAGCTATGGATGGGAGGATGGAACTAGATAGCATTAGGAGTGGGTATAAGGCCCTGTAGAACTGCAGTGGCAAAGACTGCCCTGGAGTTGGAGAAGAGACAAATGATAATGCTTTGTGACGGTATGAACCGAGCTCCAAGTAGCAGCTTCTAGTATGTCTTTGTCTGGAACTCCTCTAAGAAAAGCTGCTGAGGTAGAGGCAGCCCTGGTGGAATGTGACCTGATCCCCTTGGGCACATGTTTACCATGGTGCAAGTAGCAGAAACGAATGCAGTGGCTTATCCACTTAGAAATAGTCTGCTTTGATATAGCCTTCCCCTCTGATCCCGCAGCAAATGCCACCAGTAGTTGCTCAGACTTTCTTAGAGATTAGGTCCTAAGTATAATCTTAGTTGTCTGTGTACATCCAATGAATGCAGAATCCACTTCCCCTTGTTCTGCGGATTTGGGCAAAAAGTTGGCAAGTGAATTGTTTGGTTAAGAACCACACTGGATACCACCTTAGGCATAAAAGAAGGATTGGTCCTGAGGGACACCCTGTCCGGGTAAAATGTAATAAAAAGGCTCCACAGCCATGAGAGCCTGCAGTTCTGAAACCCTTCTTGCTGAGGTGATTGCCAACAGGAAATTTGTTTTCCAAGATAAAAATTTTACATCTGCAGTAGCTGCTGGTTCAAAAGGAGCCAGGGTGAGCTTTTCCAGCACAAAATTGAGGTCCCATGCAGGAGTTGGTGATCTTCTGGGAGGCCTTACATTTTTGGCCCCTTTAAGATACTGTTTAAGCAGAGGATGAGAAAAGAGGGGAGGCTCCGTGTTGTAATGGGCCGAGATGGCAGAGGCATGGATTTTTATTGAAGAAAAGGATAGGCCCTTGTCAAGCATCTCAGGCAAATACTGTAAAATCTGAGGAATATTTGGCTTTGCTGGGTCCGTTCCTTGTGCTTGGTTCCAAGCACAGAATCTCTTCCATTTATCAGCATAAGATTTTCTAGTACTAGGCCTTCTGGCTTCCAAAATGACATCCATCACAGATTTACTGAGAGGTGTTGTTTGAATAATTAAATGATCAGCCATGCTGCAAGGTTCAGAGTTTGGAGCGGAGTGTGCAGAATTTGACTTTCTGCTAAGACAGTAGATGAGGTATTCGAGGCAAGTACCAAGGAGGGAGTTGAGACATATTCCTTAGAATTGGTTACCAGTGCTGGTGAGGCCAGTATGGAGCAACCAGGATTATTTTTGTTTTTTCCTGTCTAACCTTTAATAAGACCTTGGAGAGAAGAGGCAGAGGGGGGAAAGGCATAGACTGATAGGTTTTTCCAAATGAAGGATAGGGCATCCACTTCCCATGCTTGTCTGTGATAAGTCCTTGTGCAGAATTTGTGTTACCAAGCTTAAGATTTGTGGGTCCAGTTTCCACTTGTGCGGGTGCATAAGATTTCTGCTTAGGTCGTCTGCCAGAGTATTTTGTTTTCCTGGCAGGAATTGAGCTTGAAGAAGTACTTGGTAAGTCAAAGCTGTGTTCCACAATGCCATGGCTAGTCTGCAAAGGGGGTAGAAATGAGTACCCCCCTGCTTGTTTATGTACCACATAACCGTGGTGCTGTCCATCTTTATCAGTAGGTGTCCTGGATGAAGTAAGTCCTTGAAGGCTGGCAAAGCATTCTAAACAGCTAGCATCTCTTTCTGGATGCAGATGCATTTGTTTTGGGCTCTATTTGCCCTGAATGCATCTCCCCGCCAGGTGGGCCCCACAAGCATAGTCTGATGCATCTGTAGTTAGGGTTTGGTTGACAGGGGGTAGAGAGAATGACAGTCCCTTGTTTTGGTGACAAGTCTCTGCCCACCAAAAGAACTCCTGTTGTAGGCAGGGAATGAGAGGAATCATTGTTTCCAGACTGAGACAATGTTGACTCCATAAACTTTTTAGGTACCATTGAAGTTTCCTCATATGCAGTCTTGCATATGGAATTAGCAGAATGCAGGATGCTATGAACCCCAAAGCCTGCAGAATTTGTCTTGCAGATAACTGGGTTTTTGTTGCCATCTGTTTGAAGTATGTTGTCAGTTGCCTTTGTTTGTCTGGCGTAAGGTAAGCCATCTGGGCAGTTGTAGTCAAGCTTGCACCCAGGAATGTAATTATTTGAGGGGGTACCAGTTGGGATTTCTTTTCATTTATTGTGTACCCTAGGCATGTTAACAGCCTTTTTACAAACGCCAGATGCTGAAGAAGAGTGTCCTTGTTCTCTCCTTGAATGAGACAGCCGTCCAGATAAGGATAAATTTGTATGCTTCTTTGTCTGCAGAATGCAATTACTGGTGCCATGCACTTTGTAAAGACCCTGAGCGCAGTAGATAAGCCAAAGAGCAGTGCAGAGAATTGGTAATGCAAAAAGCCTGCCTTGAAGCGGAGGTATCTTCTGCATGATTCCCTTATTGGGATAGGCAGGTATGACTCTTAAGTCTAGAGTCACTAACCAAGCGTTCCTGCCCAGCATAGGCAGCAGCTGTTGTAAAGTCAGCATTTTGAATTTTGGAATGTCTAGAAACGTGTTCAAAATCGATAAGTCCAGAATTGGACGCCAGGCATCGTCTTTTCTGGGTACCAGGAAAAGTCTTGAATAAAAACCTTGTCCTTTTTCCTTTTCTGGTACGGGTTGAATAGCCCCCATATCCATGAGGTACATAAAGTACAGTTGTGTACCTACCATAAATGTAGATGTTCGAGTGTATTCACTGTTGCAGTCATTACACTTGGGTTATCCTGCTGGCAGGCTACCCGCAGTCAGCCTGAATTCCAAAGTCCTGGTCCAGCGTCGGTTGCTGTCGCCTCTTCCCTGATGTCAGTGCACCAGGGATATAAAAGATGCAGCAGACGCCATTTTCTTCAGTTTTTCTTGCCCCAGATGTCAGGTGCCCCCAAAAGGGTAGGCTGAAAATATTATGATCATAAAAAAACATGCACATAACCTTCATCTACAAGCAAATACACCACATAGGTTGTATAGAATAGAGAGGTACAGATAAGTCCCAGCAAAGAAAAAAGGGGGATGGAGGGGGGGGGGCTAACCTGGACTGCAACAGTGAATACACTCAAACATCTACATTTATGGTAGGTACACAACTGTACTATGTTCATCATGTTTCACTGTTGCAGTCATTCATTACACTTGGGTTGAATCCCAAAGCTGAGGTTAGGTGGCTGGGCCTAAATAGAATTAGGAGTGGCTATGAGGCCCTGCAGAACTGCAGTGGCAAAGCCTGCTCTGGATTTAGAGTAAAGAGGTAAGTGGTAGTGCTTTGTAAAAGTGTGCACTGAAGTCCAGGTTGCAGCCTCCAAAATGTCCTTGGTTGGTACTCCTCTGAGGAAGGCTGCTGAAGTGGCTGCTGCTCTGGTAGAATGTGGCCTAATGCCCTTGGGCACTGATTTGCCATGTTGTGAATAGCAGAAACGAATGCAGTGGCCTATCCATTTTGAAATAGTCTGCTTTGAAATAGCTTTTCCTTGCGATCCTGCAGCATATGCCACTAAGAGTTGCTCAGTCTTTCTGAAAGCTTTAGTTTTGGCCAAGTAAAAGCGTAGCTGTCTATGTATGTCCAAAGAATGCAGAAGTCTCCCCCCCTTATTCTGTGGGTTTGGATAAAAGGTAGGCAAATGTATGATCTGGTTAAGAGCCACACTGGACACTACCTTAGGCATAAATGTCGGGTTTGTCCTTAGAGAAACCCTGTCCTGATGGAAAATAATAAAAGGTTCCACAGCCAATAGTGCCTGTAACTCTGAGACTCTTCTTGCTGAAGTTACTGCTAGGAGAAGAGCTGTTTTCCATTATAAGTATTTTATCTCCACTGTATTGGCTGGCTCAAAAGGAGGCAGTGTGAGTTTTTCAAAGACAAAATTGAGGTCCCATGCAGGTATTGGAGCTCTCCTTGGAGGTCTTATGTTTTTGGCCCCTCTGAGAAACTGTCTTAGCAGTGGATGAGAAAAAAATAGGTGGGTCCGTATTGTAATGAGCTGAAATGGCAGAGGCATGGATCTTAATTGATGAGAAGGATAGGCCTTTGTCCAGCATCTCAGTTAGGTATTGCAAAATCTGAGGAATGTTTGGTACAAGCGTGTCAATTCCCTGTGCTTGGTTCCAAGCAAAGAATCTCTTCCATTTTTCTGTATAAGATTCTCTGGTGCTGGGCCTCCTGGCCTCCAAAATAATATCCATAACTGCTTTAGAGAGAGGTGTGTTCTGAATGGTTACATTATCCGCCATGCAGCCAGATTTAGAGTTCTGAGTTGGCTGTGTAGGATCTGATTGTTCTGTTGGGTCAGCAAATGAGGAATTAGAGGTAATGTCCAGGCTGGGCCTTGAGACAAGCTCTTTAGGATTGGGTACCAGTGCTGGCGTGGCCAGTCTGGGGCAATCAGTATAATTTTTGGCTTCTCTTGTCTGACCTTTAGGAGTACCTTGGGGAGGAGAAGCAGAGGAAGGAAGGCATATATTGTAAGGGCTTTCCAGCTGAATGAAAGAGCATCCACTTTCCATGCTTGCTTGTGATAAGTCCGAGTGCAGAATCTGTCAGTAGCTGTCAGTTCTGAGGGGAGGCGAATAGATCTATGTCTGGCCATCCCCATTTCCCTGTTATTACGCTGAAGATTTGTGGATCTAGTTTCCACTCGTGAGGATCCATGAGGTTTCTACTTAGTTCGTCTGCCAAAGTATTTGTCTTTCCTGGCCGGAATTGTGCTTGCAGGTGTACTTGATAAGTCAATGCTGTGTTCCACAAAGTAATGGCATGTCTGCAGAGGGGGTAGGAATGTGTGCCCCCTTGCTTGTTTATGTACCACATGACTGTAGTATTGTCCGTCTTTATCAGCAGTTGCCCTGGATGAAGTATGTCCCTGAAGGCTGTCAGGGCATTTTGTACAGCTAGCATCTCTTTTAGATTGATATGAAGATGCATTTGGCTTGTGGGCCATGTGCCCTGAATACATTTTCCTGCCATGTGCGCCCCCCAGGCATAATCTGACGCATCTGTTGTTAGGGTCTGCCTGGCAGTGGGTAAAGAGAATGGCTGTCCCTTGTTGTGGTGACAGGCCTGTGTCCACCATCGAAATTCCTGTTGCAGGCAGGGAATGAGAGTAATTACTGTTTCCAGGCTGTGGCAATGTTGAGTCCAAACACTTTTTAGATACCATTGTAGTTTCCTCATATGCAGTCTTGCATATGGAATTAGTAGAATGCAGGATGCCATGTAGCCCAGAGCCTGCAGAATATTTCTTGCAGATAACTGGGTCTTTGTTGCCATGTTTTTGAATTAAGAAGTCAGTTGCCTTTGTTTGTCTGGCGTGAGATAAGCCATCTGGGCAGTTGTATTTAAGCTTGCACCCAGGAATATCATCTCTTGAGAGGGTACTAGTTTTGATTTCTTTTCGTTTACTGTGTACCCTAGGCAAATTAGTAATATTTTTACAAATGCCAGATGCTGTAGTAGAATATCTTTGGTCTTTGCTTGAATAAGGCAGTCGTACAAGTAGGGATATATTTGAATTCCTCTTTGTCTGCAAACTGCAATTATGTCTTCTCCGCTTTTGGAGGTAGAAGCACCCCATTGTTTGGGCCTGTATGAGCCCTGGGAGTGTTGCCTGCCTCTAGGGCATCTTAATCTGTCTCTTTGTGGACGGTCTGACACTGGAAAGGACCAATTCTTAGACGGCCAGTTCCTGCTAAATCTGGGTGGCTGTACCTGTAAGAAATCCTTTACTGTCTGCATAGATTTAGCCTTATCCTCCATTTTCTTCAACACCTCCTCTGCCTTAACACCAAACAAAGTATCATGCTGCAATGGAGCATCCAATAATTTTGCTTTAACATGATCAGGCAGATTCTGTTCCTTTAACCAAGCATGCCTTCTAATAACAGAACCTGTAACAGTGGCCCTGCACGAGGCCTCCAGTGAATCATAGCCACATTGCAAAGTATGTTTTCCCACTTGTTCAGCTGCATGCAATAAATCCTGCAAATCTTTGTTCTCAGAACATTCAGAATTTGTCAACATTTTTTGTTTTAACAAAGACATTAAGTATTGCTGATATTTGAGCATATGAAATCGACAATTTAAAGCCCTTACAGCCAAGGTAGCAGAAGTGTAAACTTTTTTCCCCCCATCTGTCCAAAGCCCTAGAATCTCTATCCGAGGGGATAGGGTTTTTAGCAGAAGCAGCCTTGACCCCTTTGGGACCCAGTGAGATAGTTTCTGGGTCAGCAGCATGGTTTTTATAAAGAAATTTATGGGAGTCTGGAACCCTGTAGTATCTGTCCGCCAGCTTAACAGGAGCAGTAGGTAAAGAGTCTGGAGACAGGCCGGACTCTGAAAATACATCATCTACTATGTCTAGAACAGGGGGAATTGCAAGAGGTCTGTGCTGAGGAAGTAAAAGAAAGTCTCTAAGCCTTTTCTTAGAATCGGAATAATCTTGGCTCTCCCAGTGGAAATGCTCCCTCATGGTATGCAGGGTTACCCCAAATGAGTAGTCCTCAGGAGGAGAAGCTGAAGGAATAGAATCTTCAGCATCAGAATCCTCACAGGGAGGAATAGAATATCCCTGTTCAGAAGAGGAATCAGAGGAAATGGAAACTTGATCAGAGGAATCATATTCAGTGTCTTGCCTAGGCCTCTTATCAGGCGGGGGATGGGAACCCCTGATCAAAGTAATTAAGTCTTCGGCCATTTTGAGCATCTGTTTCTTAGGCATAGAAGTCTGTCCTTGAGAATGCTGTACTGGTTTCCTTGTTTTTAAAATTGTTTTAGACTTTGTCTTGGATGCTGAAGTAGGCTTTATATAAAGTTGTGTGGGTCTGAAGACACCCTCAGAAGCCGATGCCTGCTCAGCGGCTCCGGACCCATCTGAGGAATTAATTTCCCAAGGGCCAATACCTTGAGTATCCAGAGGCCTAGTTGTCTCCACGTGGGAGTCGGAGGCGGCCTGTGGCTCTGAGGTAGTGGGAGTCAGGGGCTGCGAAAGCACCTCACTGAGCACTGGCGAACCGGCGACTGGCCTATAAGAGGCTTCGTCGTCGGTTTTGGACCTCGGATGCTTGTCCTTGTCTTTATCCTTGCGTTTTTTATGAATTCCGGTCATCGGTTGTTCCGATGGCATTATATAGTTAAACCTTCTGCCAAAATAATGAAAAGCAAAATCGTACTGACGCTTAATCGTGCATTGGTTAAATCTAGCACAAAACCGAAAACTAGCAACATTGTGGTCAGGGCCTATGCAAGGAATACAGTAAGAATGAAAATCCTTATGAGGTATTTGCTTCCCACAAGAAATACAATTGTTAAATTTTTCTGACATCGGTCTGGAGCAAGAAAAAAGTTTCCCCAACGGGGTACTTAGCTTTATTGAAGACTTCGGATCTAAAATTCAATTTCGAAAATCTCAGGAGTCGGCCGACTGGCACTTGTGAACTGCTTTTGCTTCGGGCACCGTGCGGCAAGAAAGACTGAAGAAAATGGCGTTGGCTGCATCTTTTATACCCCTGGTGCACTGACATCAGGGAAGAGGCGACAGCAACCGACGCCGGACCAGGACTTTGGAATTCAGGCCGACTGCGGGTAGCCTGCCAGCAGGATACCCCAAGTGTAATGACTGCCAACAGTGAAACACGATGAACATCTTGTTTCTGAGCCTCTGCCCATTGATTCTGTGGCAGATCTGGCCAACCGTTTGGAATTGGCAAAGTATGGAAATGAAATCTGTAGCCCTGGGGTACTATGTTTAATACCCACTTGTCCTGGGTAATTAACTGCCAATTTTGAGCATGAAGTGCTAATTTTCCCACCAAGGGGGCTGCCATAAGATAAGTGCTTGGTGAAGGTAGAGGGACGTCACTGAGACTGCTTACTGTAAGGTTGTGCTTTGTTTCCTCCAGATTTGGAGGTGGAGGCACCCCATTGCTTTGACCTGTAAAAACCCTGTGATTGGTAAGAAGAGCCTTTAGAGCGCCTGGATTTGCCTTGAGAGGCTCTGTTGGACACAGGAAAGGACCAATTTTTAGTAGGCCAGTGTCTACTGAACCTGGGTGGCTGCACTTGTAAGAAATCTTTTACAGTTTGCATAGATTTAGCTTTGTCTTCCATTTTCTTTAAAACCTCTTCTGCCTTATTACCCTGAGTATCATGCTGCAAAGGGGCATCCAACAATTTAGCTTTAACATGATCAGGCAGATTTTGCTCCTTGAGCCAGGCATGCCTTCTAATCACAGATCCAGTAACTGCGGCCCTGCAAGAGGCCTCCAAGGAATCAAAAACACATTGCAAAGTATGCTTTCCAACCTGTTCTACTGAATGCAATAATTCCTGTAATTCTTTATTTTCCACATAATTAGAAATCAACATCATTTATTGTTTAAATAAGCCCATAACATGCTGTTGATATTTAAGTATATGAAACTGGCAGTTTAAGGCCCTAATTGCCAAGGTTGCAGACGTATAAACCTTCTTTCCCCATCTATCCAGCGCCCTGGAATCTCTATCAGAGGGGGTAGGATTTTTGGCTGTAGAGGCCTTTACACCTTTGGGACTCTGTGTGATAGTCTCAGGATCAGCAGCAGGATTTTTGAATAGAAATTTGTGGGAGTCAGGAACCCTGTAATATCTGTCTGGCTTACAAGGAGCTGGAGATAGGGTATCAGGAGCCATGCTTGATTCCGAAAACACATCATCAACAATGTCTAATACAGGAGGTATTGCCAAAGGCCTATGCTGAGGAAGAAGAAGGAAATCCCTAAGCCTCTTTTTTGATTCAGAGAAATCCTGACTCTCACAATGAAAATGTTCCCTTAAAGTATGCAAGGTTTCTCCAAAAGAATAATCCTCAGCCGGAGGAGCTGCAGAAGGGATGGATTCTTCTGCATCAAAATCCTCATAGGGTGGAATAGAAAATTCCTGATCAGAAGAGGAATCAGAAGAAATGGAAACCTGATCTGAAGATTCATAATCAGTGTCTTGCCTAGGCCTCTTAGCAGGGGGGGGGGGGGGGGGGGGGTTGGGAGCCCCTGATCAAGGTAATTAAGTCAGCCATTTTGATCATCTGTTTTTTAGGGCTAGGGGCCTGCGCACATGGCTCATGCGTCGTTTTTTTAAACATAGAAGATGTTTTTGATCTTGTTTGTGAGGCTGGCGTCGGGTTTTATATAAAAATGTTGAGGCCTGAAAACACCCTCAGAAGCTGGTGCCTGCTCAGCAGCTCCAGACCCATCCAAGGGAGAGACATCCGCGGGTTCAATACTCTGAGAATCTCGCGGCATAGGAGAGCTCTACATGGGTCTCGGTAGCGGCCTGCGACTCAAAAGTAGCGGGTATCAGGGGCTGCAAAAACACCTCACTGAGTACCGGAGAACCGGCGACTGGGTTAGGAGAAGTTTTGTCGTCGGTTTTGGACCTCGACGGTCTGTCGCTGTGTTTTTCTTTGCGTTTTTTGTGAAACCCGGTAGTCGGATTCCTAACCGACGACATTTCAGGGTAATTAAATCTGGATCCAAAATATTTAGAAGTAAAAATATACAGACGCTTAATAGTGCGTTGGTTAAATCTAGCACAAAATCGACAGCAAGGCACGTTATGATCTGGGCCTAGGCAAGGAATACAGTACAAATGAAAATCCTTATGAGGTATTTGCTTCCCACAAGTAATGCAATTATTAACTTTTATTGACATCGGTAAGGAGAAAGAAAAAGTTTCCCCAACGGGGTACTTAGCTTTAGTTGAAGACTTCGGTTCTGAAACTCGAATGCGAAAATTTCAAGAGTTGGCCAACCGGCACTTGCGAACTACTTCTGCTTCGGGCACTGCGCGGCATGAAAGACTGAATAAAATGGCATCGGCTGCATGTTTTATACCCCTGACGACCTGACGTCATGGAAGAGGAGACAGCAACCGACGCAGGTCCCAAGACTTTGTTATTCAGGCCGACTGAGGTCAACCTGCCAGCAGATTACCCAAATGTAATTGACTGCAACAGTGAAACACGAAGAACATCAAATAGTCACTTACCATACCAGATGACCAGAAAGGCCTTACACAGTAGGTGCTGTGAATAACTAGGATTTACTCTTTTGATAACTGTAGCTTGGCACATTTCTGAGTTTTCTCATATTCCTGTGCTTTCACAATCACAAGAAAATCCATCTGTGGCTGAATAACAGAGAAGCTATGTAGGCATAGGGAAGAGACTGTCTGGTAGTAAGTATGCCAGTGCAAAAGGCTACTTGCAGAACAGCTAATATGGTAAGCATAAATTTAACACTCTTAATAACATTTGTAAAACCTGGCTTTGAAAGCCTTCTACAATGGCTAAGTTTTGAGAAGACGACAAAACAGTGATACAAATTAAACCTTTCTAAAGGATGAAGTCCCATGAAGGCCTAAAGTAAAGACTCAAAATAATCACCTCCTGAAGTAATGCAACTGAGTTACAATCAAATGTGGTTGGTGAAGCAGTAAATCAATGACTGAACTAGTTGCAGATAAAATGTCCACAATGAAAACATTCCTAAAGCAATCAATGCAACCAGACATGTGTCTTGTAGAGTTGGCCTCTGACACCAGCATTTTCTAATGAGTGACTCACAATCTAGAAATACAATTAAGTTAGAAACACACCAGGTAATACGACTTTGCTTGGCAACTAGCAGGCACTTTCTACTAAAACCTAGACTAGTGGTTCATATGCAGAGTACAACGTGGGTTCTGCTTGCTCTAAAGAAAGAAGCAAGAAGACAAATTAAATAGATTAAGGACAGCCCTGAAATAAGACTTGGGAAAAGTGAGAGATGGTGCTAAGGGGCATTTCATCTTTGTGAAATAATATACAAGTAGGAAGGAAAGGCAAGTCCCTCATTTTCGAAAGCTCATGTCAGAAGGAAGACTAAGACTCCTTTAAATGACTGCTTAGGCAAATGTGCTGGGAATGAGTCTGCTTTCCATGAAACTGGGCAATGTAGAGCTGCCTGATAAACATTAATCACTGTGGTTAAGTAGAGAAGTCATACAGATATAATGGATATATTCAGACCATAGATATGTCTACCTATCTGGACATCTACAAACAACTGAGGTGGCATAAGACATAACTCTCTGCCCAAATGGATAAACTCTTCTCCTTAGTATAACATGGCTAAAAACTTGAAGATTATGTGACAGCTTAGGTTCCTCAAAAAGTCATCTCGGATCATCCAGTAGGAACAAGAGGACTAAATAAGGAGCCACAACGTGATACGATACTTCTCACTACAAATAACAGGAGCTTCTTTGGCTTTGTACAGGGATAACAACCAGAAACCACAATATTTCTGGCTTCCAAGGGGCAATAAGGGTGAACTTGGTCTTTTGCCACTGAATTTTGGAAAGCAAGTGTGATACCAGGCAAAATGGTGGAAAGGAAAAGTTGGGAATGCCACAAGAATGAAGATAATGTGTGTGAGCGAGGGAGAAGTGTAGCTGTTCTGATGCTGGTGATACTGGAGAGTATGACAGAGTACACATCAGATCAAATGGGGTAAGACCACAGCACTGGCAGACAGTGGTCTCACAGTGTCTAATTACACTCCCCTGGAGGGTGTGGCCTCATAACAGACATGTTACCACTGAGGTGGGGATGGTCACCTTTCAGATCAGAAGCCCAAAGTGACCCTGCAAAGGAACTGGAGGTTTGGGCTTAAAATCTGTCACATCTGCAGGATGACCGTCTCCGTAAGGTTCATCTTCTCACGCCTCCCAGTGGCAGCACAAGAACAGACTGATTAACTGGGTGACCAGGGAGGAAAGCTGGTGGTCAGTGGAAAACCAGAGGAAAGACAAAAAAACCCAAATGCTGAAAATGACTTGGTTACCTTATAAGGCTGACAAAGGAGCAAGATGGGAAAGTACAGAGAATACTGCAATAAACAAAAAATTAAAGGCTTACAAGGCAACACATGAACCAGTGGATTACAAGGAACGCGAAAATCCTTAGTTGCTCATCCCCCAAACCAGCCTGGGTCACACAAAATAAATAAATAACCTCCAATTACTGCAAACTGTTTACATCCTTCTAAAGAAGAAGCTCTCAAACTATGAGAAATCCATTACTTCATGTTTTTATCAGTCACTTAGGCAGTGATTCAAAATGGACAAACAAATGCCATTTCACTATTCATTTTGTTAAATGTACTCCCTGCTAAGAAATAACTGCCAAACAAAACCACTGCACTACTTCTGTTTAAGAGCGACTCCCAAGGTATTTTTTAGGTTAGTGGTTACACATATAATAAGTCAAAAAAAGGACAGACCGCATCTTACCCATTCAACAAATCAGAGTAAAAGCAAGAAAAAAATTAAAGTGACAAATCTCTGTGAAGAAAGAAGTAGACAGCTACCTGTTCCATTAAAAATGTTATTCGTTAAGGAGTTATTCATTCCAAATGCTTGATTCCTGTTCATTCCAAATCCGGACATGCTGTGTTAAAAGAAAAAAATAAAAAATAAGGCTGTTTGCAGACAATTAAAAACATGAGTTCATGGAAAAGAAAGTCTCATTTTCAGTCACCAATTAATGACAAATCTATGCATCTTTCTCTGCACTAGTATGAACTTTCCATCAGCTTGACAATGGAAGGAGACAGTAAAGCTACATCCCTTAAACACATTTAACCTCCTCTCTCCACCCTTACCTTTCTGCTTACTCTTTCTCCCACCACTACCCATTTGCAGTGGTCCATTCCATGGGTCTGCAATCCTCAATGGGAAAAAAATAAATAAATAAGAATTTCAGACAGCTAGGGAGTACTTACCTCCTACAATTTACTGCCTGCGCCACCTCGTTTTTTTTTTTTTTTTTTTTTTTTTACATGGCCACCTGTATATCCTCCTGACAGGATTCTACGCACAAACATCATGCTCAAGTTCATCTCTTCTAGTCTCAAGTGAAAGGACTTCTAGTTTTTCTACTTTTGGTCAAATCCACTCCCCTTAATCCTGCAAACCAAAAGAGTAAAAAGATCACATAGACACCATTCTAATAAAAAAATTTACAAGACCCAGCCAACATACAGCCTTAACCACCTGTAGTGGAGGCCCATGGGATTTATGCAAAGTGACCCACATAAGGGCATACCAGTGTTTCAGCTGCAAGGCTTCTGAATGCCTATGATTTTTTCACTTTTTTTAATCTGTTTTGTTTTTTTTTTTTGTTTTTTTTAAACTTCTAGGAAAAATTCTGAATCCATGCAAGCCTTCGTTTACTTTCTACACTGTTTAAATGACCACTGCTGGGGGAAAAATAAAAAAAAAAAACACTTTTTTTTATCTTTTCTAACATTGCTAACCTGTTATTCATCAGAAAGTAGTAGTCACTAATAATTTTCTTGTGCTTATATAACCCTCAGTGTCCTACTGGGGGCAGGCAATTATGATCAGAGCTTGCTTTCTTCTAAAGCTAAATCTTCTCCATATTGCAACAGTTGTTGACATTATAAAGCCTATGGCTGGACTGTCACATCTCAGTTCCATTCACTTAGACTGGAAGAACAGAGCAGTGCTAATTTTGAGAGGCCTCTGTATTACTAATCACTTACTGCTCTGCAGTGCCTCTAACAAATGTTTTTTCATACTGATGTGTTATGTTACACATTCTGTGAAAAAGGCATACAGAAATGTCAACTCATTGCTGAAATAACAGACTTTTCTTGGGAGATGCTGCTTTTATGTACTTCAGTTCCTTCTCAAGTTACTCCTCCCATTTTTTCTCCCTCAGTAAGCCACAGTATCACATTTCCTGCCCTGCAAGGTTTAGTTAATTAGTCACCTATGCATAACAATAGACAGCAGACAGAACAGTCTGTGGGGTGTGCCAGTAAAAGTGTTTCCTCATGTCTGTTCTTATTCATGCCATCTGAATAGCACTTTCACAGTAAAAGGAAGTTATGTACCTACCATAACATTCCATGTTAGTTGTTTCCTCTCGCCTTCTTTCTTGCTGGTTGGGTTCGGAGCCAATCCTCGGCTCCGACTCGGCCATCTTCTAAAGCTCGAGAGCTACAAACTAGCTCGAGGCCTCCCCGTATCCCATGATGCCTGGTGCTAGATACCCAGATCTCATTTGGTAAGACTAACAGCAGACAAAATAATGAAGGAATCCTATACTTATCATACATAAGCCCAACTATAAAGACCACTAGGTAGAGTGGGATAGCCAGAGAAGGCTCAGCCTGAGCAATATTATAGAGAAAACTCTTCTCGGTCTAGTAGGATAGGGGGATGGAGGGGGAACGCAAGAAAGAAGGCGAGAGGAGACAACTAACATGGAACGTTATGGTAGGTACATAACTTCTTTATGTTAAGTTGTCTATCTCGCCTTCATTCTTGCTGGTTGGGACAGCGTCCCTAGCACCTAACATCCTGGGTGGCTCAATGGAATAGACTCTTCAGAACAGTGGAACCAAAATCAGCTCTGCTCCTGGAAATCATGTCCAACTTATAATGCGAGATGAAAGTATGAAGGTTTGCCCACGTAGCTGCTGCACAAATAGATTCCATGGGCAACTTAGCCTGAAAAGCAACCAAAGTGGCTAATGCTCTGGTGGAGTGCCCTTTTGGTTTAACAGGCAATTGTTTATTCCTCAGCTGATAGATAAAAGTAATGACAGAAGTCAGCCACCTGGATAAAGTTACTTTTGATACTGGTATACCTTGTTTGCCCTCTGCATAAGAGAGGAAAAGCTGATCTGATTTTCTGAAGGCCTTAGTCCTGTGCAAATAAAAACGCAGTTGTCTGTGAACATCTAACTGATGTAACTTATATTCCGCCTTGTTGGAATGGTTGGGAAAAAACACAGGAAGGTCAATGGACTGATTCAAGTTGTTCTCAGAAAAGACCTTAGGAAGGAAGGATGGATTAGTCCTAAGAGCAACCCTGTCTTTGTGGAACACTAGATAGGGGGGACGTGTACAAAGAGCCTGCAGCTCTGAAACTCGTCTGGCTGAAGTGATTGCGACCAGAAAAAGTGTTTTCCACGATAAAAACTTCAACGAACAGGAAGCTGCCGGTTTGAAGGGGGGCAAAATTAGAGAGGCTAGAATCAATTTCAGATCCCACGGGGGTGGAGGATCTCTAACCGGGGGCCTGAGCAGAGAGGCTCCTTTGAGGAATGCCTTACAAAGCTTATGAGACATTATACTACTTTCTGAAAGGTCAATGTGAAAATTTGAGATTGCGGCTAACTGCACTCTAATTGTAGCCAAAGCGGAGCCAGCATGAAAAAGCTCTGAGAGGAATTCCAAGATGTGGTGAACAGGGGCTGAAAAAGGATCTATATTCTTAGCCTTTGCCCAGGAAGAAAAACGTTTCCACTTACTAGCGTAAGTTTTTCTAGTGGTAGACTTGTGCGATGATAAAATGATTTCACACACTGATTGGGAGATATCCGGAAGCCTGGCTAGGGCTGGAAGTGGAGCAACCAAGCTGTGAGCTTAAGAGATTGTAGGGAGTGATGCAGCCCGACCGATTGATGGATCAGAAGGTTTGGAATTGGTTCCAGAGTCCAAGGCTGCTCGATAAGGTAATGATGCAGGAACGGAAACCATATTTGTCGAGGCCAGTACGGGGCAATGAGGATCATTTTGCAACCCAATACGGTAGCTTTTTGTATCAGCTTGGGAATTAGAGGAAACGGGGGAAATGTATATAGAAGTCCCTGAGGCCAATTGTGGACTAGAGCGTCTCTGGGGGAATACTCTGGATGTGGAAGGAGAGAGAAGAAGTTGCTGCACTTGCTGTTGAAGAGGGTGGCAAAGAGGTCGCAGCAAGGTTGCCCCATTTGCGGAAGATTTGGTCCGCCACTACTTGATTCAGAGACCACTCTTGAGGCATCAGAATAGCTCTGCTCAGCCTGTCAGCTATAACATTGGATTTCCCAGGGATATGCGTTGCAGTCAGAAACCGTTGGGAAGAGATCGCCCACTGCCAGAGTCTGAGTGCTTTTCGACATAGGGGGTAGGACCTGGTTCCGCCCTGCTTGTTGATGTACCATACAACTGACATATTGTCCGTTTGAATTGTAACTGTCCCGGTAGGAAGAGAGTCCTGAAGAGCTTGCAACGCTAAAAGCACGGCTCTCATCTCCAAGACATTTATGTGCAGATGGTACTCCTGAGGTTGCCATGAGACCCAGGGTTTGAAGTACGAACTTGGCTTGAATTCTCTTGCAACCTAACAATACCTGGACATGCTGCCGAATGACTAACACCCTGTCTGCTAGAAGGCTGGCTGACCTATCTTTTGTATTTAAGTTTGCGCCTATAAAGGTGATAGACTGAAAAGGCGACAAAGCAGATTTTTCGAAATTTATAGTGATACCTAGTCTGAAATACATCTGTATGGTATAGCCTCTGGCTTGCGAAGATGATGCCTGGTGGTAGCAGTGAGAAGCCAGTCGTCTAGATATGGAAACACCTGGAATCCTTGCCGTCTCAGATGAGCGGTAACTACTGCCATACATTTGGTGAACACCCTGGGGGCTGTGGTGAGACCAAAGGGTAGAGCTCTGAACTGATAATGGCTGGCTCCCAGCCAGAAGCACTGGAATCTTCTGGAGCGCCTGTCCATTTTGATGTGCTAGTACGCATCCTGAAGATCTATGGAGCACATCCAATTGTCCTGACCCAGGAAAGGTAAAATGGACTGTAGCGTGACCATCCGAAATTTGGTTCTTTGTACAGACCTGTTTAGTCTGCTAAGATCCAAAATGGGTCTCCAGTCCCCTGTATTTTTTGGTACCAAAAAAAACCTTGAGTAAATTCCGGATCCTTGATGGTCTACTGGGACTTGCTGGATGGCCCTTTTTCTTAGCAGTTTTGCAACTTCCTGAACTGCTTGATCCCTTAGATTGGGTGGAACATCTGGAAGGGACTTGTTCGGCAAGAATGGTGCACGAACGAAGGGAATTTTGTAACCTCCAGATATAACAGACTGTATCCATTTGTCTTGTGTTATGTCATGCCAGGCTCATGGGTACAGCGATAATCTTCCCCCGACTGCCTCCAGAGGTGACAGCCGGGCAACCCTTCAGGGATGCTGGAAGGGCTTGTCAGAGAAAGATTCTCTGCTGCCCTGATTTTCCGGACCCCCTCTGCCACGAGGGCAGCATCTGTTATTGTTCCCTCCTCTGCCCCTGAAGGGAAATTCACCACGTGCGTCAGGCAAGGCTCCCTGGGATTTCCGGAACCACATCTTTCCACTCTTCTGACCCTTGGGATATGGTCTGGAAGGAGTGGAAAAACAGACCCCTACAGCAGAGAGAGTCTTGCCTTCCTGTTCACACCTGGTAAGGGTGTCCTTCACCTGAGATCCAAAGAGAGAGGAACCATCAAAGGGGGTGTTGGTGAAAGACGCTCTGAAAGGTTCCGCAAAGTTGCAAAGCCGCATCCAAGCGTGTCTCCTCAGAACGATGCCTATGCCTGCGGCTCTACTCGCCCCATCGGCTGCATAAGAAATGAGCCTCATGGAGGAGTTAACCAGTGAATTAAGAGTCGCCAGCTGGGAGGCAACCTTGGCCTGGGCCCCCTCAGCTGATGGATCTTGAGGGGTATCTCCAAGCTTTTTAAGGAGATCCCTCTGTAGACGGGTAAAGTGGCACAAGTAATTCAGAGACTTCATGGTAAAAGTCGCTGAAGAAAACATCTGCTTCTCATATCTGTCCATCGTCCTAGACTCCTTGTTAGGGGGATGAACAGATGAAGAAGTTTCAGCCAACTCCTTCTTCGTGGCCGCCGCTACCACCATGGCATCAACGGGGACACCTTTCGTCAAAAATTGCTTGTCCTGTGGTGCAGTAATGAATTTTGATGGTCTTCTTGGGGTCGGTTCCACTGTGTCTGGAGCTGACCACGCCTTCCGAGCCACCACAGACATCAGTGGGTCAAAGGTGGAGACACCCACGAGGTGGAAGGTTGGGATCCAAACGCGTCCAGGAATACAGACTCATCCTCGGAAGGGCTTAGGGCAGTCCAGTTCCCCCTCTGTCTAAGCATCTCAAGGATGTCTGAGAAGGAGACATCTTCAGAGGGGGACCTCGAGGACCCTTCCAAATCCTCTAAGTCGGTACCTGATGTGACAGACCCAGGGGAGTCAACATGCTTCCTCTTGCATTTCCTCTTACGAGGTGGCTCCTCTGAATGATCAGGGGAGGCCTCGGAAGAGGAAGATACACCCAAAGGGGTGTCCTGGGGTGCTGAATCCCCACGCTTGGGGTCTGGAAGAGAGGCAGAGGCTAATGCAGGCACCATAGGGAGAGGAGCCGAGGAGGTCGATCGTGGTACTGGCTCAGGGGCCAGAACACTCATCACCTCAAAGGCATCCCAATCGGAACGGAGAGAGGTATCCGGTTCAGAAGAAATCAGAATCCCCCTCCGCACCGAGGGGGAAGGCTCCGAGGCTGATGTGGGAGCCGAACTCACCTGAGCCGAGACTCCGAGGGGGGAGAGCGGGGTCGGACAAGGGTCCAATGCCACTCGCCTCCCAGAGCCGACAAGGGAGTCCCGGAGTCCAGATCCCTCCAAGGACGGAACCATGGAAGTGATAGGAGCTGACGACGGAACCGAAGGAGCAGGTATCGAAGCCGACGGTTCCACGACTCGAACCCCCACAAACTCCAGTTCCGAGCTCAAAGGGTGAGTCGGTGGAGGAATATCTGCAGACGTGGACGGAGCCGACCCCTGGTGAGGGGGGCTGAACAACATTTTAGCCAGGGCCTGCGATTTTAGCAGTCTGCTGACCACTCTTTCCGAGTCATGGTCTGAAAGTCTTGAGGACCGAGAAGAGTGGGATGAGCGATGACTACGCTCCGACTGGAGCAGAGGCGATCTCAGAGCCAAGCGTATTGACTCCAGAGAGGGTGACCTGGACCTTTTTCGACTCTCAGAAGGCTCCAAAAAGTATATCGGAGCCGACTGGGAGGGAGGAGTATCGGTTCCAGCCGGAGCCAAAATGGAAGGTACAGAATCACCCAACAACGGCTCCGAACTGGGAGCCGATGGTTTAGGTGCCTTGGAAGATTTCACAGGCTGAGCCTTAGCTGGTGAATTTTGAGGTTTAAGTAAACCTCTAAGGATCAATTTATTTTTGCGCTCCTGCAGGACTCTTGGACTGAACGCATGGCAAATGGAGCAAGAGTCCTGCAGGTGCACGGCACCCAGACAATAAACACAAGAAGTGTGATCATCTGTCAGAGACATCTTCTGACAGCATGAGTCACACTTCTTGAATCTGGACGGCTTAGGATCCTTGGAGATATTGACAGGCAAGCCCAAAGGAAAAACACACTCACACAAAGGTTAAGGTACTAACACAACAACAATACACTACAAGTTACCAGAACTGACAGTACACCAACAACTGTAATAAGTATAGCCAAACTAACTAACAGTGATAATAAGAAAAGATTTTTTTTTTTAACGAAATAGATAGAGAAGAAAAAGATTATCCTCTAACTCAAACGGACACCTAGAGATAAGGTTATCCTCTAACTTAAAAGGAAAACCTTAGAGGAAAAAGGGAGAAGTAGAAGGGGGAGGGGAAACTCTCTAAGTAAAACGAGTTTCTGAAGAGAAAAGACAAGGATTCAGTTACAAAAACTCATACAAAACAAGGGAAATAACTAAACAATAATTCTACTCTAAATATTTACTAAATTTTGACAGAAAAAAGACAATATAGAAGTTTTATATGACCTGAGCCAGAAGAGTAACCTCGCAGCAGAAGCGGCAAATGAGATCTGGGTATCTAGTGCAAGGCATCATGGGATATGGGGAGGCCTCGAGCCAGTTTGTAGCTCTCGAGCTTTAGAAGATGGCCGAGTCGGAGCTGAGGATTGGCTCCGAACCCAACCAGCAAGAATGAAGGTGAGATAGACAACTTAACATATAATGTTACAAAATCTGCAGCGCAGTGGTGCTGCAGTTAGCATTGTTGCCTAAGAGTAAGAGGTTCTCCTGTTCGATTCTTGGCTGGGGTGCCTTCTGTGGGGAGTCTGCATGTTCTTCTCCCTGCGTTCACATGGGTTTTCTCAGGTTGCTCCGATTTCCTCCCACATTCTAAAAACATGCTTCTGGAGCATTTCTCCCTGGGCCTCTGCTGAAAATGGGCTCTGCCCAGTTGGACTTTCCCGGTAAACAAATGTTAAATAATTAAAATAAAATGCTCTGCAGGAGTCTAAGTATTTCAGAAACTGTGTTCTGCTCTGTTTATTAGAATTCATATTGGCTACTCACAGCTGTTGATATGTCTGCAAACAAATGCTCTTATCATCCACCAAATAATAGTCTTACTTTAGACAGATCACTATATAATAATGCAGTTGTCAATCTTGTTACTTCTCAGACAAGCCAAATGTTGTTAACTTTTACTTATCCTTACTGTTGCTTTACTATACACAGTCAGTGAAATTTCCATTGCACATTTTCTGTTGTTACTTAAGGTACTTCTCTGTAAGCGCAATATAATGCATACCATCACTCCCCTAGCAACATGCACACTTTTCTGTCCGAGGTAATGTCAATACTGCTTTCCAATCTAAACTGCTACATCCTTTTCTAGTCACACCTACGCAAGAATATTGATGGTTCCTTGGGAAATAAAAAGGTTAGTGACTGTCATAACCTTTGTGTTTTATACCACAGTTATTTTAAGCAATCTGCAGATGACCGAGCAACAGTTTAAGTGGATATTGTTGCAATTCTGTTAATTTTTTTCCTCAATGAATATTAGGATTATTCTAGTGCCCATAATTCTCCCACTCAGAGTTGTGTTCATTTTCAAATTTTACTTAGTTACTATTTGAAAGTCACACACAGTGGCCAATTCAAATGTCAAATTGTAACCAGATACACCTGTAGCAGTAAAAAAAATACACATTGGTAACATCAGTTGGCAAACAGGCATTGTGCCTGTGTTCCACACTTCTCTGTTCTTTTCTTATTATAATTACTGCATGCGAGCGCGGGCTCGCTCACACACAATGTAAAACCCAACACTAGCTATTACGCATCTGTATACAATCACAACTGCAATGTCCATGGTTTAAATGGTCTAAACCAAACACCAAGTCATGCATGCCAACACACCATCCCAATGCACCATTAACCACCAGTAATGGGTGACCCCCATGTGATATAAACAACATTCTGTATAATGCTTTGTGGTTGATGTTTCCAATCCTTCCCAGCTATTTCAATATTATATTTGCACAATCCCTAATGCAACAGTCTTGCCACATTGCTATGCCTTTCAGTATACAGCCCTTCTGCCATTAGTATGTCACACCCAGCAACAAGATACATGACGGTTTCCAGTTCTGTTTTATAGAACCCGCATTTATCTGTTTCTCCCTCATGTTTAATGGACTTAGTAAACCAACATGTATGTAATTCCACAATCCTGGGCCGCTAATATTAACCTTTCATCTTTTGGTTTAAATTCACCTCTCCTTAACCATTCCTGCTGCATCAGAGCCTGATCGACATGAGGTTGTCCAGCAATTTTCTGTACTTGCAAAGTACAGTTGTGTACATACCATAAATGTAGATGTTCGAGTGTATTCACTGTTGTAGTCGTTACAATTGGGTTATCCTGCTGGCAGGCTAACCGCAGTCTGCCTGAATTCCAAAGTCTAGGTCCGTTGTCAGTTGCTGTCTCCTCCCTGACGTCAGTGCGCCAGGGGTATAAAAGATGCAGCCGACGCCATTTTCTTCAGTTTTTCTTGCCCAGATGTCAGGTGCCCCTAAAATGGTAGGCTAAAATATGCCAATAAGCATGCATGCACAAACAACAACATTTCCTTCATCTACAAGCAAATACACCACATAGGTTGTATAGAATAGAGAAGTACATACAAGTCCCAGCAAAGGAAAAGGGGGATGGTGGGAGGGTAACCTGGACTGCAACAGTGAATATACTCGAACATCTACATTTATGGTAGGTACACAACTGTACTATGTTCATCATGTTTCACTGTTGCAGTCATTACAATTGGGTTGAATCCCAAAGCTAAGGTTGGGAGGCTGGTGCTAAATAGGATTAGGAGAGGCTATCAGGCCCTGCAGAACTGCAGTGGCAAAATCTGCCCTGGATTTAGAGTAGAGAGGTAAGTGATAGTGCTTTGCAAACGTATGCACTGAACTCCAAGTTGCAGCCTCTATGTCATCTTTGGTTGGTACTCCTCTGAGGAAGGCTGCTGAAGTGGCTGCTGCTCTGGTTGAATGTGGCCTAAAGCCCTTAGGCACTGATTTGCCATGCTGTGAACAGCAGAAACAAATGCAGTGGCCTATCCACTTTGAAATAGTCTGCTGTGAGATGGGCTTTCCTTGTGATCCTGCAGCATATGCCACTAGAAGTTGTTCAGTCTTTCTGAACGCTTTGGTTCTGTCCAAGTAGAAGCGTACTAGGTAAAATTAAAAGACTACTTGCACCAAACACGAAACCTGGCTCCACAATAAGTCGGCTGACACAGCAGTTGAGTAACAACGCAAGATAAAATCCTTGACACAGCTTATTTTAAGCGTTTAAAACAGTAAAATCCACTTTTCGTCGAGAGCAATCTCCCAACTTCCTCAGAACAAACATGGGCATACAAAACACACATCTTTTTATATTTGGTTAATTATCCAGTTAAATGGTTAATTAAATAATTAAGTAATCAACCATATGGTACATTCATTAATTATTCCGTAAAGTTGCTACATAACATTACTGACTTGATGCTGGAAACTTGAAATTTTACGTGAACTAGTGGATAAATAAATAAATAGTGAATGAATAAATGAATACATATGTACTTAAATAGTTCAAACAATATGGCAATGAATTTCCTGGCAAATTGCCAGTTGTATTAATGTAGAGAATGAATGTTCTCCTTTTACCCTGTAAAATACATAATGTAAAAATGTTGAATATAAAATTACTGGATATAAAAATAATAATAATAATGAATGTGCTATGTCTCACAAACGTAAATGAAACATATGTATTAAAAAGTATATGCTGAGAAACTGTTTTACAGTAAAATTGAAGCTCTATACGCTTAGAGAGTTGTGAATAGCTTGTTCACAGGCTTCCCGCCCCAAACTCTTAAACATCCACTCGCGTATATATTCTCCGTTGCTACTGTAAAGTACTGTATATGAAAATAGTATTAATCAGCGTAATTTATACTAAAGGGTGAATGAAACATATATTAAAAAATTGTTTTACATTAGGTTCCAAGCTCTAAATGCTTGGATACCTGTTTTTAAACCTGTTCACAAGGTTCCCACCCTAACTTCTAAAACAAGCGCTCGCTAAATTTGCAGGGCTTGATATATTTACACAACTAGCAGCATGTTCACGGGGTTTAAAGAGTTATAAGTAACTTGTTCACGGGCTTCCCGTCCCAAACTCTTAAACATCCACTTGCGTGTGTTTTCTCCATTGCTACTGTGAAGTGCTAAATATAAAGGTAATAGTAATCAGCGTAATTTAAACTGGAGGATGAATGAAACATGTGTTAAAAAACTATTTTGCAGTTCGCAATGCAACGCTTCACCAGACATCAAATGCAGTAAAAAATACCCCTTATAAACAAATTCAAATTCAAACAGACAAATCAGATCATGAAAGTAATTAAAGAAACAGGATATTGAATTAAAATCAATTAAGAACAAATAATGTGTTAATTACCCATGAAGTCAATGCTTGAGGGGTCTACTAGAAAGAAAAGGCTTGAGTGTAAATCTGTCATTGAGTCCAAACCTATGAGCTTGTAGATATGTGTTTAGAATAGATAGGTCTAAGATGGGTCTCCAATCTTTGTCCTTCCTTGGTACCAGAAATAGTCTTGAATAAAAACCTTGACCTTGTTCTTTTGCAGGTACCTCTTGAATTGCTGTCATATCCATGAGAGCGGTAATTTGCCTTTGTGCCTCTGCCCATTGATTTTGTGGCAGGTTTGGCATGCCTCTCATTTCTGGAAGGGTGTGAAAGTGGAACCTGTAGCCTCTGTCTATAATATCCAGAATCCATTTGTCCTTTGTAACAATGTGCCAGTTTTCTGAAAATAAGGCCAGTTTTCCGCCCAAAGGTGCTGCCATTATAGCTTTGCTTGGCAGGCAAAGGGGAAAGTCATTGCATCTGTTTACTAAATGACTGTGGTCTATCTTCTCCACCTCTTGGGGCTGGTGTTTGCCACTGTCTAGCTCTGTAAGATCCTTGAGGTTGTCCTCTACCCCTTAGGCGTCTGTATCTGCCCCTTTGGGGTCTGTCCGTGGCTGGAAAGGACCAATTTTTTGAAGGCCAGTTTCTGCTGAAGCATGGAGGCTGCACCTGCAAGAAATCTTTAACTGTTTGCATAGATTTCGCTTTTTCCTCCATTTTCTTTAGTACCTCCTTAGCTTTAACACCGAACAATACATCTTTTTGTAGTGGTGCATCTAATAACTTTGCTTTGACATGATCTGGAAAAGTTTGCTCTCTGAGCCAAGCATGTCTACGTATGACAGACCCCATGACAGCAGCTCTACATGAGGCCTCTAAAGCATCAAAACCACACTGCAAGATATGTTTCCCCACTTGTTCTGCTCCATGCAACAAATCCTGCAACTCTTTCAAGTCTGGTTGTTCTGTTTGCATCATTTTGCTTTTCAGCTGAGATAGCAAGAACTGTTGGTATTTTAACATATTAAATTGACAGTTTAATGCCCTCATGGTTAAAGTGGCTGATGTATACACCTTTTTCCCCCACCTTTCTAATGTTCTGGAATCTCTCTCTGAAGGTAAAGGGTTTTTAGCAGCAGAGGCCTTAATCCCCTTGGGACCCTGTGAAATTGTTTCTGGGTCAGCAGAATGGCTTTTATAAAGGAACTGGTGAGAATCAGGAACCCGGTAATATCTGTCTGGTTTAACAGGGGCTGGAGGTAATGAGTCTGGATTAAGACTGGCTTCTGCGTACACATCATCCAAAATATCTAAGACAGGAGGAATAGCCAGGGGCCTATGCTGGGGAAGTAGTAGAAATTCCCTGAGCCTTTTTCTTGGAATCTGAGTAATCTTGGCCTTCCCAGTGGAAGTGCTCTCTCAATGTATGCAGGGTTTCCCAAAAAGAGTAGTCCTCAGGGGGGGAGACCGAGGGAATAGACTCCTCAGCATCAGAGTCTTCAAATGGGGAATAGGCGTAATCCTGGTCCTCAGAATGGTCTGAGGTAATAGAAGCCTGTTCTGAGGAAGGTTTGTCTTCCTCCAACCTGGGTCTTTTGTCTGAGGGGGATTGAGAACCACTGATGAGAGTAATCAAATCCTCAGCCATTTTAAGCATCTATTTCTTAGGAATGGGGCCTTGAGAGGGGGTCTGAGGACCCTGTTTTTTAATTTTCATTGCAGCTTTAGATTTAGTGAACAATTTAATAGAGGAGGTGGTAGGCCTGAAAATGCCTTCAGAAATGGCAGGCCTCGCTAAATTTTCGGTTTCCCCGCCAAAAGTGGCGTCGGTATCTGCAGAGGGAATGGAGACCGAGGATCCTGCGACTTCGGGTAATGAAGTCGCCGGTAAAGTAGTTTCATCGGTAGTCAGGGGCTGCGTAGGCGCCTCGCTGAGAACCGGAGAACCGGTAGTCGGCCTAAGCGTGATCTCAGTACTCGGAGCAGGCCTCGGATGTCTGTCCTTATCCTTGCGTTTTTTGCCTAAAACTGGCGTCGGTGCATCCGACGACATGATATAATTAAATTTTTTGCCAAAATAATGAAGGGCGAACTCCGCCCGGCGCTTAATAGTGCGCTTGTTAAACCTAGCACAAAAACGGCAGGCCGAGACGTCGTGGTCTAGCCCTAAGCAAGGTATACAGTAAGAGTGAAAATCCTTATGCGGCATTTGCTTCCCACAAGAAATGCAATTATTAACTTTGTCTGACATCGGTCTGAGGCAAGAAAAGTTTCCCCAGCGGGGTACTTAGCTTTGAAGAAGACTTCGGCTGAAATACTATTCGTAAATCTCAGGAGCTGGCCGACCGGCACTTGCAAACTTCTTCTGCTTCGGGCACCGCGCGGCAAGAAAGACTGAAGAAAATGGCGTCGGCTGCCTCTTTTATACCCCTGCCGCACTGACGTCAGGGAAGAAGCGACGACAACCGACGCCGGACCTAGACTTTGGAATTCGGTCGACCGAGGACCCGCCTGACGGCAGATAACCCTAGTGTGATGACTGCAGCTGTATGCACGATGAACATCTGGTAGTGCATTGAGCCAGCTATAAATCTGAGGTATCTTCTGCATGATTGTCTGATTGGGACATGCAGGTATGCCTCTTTTAGGTCTAAAGTCACAAGCCAAGCCTTCTTGCCCAGCATGGGTAGAAGCTGCTGCAGAGTTAACATTTTGAATTTTGGAATATCCAGGAATGTGTTTAGGATAGACAGGTCCAGTATTGGTCTCCAGGCTTTGTCCTTTCTAGGCACCAAGAATAGCCTTGCGTAGAATCCTAGTCCCTGCTCTTGCTGTGGTACTAGCTGAATGGCTCTCATGTCCATGAGGGATGAAACTTGTTTTTGTGCCTCTGCCCACTGATTGCGTGACAGGTCTGGCATACCGTTTGGCCTTGGCAGGGTGTGAAAGTGGAACCTGTAGCCTTGTGATACGATATTTAAGACCCATTTGTCCTGGGTGATCATGTGCCAATTTTGTGAAAGAAGTGCTAATTTTCCCCCCAAAGGGGCTGCCAGAAGATAAGTGCTTGGTGCTGGCAGAGAAAAATCATTGAGACTGTTTCCTGTATGGCTGTGATTTTTCCTCTCCACTTTTGGAGGTAGAAGCATCCCATTGTTTAGGCCTGTATGAGCCTTGGGGTTGTGATCTGCCTCTGGGGCGTCTGTATCTGCCTCTTTGTGGCCTGTCTGACACTGGAAAGGACCAATTCTTTGTAGGCCAGTTCCTGCTAAATCTGGGAGGCTGTATCTGCAAGAAATCCTTGACTGTTTGCATAGATTTAGCTTTATCCTCCATTTTCTTCAACACCTCTTCTGCTTTAACACCAAACAAAGTATCATGCTGTAATGGAGCATCTAATAGTTTTGCTTTAACATGATCAGGCAGATTCTGTTCTTTTAACCAAGCATGCCTCCTAATGACAGAACCTGCAACAGCGGCCCTGCAGGAGGCCTCTAGAGAATCAAAACCACATTGCAAAGTATGCTTTTCCCACTTCTTCAGCTGCATGCAATAAATCCTGCATTTCCTTGTTTTCTGCATATTCTGAATTTGTCAACATTTTCTGTTTAAGCAGTGTCATAAGATATTGCTGATATTTAAGCATATGAAACTGGCAATTTAAAGCTCTTACAGCCAAGGTAGCAGAAGTATAAATCATTTTTCCCCATCTGCCCAGGGCCCTAGAATCCCTATCAGAGGGAAGAGGGTTTTTTGCAGTGGAAGCCTTGACCCCTTTGGGACCCTGAGAGATAGTTTCTGGGGCAGCAGCAGGGTTTTTATAAAGAAATTTATGTGAATCAGGAACCCTGTAGTATCTGTCTGGCTTAACAGGAGCTGGAGGTAGAGAGTCTGGAGACAGACCGGACTCTGAGAATACATCATCTACAATGTCTAATACAGGAGAGATAGCAAGGGGCCTGTGCTGAGGTAATAAAAGGAAGTCTCTGAGCCTTTTCTTGGATTCTGAGTAATCTTGGCTCTCCCAGTGGAAATGCTCCCTCATAGTATGCAGTGTCTCCCCAAAAGAATAATCCTCAGGAGGAGAGGCTGAAGGGATAGATTCTTCAGCATCAGAATCCTCATAGGGAGGAAGAGAATATTCCTGTTCAGAAGAGGAATTAGAAGAAATGGAAACCTGATCTGAAGATTCATATTCTATCTCTTGCCTAGGCCTCTTATCAGGAGGGGATGGGAACCCCTGATCAAAGAAATTAGGTCTTCGGCCATTTTACGCATCTGTTTTTTAGACATGGAGGCCTGTCCAGGAGAATGCTGCACTTGTTTCTTTGTCTTTAGAGCTGCTTTAGTCTTTGAAGCTGAAGGAGGTTTTACATATAACTGTGTAGGCCTGAAAACACCCTCAGAAGCCGATGCCTGCTCAGCGGCTCTGGACCCATCTGAGGGAATAGTTTCAGAGTGTCCATTACCTTGAGTTTCCAGCGGCCTAGTCAGCTCCACGTGGGAGTCGGAAGCGGCCTGTGGCTCTGAGGTAGCAGGCGTCAGGGGCTGCGAAAGCGCCTCACTGAGAACCGGCGAACCGGTGAGTGGCCTAGTGGAAGCCTCGTCATCAGTTTTTGATCTCGGATGCCTGTCCTTTTCTTTTTCTTTGCACTTTTTAGAAACTCCGGTAGTCGGCTGTTCCATCGGCATTACATAATTGAATTTTCTGCCAAAGTAATGAAATGCAAAATCGTACCAACGCTTAATAGTGCGTTGGTTAAATCTAGCACAAAACCGACAACTAGCAATGTCGTGGTAAGGGCCTAGGCAAGGAATACAGTAAGAATGAAAATCCTTATGAGGTATTTGCTTCCCACAAGAAATACAATTACAGACATTGGTCTGGAGCAAGAAAAAAGTTTCCCCAACGGGGAACTTAGCTTTAATGAAGACTTCAGATCTGAAATTCAAATTTGAAAATCTCAGGAGTCGGCTGACCAGCACTTGCGAACTGCTTTTGCTTTGGGCACCGCGCAGCAAGAAAGACTGAAGAAAATGGCGTCGGCTGCATCTTTTATACCACTGGCACACTGACGTCAGGGAGGAGGCAACAGCAACCGATGCCGGACCTAGACTTTGGAATTCAGGCCGACTGCGGGTAGCCTGCCAGCAGGATAACCCAATTGTAATGACTGCAACAGTGAAACACGATGAACATCTATACTTATCCCTTTTCCACATTCCTTGCATTGTCATCTGATCCTTCTTAAACTATTTATTTTCTTGGCACATATAATTGTTTTATTTTTATCGACTTCTGGTTTGGTTTCTATTCCTGCTTAACACCAATATGCTTCTGCTAAGCTAAGCAGGGAAGTCATCTTAGATTTGTTCTATTCATGTTTATTATTATCCATGGGAACAGTTTGGAGGCAGAAATTGTGTAGGATATTTGACTGAGTAGGGACATCAAGAACGTGATTAGTCACTTGGTTGGTTAACAATAGTACTGTTTGTATAAAGAAGGTATTGAATTGGATGGCCGTTGTATCATCATGTTTCTGTGTGTTTGGTGTTGGCTGTGTAATTTGTTCTGGACTTGAAAGTTTACTGACTGAGGCCCACTACAGTTCTGTACTGTTAGTGTGTGTGTTTTTATTGTCTGAATAATATGCTTTCTTACCTTTATTGATAAATTGTTTTGTTAGGTTTCATAGATGTCTACATGATAGTAAAGTAGAAGCTGTATTCATTTTTATCCCAACATTCCAGACTTGGTGGTGGTGTTTCATGAGTTCTTTAATTGCTAAAGGATAGCCATGGGGCAGGTTTGGCTTTAACTCTCTCTTCATTCTGAGGGGGCTACTGTGTTGTTAGAACATATAGGAATATTTTATTAAACCAAAAGATGGCATCATCTATGGGGAGAATCATTAGTTATTTTTCAAGTAAAGAAGATGTAGTGTATTAATAAAAATGTCACATGAAAAGTAGCAAGTTTTCTTATCAGGCTGTAAAAAATGTGTTTTGGAGTTGTTACTTTGATGCCATATGGTGTAGATTAGTAAGTGATCATCCACTGGATGAGAAATTATTTAGTGTGGATGTTGAGGTTGGACTACCTGGCTGTGGCTTTGTTATATCTAGTTGGTGAAGTTATAAGTTGGATGAACTTGTACAGATGTTTATTATTGATTGGATGTTCAGATTATATGGTTTGGCATTCTGTACTGACATCACCCAATATTAGGGTTTCATCAGGAATTTTTGAGGAAAAGCAGCGTAGGAGGTCTTCCAGTATTTTAGCATTGTCAGCTTGGAATATAAATGTGACTCTGTGTGTGGATATATATACACACACACACACACACAATATATATATATATATATATATATATATATATATATATATATATATATATATATATATATACATATATACACCTATACACACAAAAACATACACACATATATATATATCTATATACATACAGGTCCCCTACATATAACTAAAAGGTCACTTATCTGACTTTCATATGATCGAGCAGAGAGCACCAAAAGGACAAAACACAGACCATTCGAACACCGACGGGGAACTAATGGTAAGCTACCCGTTGGCCAACCAGACAAGAACACTAAAACAGAAGCAAAGACAACATACCTACGTGGGGGCTGCGCTCCCCACACACCCCCTAAAGTACAGTTGTGTACACTTACCATAAATCTAGATGTTCGAGTGTATTCACTGTTGCAGTCATCACATTTGGGTTATCCGCTTGCAGTAGCCCTCAGTCGGCCTGATTATCAAAGTCTTGGGTAATGCGTCAGTTGCTGCCTCATCTTCCATGGCGTCAGGTAGCCAGGGGTATAAAGCATGCAGCCGAGGCCATTACATCAGTTTTGCCTGCCCCAGATGTCAGGTGCCCCCATAATGGGAAGCAATTATATATACAAGGTTACACCTCCAACAAAAAAGCAAACACACCAAAAAGCTTTAAGCACAGTAAGCAAGAATAAAGGTACAGCCAATAGAAGTCAGGAGGCTGGAGGGAGGGTAGCCAGGATTGCAACAGTAAATACACTCGAACATCTACATTTATGGTAAGTGTACACAACTGTACTATGTTCTTCATGTTTCACTGATGCAGTCATCACTTTTGGGTAGATTCCCAAAGCTAAGGATGGGAGGAGGAAATTAGATAGCATTAGGACCAGCTATAAGGCCCTGCAAGACTGCAGTGGCAAAGCCAGCTCTGGATTTAGAGAAAATTGGCAAATGGTAATGCTTGGTGGAGGTATGTACAGAACTCCAGGTAGCAGCTTCTAGTATGTCCCTGGTAGGGACACCTCTGAGAAGGGCTGTAGAGGTAGATGCAGCCCTGGTTGAATGTGGTCTTATTCCCTGTGGGGTAAGTTTTCCATGGTGCTTATAGCAGAAATTAATGCAATGGCCAATCCATTTAGAAATGGCTTGCATTAAAATGGCCTTTCCCTCTGCCCCTGCAGCAAATGCAACCAGCAGCTGTTCAGATTTCCTGAGAGGTTTAGTCCTGCCCAAATAAAATCTAAGTTGTCTGTGCACATCTAAGGAGTGCAGTATTCGTTCCCCTTTGTTCTGTGGATTAGAAAAGAAGGCTGGCAAATGAATGGACTGATTAAGGGCCATACTGGATACCACCTTGGGCATAAAGGAGGGATTGGTCCGGAGAGACACCCTGTCCGCATGAAAAATGATGAAAGGCTCCATTGCCATGAGGGCCTGTAATTCAGACACCCTTCTTGCTGAAGTGATGGCTAAAAGGAAGGTTGTTTTTCAAGAAAGGAATTTCAACTCTGCATTTGCAGCTGGCTCAAAAGGAGGTAGAGTGAGTTTTTCCCAATACAAAGTTAAGGTCCCAGGCTGGAGTTGGGGCTCTCCTGGGTGGTCTTAAGTTTTTGGCCCCTCTGAGGAACTGTTTCAGCAGTGGATGAGAGAAGAGGGGTGGTTCTGTGTTTTAATGAGCTGACATGACTGAGTCATAAATGTTGATGGAGGAAAAGGAAAGGCCCTTGTGAAGCATCTCAGTTAAGTATTGAAGAATCTGAGGTAAATTGGACGGTGCTGTGCCCATCCCCTGAGTTTGGTTCCAGGAACAGAATCTTTTCCATTTTTCGGCATAGGATTTTCTAGTACTAGGTCTCCTTGCCTCCAGAATGACAACCAACACTTGCTTACTGCGTGATGGTAATGGTGAGATCAGGTAATTAGCCAAGTTGCCAGGTTCATGGTTTGAAGCTGTGGGTGCAGAATCTGGCCCTCCTGCTGGGACAGCAGGGCAGGCGTCTGAGGCAGGCATGACACACTGCGCAAAAGGGGGAACACCAGTGTTGGCATGGCCAGTCTGGTGGAATCAGTATCGTCCTTGGTTTGTCCTGTTTAATCTTTAGTAGTAACCTGGAGAGGAGAGGCAGAGGAGGAAAGGCATAAACTGACAGGTTTTTCCAGGTGAAGGACAGGGCATCCACTTTCCAAGCTTGTTTGTGGGGAGTTCTTGTGCAGGATTTTTCCAACTGTTCTGGGGGAGGCAAGCAGGTCTATATCTGGGCTCCCCCATTTGTTTCTCAACATGTTAAATATCTTTGGTTCCAGTTTCCACTCGTGTGGGTCCATGAGATTTCTGCTTAGTTCGTCTGCCACTGTATTTAGCTTTCCTGGCAGGAACTGAGCCTGTAGGTGCAACTGGTAGCTCAAGGCTGCGTTTCACAGAGCCACGGCTAGTCTGCAGAGAGGGTATGATTGGGTTCCCCCCTGCTTGCTTATGTACCACATAACAGTGGTGTTGTCCGTCTTTACCATTAATTGCCCTGGAAGAATGTGGTCCTTGAAGGCTGTCAGAGCATTCTGAGCAGCTAACATTTCTTTTTGACTGATATGCAGCTGCATTTGAGGTTCCATTTGCCCTGAATGCACTTCCCTGCCAAGTGAGCCCCCCATGCATAGTCTGATGCATCTGTTAAGGTTTGGGCCGCAAAGGGAAGAGTGAATGGCAGTCCCTTGTTCTGGTGGCAGGCCTCTGCTCACCAAAGGAACTCTATCTTTACTCTATCTTTAGCCAAGGTATGATAGGAATCATTGCTTCTAGAACTTGAGAATGTTGACACCATAGGCTTTTTAGATTCCATTGTAGTTTCCTCATATGCAGTCTTGCATACAGAATTAGGAGAATGCAGGAGGCCATGAACCCCAGGGATTGCAGTATTTTCCTTGCAGATAGCTGGGTCTTTGTGGCCAGTAGTTTGAAGTAGGCTGTCAAATGAACTTGTTTCTCTGATGTGAGGAAAGCCATCTGGGAAGTTGTTTTCAAGCTTGCTCCCAGAAATACAATTTGTTGGCAGGGTACAAGATGTGATTTCTTTTCATTATGGTGTATCCCAGAGAAGTTAGCAATTTCTGTACAAACACCAGATGATTCAATAGTACATCCTGGCTTTCTGTCTGAATTAGACAATCGTCCAGGTATGAATATACTTGGATATTTCTTTTCCTACAAAATGCATCGACTGGAGCTAGGCACTTTGTGAATACCCTAGGCGCAGTAGGATAAACCAAAGGGCAGTGCAGAGAACTGATGGTGCATCTAGCCTGCTTTGAAGCGTAGGTATCTTCTGCAAGATTCCCTTATTGGGATGTGCAGGTAAGGCTTCCTTTAAATCTAGTGTTGCCAAACAAGCATCCTTGCCTAGCAAAGGAAGCAGCTGAAGAGTTAGCATCTTGAATTTTGGAATCACCAAAAATGTGTTTAAGATAGAGAAGTCCAGGATATGACGCCAGTTGTCTTTTCTGGGCACCAGGAAAAGTCTTGAGTAGAAACCTTGTCCCCTTTCCTCTTCTGGAACAGGCTGAATAGCCCTGATGCTTGAGAGAGAGAAAATTTGCTTTTGAGCCTCTGCCCACTGATTTGGGGGTAGATTTGGCCAACCGTTTGGGGTTGGTAAGGAGTGGAAGTGGAATCTATATCCTTGGGAAACTATATTTAAAACCCATTTGTCCTAGGTAATGAGTTCCCATTTTTTTGTCTGCAAGGCAATCTTTCCCCCCTAAAGGAACAGTCAGTTGTGCAGGGCTTGGAAGATTTAAAGTTAAGTCACTGAGACAGTTTACCATAGAGGGGAGTCTTACCACGCCCTGCTTTGGAAGTGTGAGCCCCCCCCACTGCTTAGTCCTGTGAGAACCTTGGGACAGAAGTCTGAGTATTCTGCTGGTTCTGGGTTTGGACTGAGAAGGCCTGGAAGAGGCAGGAAAGGACCAATTTTTAGAGGGTCAATGCCTATTAAATCTGGGAGGCTGTATTTGCAGGAAATCTTTAACAGTTTGCATAGATTTAGCTTTTTCCTCCATCTTTTTAAGTACTACTTCTGCTTTGTTGCCAAACAGGCGGTCTTGGTTTAAGGGAGCATCCATCAATTTAGCTTTAACATGATCTGGCAAAGATTGGCTCCTTAAGCCAAGCATGCCTTCTAAGTACAGACCCAGTGACAGCAGCCCTGCAAGATACCTCTGGTGAATCAAAATCACATTGCAAAGTATGTTTCCCAACTTGTTCAGCAGAATGCATTAAATCCTGTAAATCTTTATTTTCAGCACAGTCAGGAATCATCATCATTTTCTGTTTTAGCAATCCAACAATATGCTGCTGATACTTTAACATATGAAACTGGCAGTTTAAGTCCCTAATGGCCAAGGTTGCAGAAATGTATACCTTCTTACCCCATCTATCCAGCGCCCTGGTATCTCTACCAGAGTGGGTAGGATTTTTGGCAGTAGTAGCCTTAATGCCCTTGGGTCCCTGTGAGATGGTCTCAGGATCCGCAGTAGGATTTTTAAAGAGGAACTTGTGAGAGTCAGGAACCCTGTAATATCTATCAGGTTTTCTGGGAGCAGGAGGTAAAGAGTCAGGGGCCAAGCTAGATTCTGAGAAGGCATCATCAACCATGTCCAGTACAGGGGGAATAGCTAAAGGCCTGTGTGGGGCAGGAGTAAGAAATCCCTAAGCCTCTTTTTAGAGTCAGAGTAATCCTTGCTTTCCTAGAGAAAATGCTCCCTAAGAGTATGCAAGGTTTCACCAAAAGAGAAATCCTCTGGAGGGGAATCAGAGGGAATAGAGTCCTCTGCATCAGAATCCAAACAGGTAGACAAGGGTAAATCCTGGTCATCAGAGTTAACAGAAATTTCAGAGTCCTGATCAGAAGAATCATAAGGAAACTCAGTCCTAGGTCTCTTAGAGGGGGACGGGTGGCTTCCCCTGATTAGAATAATAAGGTCTTCAGCCATTCTTATTTTTTAGGCATAGAGGCCTGACCATGCGGTCTGGGCATCGGTTTTCTAGGCATGGATCGAGTTTTAGGCCTTGAAGAAGAAGATGGCGTTGGTTTAATATGCAAATCAGTAGGCCTGAACAACTAAAATCCGCCAAACAGACTGGTTAAACGAAAAACAACCCAGGAAGCCTTCAGCAGATGGTGATTACAATGAATCCAATAAAGTGACAAATAACCACGAAGTAAAATCAGTAACGTATTATAACATAAGTAAGCTTTATTGCCCACCAATATTTAAATACGTAGTGTATGTGCTAAAGTGATGTGTTACCAAATAAAAAACACTAGGCTGTAACCATTAAAAGTTTATAAACTATTTAAACTGATGGGAGTAGGCCTGAATACACCCTCAAAAGCCGGTGCCTGCACAGCAGCTCCAGACCCATCCAAAGTAGAGACATCCGCAGGTTCCACAGTTGAAGCATCCCGCAGCATACCGGACTCCGAATGGGTCTCAGTAGAGGGCTGTGAATCTGAAGTAGTTGGTATCAGGGGCTGCGAAAGCACCTGAGTACCGGCGAACTGGCGACTAGCTTAGGAGAAGCATCTTCGGCAGGTTTAGACCTACGCGGTCTGTCTCCGTCTTTATCTTTGCGTTTTTTTCGGAATGTCGGTAGTCAGGTGGCTTACTGAAGCCATATCTGGATAATTAAACAGAGTACCAAAATATTTAGAAGCATAAATAAACAGACGACGAACAGTTCAATGTTTAAATAAGGCACAAAACCGACAGTGAGGTACGTCGTGGTCAGGGCCTAAGCAAGGAATGCAGTACGAATGAAAATCTTAATGAGGTATTTGCTTTCCACAAGAAATACAATTATTAACTTTTACTGACATTGGTTTAGAGCAAGAAAAGGTTTCCCCAACGGGATACTTAGCTTAGTTGAAGACTTTGGTTCTGAAACTCAAAAACAAAAATTTCAGGAGTCGGCTGACTGGCACTTGCGAACTCCCTCTGCTTTGGGCACTGCACGGCAAGTAAGACTGATGTAATGGTGCATGCTTTATACAACTGACTACCTGATGTCATGGAAGATGAGACAGCAACAGACGCAAGACCCAAGACTTTGATAATCAGGCCGACTGAGGGCTATTGCAAGCAGATAACCCAAATATGATGACTGCAACAGTGAAACACGAAAAACATCTAAATATTCCAACTCCGGGATCCCAGTACTGTGGAGTTAAGGGGCAAAGGTTGACATGCTGGCTGAGCAATTACTTTCCAGTGGTTCCCTGTCGGTGTTCGAAGTGGTCAGTGTTTGGTCCTTTAGGTGTTCTCGGCTCGATCATGTGAAAGTCGGGTAAGTGGTGTTTCGGTTATGTGCAGGGGACCCATACATATCCCCACACACGGGTTTGTCAGAATATTGAGGTTTTAGAAACACTAACTTCACATGGTCAAAACCACATGTTTGACTCTATGAAAACTCAAAGGAAATAAAACAAAAACCTATGTTTTTGAAGGAGACATGACCCCTGCACCTGCCACACTTCTACAAATTACATACAGCAACTCTGAGATTGCACCACAGTGGAGGAAAAGTGAAAATTCCCTGATCCCAACCATACCACAATCTCCATACAAATGGGAGAGGTTGTTCACAGTTCACATTAGGGTTATAAAAGGAAGTAAAAATGGAGAAAGAAAGGAGATTATAAGAACAGTGCATGGTGGGGTATATCTTCAGGTACCTTAGGTGAGTAGGGAGGAAAGAAAAAAAAGGCAGGGGAAAGGTCTGCAGAGAGAAAGTGGATATGGTAAGTTAGTGGGGAAAACAAAAGAAAGAATAAGAGGTTGGAGAGGGATATGAGGTATGATTTAGACTGAAATGAGGTGAGTGAAATATAGTAAGTTCAGCCAGGATTGGTATAGGAGCAGGTCCATGATTTTGTACAGTATTCTTTTAGGGAGCAGTTAAAGGTGGGTAGGTTAGAAATAGTACTGGTGGTAAGGGGTACAGAGTTTCACTTTTTT
Organism: Protopterus annectens; assembly: GCF_019279795.1. NCBI lineage: Eukaryota > Metazoa > Chordata > Ceratodontiformes > Protopteridae > Protopterus > Protopterus annectens. Next base: position 500,147,332 of record NC_056745.1, read on the forward strand.
GGTGTTGAGTTTGAGTACGAGTGCAGGCTATGTTCGGGTTTTATTTTGTTAATTTATGGTGAGAAGTTTTTCTTCTGATCTGACAGTTCCTATAGGGAAATATATGGTAATTAAAGAGGTAAGAGATGGGCCGGCTAATGGTTTGTATATGACATTAGGTATTGTTATAAACTGAATGCAAGACAGGTGGACGGGGAGTTCCTATTTTTTGAGCTTGTGTTCCTTTGTTAGTTGTGTAATATTC